>NC_036859.1:30897422-30973296 GCF_002910315.2 Salvelinus sp. IW2-2015
AGGAAGTAAAATTATGTGGATATATTGAAGCAACAGCTCACGACATCAGTCAGGAAGTTAAAGCTTGGTCGCAAATGGGTCTTCCAAATGGACAAAGACCCCAAGCATACTTCAGTAGTTGTGGCAAAATGGCTTAAGGACAACAAAGTCAAGGTATTGGAGTGGCCATCACAAAGCCCTGACCTCAATCCTATAGAAAATTTGAGGGCAGAACTGAAAAAGTGTGTGCGAGCAAGGAGGTCTACAAACCTGACTCAGTTACACCAGCTCTGTCAGGAGGAATGGGCCAAAATTCATCCAACTTATTGTGGGAAGCTTGTGGAAGGCTACCCGAAACACTTGATCCAAGTTAAACAATTTAAAGACAATGCTACCAAATACTAATTGAGTGTATGTAAACTTCTGAGACACTGGGAATGTGATGAAAGAAATAAAAGCTGAAATAAATCATTCTTAGTACAATTATTCTGACATTTCACATTTTTTAAATAAAGTGGTGATCCTAACTGACCTAAGACAGGGAATTTTTACTAGAATTAAATGTCAGGAATTGTGAAAAATTGAGTTTAAATGTATTTGGCTAAGGTGTATATAAACTTCCGACTTCAACTGTACTTGCTTTAATGATCAAACATCCACACACTATTATTACACTAACAATCCAAAGGACACAAGAGACTACTGTCAAGAATGGGGTGGCCAATATAGTCTTGAGGTTAGAACGTTGGGCCAGTAACTGAAAGGTCGCTGGTTCAAATCCTGTGTCTGAAAAGATGAAAACCTGTTGCTGTGCCCTTGAGAAGTTAACCTCAATTTCTCCTGGACAATGGTGACACTGGATGTGACCCCACTCCTTGCGGGTGTCTCAGGGAGAGTTGGGTTATGTAACAGAAAAAAACATTTCCACTACACACTTGTACAAGTGTGTAACAGTGTGTCATGGAAATGTGTTTCTTCATATCCCAACTCCCCCTGAGCCACCCGCAGCTGTCTCTTATACACATCTAGATGTGTATAAGAGACAGACTACACACTTGTACAAGTGTGTAACAGGACAGATATAATCCCCCCCCCCCCCCCCCCCAAATTATTATTCTCTCTCTTGTCCTGTAAAAGAAGAGGTCCTATTTGCATCCCAAGGTCATTACACCATTTTTTTTACTGTCAAATGTTGGGATGGATCTCTTAATTTGGACTATGTAGTCAATATGTCTCAACTGAAACAAGGACACAGACAGAAGGGGATATGGAGTAGGTGCTCAGGGTCAATATGTCTCAACTGAAACAAGGACACAGACAGAAGGGGATATGGAGTAGGTGCTCAGGGTCAATATGTCTCAACTGAAACAAGGACACAGACAGAAGGGGATATGGAGTAGGTGCTCAGGATGTAATATAACAGCAACTCACCTTTCTCGATGTTGCGGATACATCTTATAAGGCAGCAGAGGTATTCTTTCTATGGAAGAAAGAAATTAGCACACACTGACTGCATACATCAAGATGTTTTCATACAAAAAAATGTTTTAACATTAATACACAACTGGACTAGAAAATAACAATTATGATAGATCCAAGTGTTCAGGGTGCCCTCGCTGCTTGTCAATGTATCTTTAGAAATGTATAGGTACCCTACCTCAAGAACAAGGTACTCCAATATTAAAAAGCATTGTCCTGACCTTTTGAGATATGGTCCCGACTGACTGCAGCATAGCCTCAACTTTTCTCTCATAGCAACAGTCATTTACCAGCGTCCAATGCAATGAGTCAGTGAGAGTTGAATAGAGTTACTCGAGACACTCACCCCATTGCGTTGTAAAAGATTAATAAGATATATTGGTCGAGCTGCAATGTGGGCTTCTTTATGTTGAACACTGGAGCTGTAATCCTTCCTCTTATTTGTGTCAGTATAGGGATGCTTCCGTATACCACCGGAATTGCACTGCAAAGGGCAAGAATTGGCTATGAATACTGTGGACATTCGCTGTCAATAAAATGATATGCGCTCTGTCCCTTCACTTGAAAAAGCTTGCCACGACGTCGGACATCGATGCCATCACGAAACTGGAGCAATGTGTATCATTGGCCACAGTCCGGCAGTCCATCGTGTGTAGATTTCTCAGTTTTTCTTTCTGACTGCACTTCAGTAACCTTGTTGTAACGCAGTTCCCCGCGAAGCTCAGGTTGTATTCCGCTTGAAGGTGCAATGTGTGAGTGAAAAGCGTGCAGTCTTCCACACTGGTTAGTTACCAAGTATCGCTTGGCATGAGATACTTTTTTTATTGGTTACATTTCATATCCAGATAACACCAGCTGCGCGCGGTGCAGCGCTCTAATGGCTACAATTTGCTACAGTTGGGGTTTCAACCCGTCTACATACACCACCACCTGCTGGTTACCGTTTGGTAGTGGGTTAAATTACGTTTAATCTAACACCGACAAAACTCACTACAGTAGTTTAGAGTCTACTTCACGGTTGACCATTAGCAAATAGATTAGGCGTAATAAACACAAACCAACCTGCATTTAATTTTCACATAACTCACATTAAAACAAATTCCTTGGGCTCACAAGGACACATTAGCGCAGCCCCATGTAAGCATGAGATTAGGGCCGCCCAGCCCAGATGTGAAGTCTATGAGCTCAGTGCTAGTAGTCGAGTTAATCATAATTCCTGTCATTTATTTAAAAAAATAGTTGAATTGTCCATCACTTAAAATGAGTGAAAAGAAACCTTTATTTTTTTCAAAGATGTTACAAGGATGACATTTCAGTGAGAGTATAACAGATGACCAAATAATCATAATCAAGCAATTTCCAAGAAGAAAGAAACATCACTTCACTCCAAAGTAAAACCCCCGCAGAAGCAAATAATGAAAATAAATAATACTAGGATGACACCAGCTATGGRGGGAGAAAGAGGACAAATCTAGACTATTTTGTGTCCTAATTGAAGGTTCTTGGCATTCCAAAATCCCTGTACCCCTTGAGACACTCAAGAGTGGTGTTTTGTTTGAACTATATTTGAAGATTAACAAAGATCAGTTACCATATGTAGTGGACCAATATTTAATCTACTTGAACTCATTTCATACCCTAACCATTTAGTTGTTTTGCAGCAGCAGTTTATTTTATCTTCAGTAGTTCCCCTTTTGAAACAATAGGCTAATTTCATAAAGATACATGCATGTTTAGCGATGAAACCTGATAATTGAGGTTTACTATCGAACAGCACATGCACAGGTTGTCAGATAGGGAACGCTGTCGGAAATAACACATTTTCATAATTTATCTGGAGGGATGTGGTTAATGTCTAGAAGATATGGATATCTGCAGATCTTTTTGGTAGGTACAAACACATTTAGTCAGAATGGGTAGCATCTTAAAATGTCTTTCCACAGGTGTTCATAACAGAAAATGTTGAACCACATTAGCATATGACAATGACTTCTGAAAATCATACCCTAACACGACTCAGCAAAATGACATAAAAATGATTGTCAGRTGACACTATCACACATGGAATGGAGGGTACCGTAATGAATCATGAGTGATGGTTACATACAATTCAGAATTACAGAGTGAAAGATTTCAGACCTAAAACTCAACACGGCAGGATTAACACAAAATACTACTTTTACACGTGAGAAATTTTACCATCAATGATACAAATTACAGTGCCTTCAGAAAGTAATCACACCGCTTGCCTTTTTCCACATTCTGTTGTGTTAGAGCCTGAATTGAAAATATATTAAAATTGAGATTGTGTCACTGGCCTACATACAATTCCCCATAATGTCAAAGTGGATTTATTTTTATTTTTAATACAAAATAATAAAAAATGAAAAGCTGAAATGTCTTTAGTAAATAAGTATTCAACCCCTTTATGGCAAGACTAAATTAGTTCAGGAGTAAAAATCACTGTGTGCAATAATAGTGTTTATCATCTCTGTACCCCACACATACAGATCATTGTAAGGGCTTTCAGTCGAGCAGTGAATTTCAAGCGCAGATTCAACCATAAAGACCAGGGGAGGTTTTCCAATGCCTCGCAAAGAAGGGCACCTATTGGTAGATGGGTCAAAAAAATTWAATAAGCAGAAATTAAATATCCCTTTGAGCAWGGTGAAGTTAATAATTACACACTTTGGATGGTGTATCAATACACCCAGTCACTACAAAGATGCAGGCGTCCTTCCTAACTCAGATGCCGGAGAGGAAGGAAACCATTCAGGGATTTCACCGTGAGACCAATGGTGACTTTAAAACAGTTAGAGTTTAATGGCTGTGATAGGAGAAATAAATCCTCAGTTCAACATTGTAGTTACACACAATACTAACCTAAATGACAGAGTGAAAAAAAATGAAACCTGTACAGAATTACAAATATCACAAAACATGCATCCTGTTTGCAATAAGGCACTAAAGTAAAACTGCWAAAAAATGTGATAAAGAAATTAACTTTGTCCCGAATACAAAGCGTTGTGTTTGGGGCAAATCCAATACAACACATTACTGAGTACCACTCTCCATATTTTCAAGCATGGTGGTGGCTGCATTATGTCATCAGTAAAGATTAGGGAAGTTTTTTGGGGGATAAAAATTTACAATAGAGTTAAGAACATGCGAAATCAAAGAGGAAAACCTGGTTCAGTCTTCTTTCCAACAGACACTGGGAGACTAATTCACCTTTCAGCAGGACAATAACCTARAATACAAGGCTAAATATACACTGGGGTTTGCTTACCAAGATGACATTGAATGTTCAGGAGCTTTGACTTTAAATCAGCTTGAAAATCTATGACAAGACTTGAAAATGGCTGTCTAGCAATGATCAACAACCAACTTGACAGAGGTTGAGAATTTTAAAAGTAATGTACAATTCAAGTTAGTCCTAAATATTTCTAAAACTAAAACCATTGTATTTGGGACACTAAACATMAACTAAATCTTGTAATGAATAATGTGGAATTTTAGCAAGTTGAGGAGACTAAACTGCTTGGAGTAACCCTGGATTGTAAACGGTCATGGTCAAAACATGTTGATGCAACGGTACCTAAGATGGGTAGAGGTCTGTCTTCTTAACTATCGACAAGGCAGGTCCTACAGACCCTAGTTGTGTCTCACCTGGACTACTGTCAAGTCGTGTGGTCAGGTGCCACAAARAAGGATTTACAATTGGCTCAGAACAGTGCAGCATGGGTGGCCCTTAAATGTACACAGAGCTAACAATAATATGCATGTCAATCTCTCATGGCTCAAAGTAGGAAAGATTGACTTCATCACTACTTGTTTTTGTAAAAAGTATTGACATGCTGAATGCACACCCATGCATATCCCACAAGACATGCACAATCCCAAAATCCAGAACAGACTACACAGTACTACATAGAGCCATGACTACATGGAACTCTATTCCACATCAGGTAACTGATGCAAGCAGTAGAATCAGGTTTAAAAAACAGAAAAATACACCTTATGGAACAGTGGGGACTGTACACATGGATGTTGTATTGTAGATATATGGCAGTAGAGTAGTGGCCTGAGGGCACACACACTTAAYGTGTTGTGAAAAGTGTTATGAAATGAAATGTTACGTAATATTTTAAATGGTATATTACTGCCTTAATGTTTCTGGACCCCGGGAAGAGTAGCCTCTGCCTTGGCAGGAACTGATGGGGATCCTTARTAAATACAATAGAAATACAACAAAATAGAATAAGAGGTATGAATACTTTCTGAAGGCACTGTGCATCAATAACAATTCTCCATGTGACAGGGTAGGTCTACATGTTTGAAGATGTATGTATTGGTAGTTTTATCAAAACTAAAGGACATTCAAAAGGGGAAAGTAAAATTTTAACTTCAACTGGATAAAAGGGTTCTCGCAATCTACCAAATACATTTTTTTCCCCCAAAGGGGGGGATGTGGTAGGCTTGAAAACCCGACCCTAGACAACACAGTGACTAGGGTCTGGTTTAAAGTATGGACTCTTTGCATAATGGAACTACGTCACTACTTTATCCGCTTAAAATAAAATAGCAGCTAGAGATCACAGAAGTTATTTTTAATGAGTGCAATTAGCAAGTGGCTAGTTTGCATAAACTACCTTCAATAAAACCACTGCAAAAGTTTTGCCTACAAACTTTGGTTTAGAATCGCAACGTTCTGGCATGTCTGCCTCATTGTTTGTTGGGAGAGTCMCCGGGAAAATATTTTTTTCCCCTTACACTACATTACCAAAAGTACGTGGACACCTGCTCATCATTCCAAAATCATGGGCATTAATATGGAGTTGGTCCCCCATTTGCTGCTATAACAGCCTACTCTCTTCTGGAAAGGTTTCCTTGGAACATTACTGCGGGGACTTGCTTCCATTCAGCCACAAGAGCATTAGTGACATCCGGCACTGATGTTGGCCGTTTAGGCCTGGCTCGCAGTTGGCGTTCCAATTCATCACAAAGGCGTTCGATGGGGTTGAGGTCAGGCCTCTGTGCAGGCCAGTCAAGTTCTTCCACACTGATCGACAAACTATTTCTGAAAGAACCTCGCTTTGTGCACAGGGGAATTGTCATGCTGTTGCCACGAAGTTGGAAGTCCAAAATCATCAATGTCATTGTATGCCTTAACATTTAGATTTCCCTTCACTGGAACTAAGGGACCTAGTCGAAACCATGAAAAACAGCCCAACCATTATTCCTCCACCAAACTTTACAGTTGGCACTATGCATTGGGGCAGGTAGCTTTCTCCTGGCATTCGCCAAACCCAGATTATTCCGTCGGACTGCCAGATGGTGAAGCGTGATTCATCTCTCCAGAGAACGCATTTCCACTACTCCCGAGTCCAATGACTGCGAGCTTTACACCACTCCAGCCAACGCTTGGCATTGCGCATGGTGATCTTAGGCTTGTGAGCGGTTGCTTGGCCATGGAAACCCATTTCATTAAGCTCCTGATGAACAGTTCTTGTGCTGATGTTGCTTCCAGAGGCAGTTTGGAACTATATGTTGCAACCGAGGACAGACTAATTTTACAAGCTATGCCCTTCAGCACTYAGCGTTCCCGTTCTGTGAGCTTGTGTGGCCTACCACTTTGCGGCTGAGCCGTTGTTGCTCCTAGACGTTTCCACTTCACAATAACAGCATTTACAGTTGACTGGGGAAGCTCTAGCAGGGCCAACATTTGACAAACTGACTTGTTGGAAAGGTGGCATCCTATGACAGTGCCACATTGAAAGTCACTTAGCATTTCAGTAAGGTCATTCTATTGCCAATGTTTGTCTATGGAGATTGCATGGCTGTGTACTCGATTTTATATACCCATCACAAACAGATGGGGCCGAATCCACTCATTTGAATCGGTGTCCACATACTGCTGGAAATATAGTGTAGGTAGTGACAGTTCCTCTACGCCAAAAGAGTCCATCATTGGGGGCGTTCCTGTGCCCAGGCGTTGCAGACATTTTAAGTATCAGCTAACCACGTCATATGTTATAGCAATCTGTCAGTCAATGACACAGTCGATGACAGGGCACGCAACCACTGATTGATACGTGCAATGTCTGACCAGGGGAACACAAGCATTGAAACCAGACCCTAGTCACTGGTCGCGTTCCCCTGCTCAGACATTGCAAGCATCAACCATTGGTTGCRTGGCACGTCCTCGACTGTGTCGTCGGGGACCAGATTGCTATATATAATTTGGATAGTTGATATGTAAAATATCTATCCAGACGTTGTACGATCTGGCCTGCATCAGCAAAGGAACGCACCCACTGGTTAGCCTAGGGTCAGGTTTGAGACTAGATCTGTGGTGGGGGCTACATAAATCTACACCATAACCTTTCATGGGCACTAAATATAAAATTACCTACTGTGTCTACAACACCAATATACAAATATTTATTCTCATCCTCTGCCACATACTGACAGAAATGCCTTCCTTCGGTCAAGAAACTCAGCAAGGTATGGCCAGAAATTATATATATATATATATTTTTAAGTGAGTTCATAACCTTCATTCAGTTATCATTTTCACATGGGCCAATGACAGCCAGTACTGAATACCTACATTTAGCAGTTGCCAGAGGCTTCTAACCTTCCTCAGTAGTCAGGTCCAGACTTCCACTTGTGAATACTGCTGAGTCTTATCCCAGTAGTATTCACACACTTCATTACTATAACCTCTCTGAACATAAATTCTTGTTCCCATGCAACACCTCTTAAGAGTAGTTGACCAACAAAGTAAAACATGATTTAATACATAATTTCATGTTTAAACTTGGGTCTCTAGGTATAACCTCCCTGCTTAATGTCGATTAATGAATTAGCCATGTAGCCATGCAAATGATATGTGCATTCTACAAGTGCTTTCTTTGTGGCATTTGATGTCTGTGAAGCTGTGACTCATTTTAAAGTAATAATTTGGAGGTCATTTTAAAGAGCAAGTGATGACTGCTTTTTCGATTACAATAAGTTGGTTATGGTATTCTTTTTACTCATCTTTTTGTACTACAGATACCTCAGAAAAAAACTAAAACCTGTCTCGCAAACTACAGATCTTTCAAGTCCACCACTTCAGATCTCGAGACAATAATGTTTCCTTTAATTGTTTCAAGAGCCATTCCACCACTTATCCTTCAGAAAGACCAGAGCGGAAAGCCAGTGAAATTCACCAGCTTTCAAAACCTCTGCAACAACAGACCTCATGTAGAAAACCTTCCAACTCAAAGTTGAAAAAGATGAATGGTCAGTATTCTTCCGACTCCTGCACCATTTGATTCCGTTTGAGACGTTCAACAAGACCATTCTTGGTCTGCCCAAAACCTCTCTCCTCTCGCTCAAACATGTTCAAATGCAGAGCATGAGCACGGATCAACTTTGAGGTTAGAAATTTTCCCAAATTGACTGACTGCTTCAAGAGTTTCGTCCCCTTTTTCCCCTCTCTAGCTGGCAGGAGACGGTTTTGTAGAGTGAGGTTGGAGGGTTGTGTGAGAACTCTTCTCAGTCTCTCTGCTCCGAGAACAATGTCCTCAGCCAACTAACTCGTGGTCCCTGGGGGAGAAGAGGTGGCAGGGATGTGACTCCTGTGACCCCATTGAGGATCCATGACCTTTCACCCCTCGACTCATCAAAGGGCTCGTCGCTCCGACGCTGCTACCCCAACGTATGCTGCTTCTCCTTTTCTCCGTGTGCGAGCAGCGCCTTCTCTCTCCCTCCTCCTCGCTCCTGTCCTGTCCAGCTCTACCCCCATTTTGCTCTCACTCTTGTGATTGGTTGGTTTCTCTCTGTCTCTCTCCTGTTGCTTTCACACAGTGGTGCTTCAGTTGTAGCAGTGGAAAACGGGTATCCATATGTTCTTTTTTTGATATTACCCAGATTAAAATGGCGACGAACTAAGCTCAGCACAGGCCTAGCTCCTTTTCCCACAACCTAAGAGTCAAATAAAACAAAGATTACTTTTATACCCTGACAAAGACGAGATATAAAACAGCTTCTGGTATCCTATTTACTCCACCTGATATTACTACAGCAACAGTTGGCTTAGCTCATAGAATATAGAGAAAAAAGTTCCAGTGTAGTCTCTTACACTCTAGTACTGGGACAGTCCAGTCACACCATGTTGATAGGCTCTTTCCCCTTGGTAGGTGGAGTCTTGGGAGAGGGCCACGTCAATCTGGGACTTGAACTCATCGCCAAGGTAGCTGTCCTGTAAGAAAAACAACAAAGGAGAAGCTTTTAGTCTGCATGTACATGTCTGTCAGAGCAAGAATGTCTGCTATGAGAAACAAATGTAAACGTTCTGCTGCCTTACCTGAGAGAGTTCAGGCTGGGAGAGGCCAGGCTGGCTCATCTGGGAGGGCTGGCTCATGGTGATGTAGCCCTGGGTGAGGGGTCCCTGGGAGAAGGGCTGGGAGCCCAGGTCCTGGCTGGCCTGGCTGCCACTCATGAGGCCGTGCTGCCCGCTGCCTCCGCCGTGGTTCCCCATGCCACGGCTCCTCTGGCGCCCACCTCGCGCCCCTCCGCCGCCCGCCTTACCCTTCATACCTCCACCACGGCCTGCTGGGGGGCAGTGGACCTGGCCCAGGTAGCCTGGCGGCGGCATGGGGGGCATGACCAGGTTGAAGGGGATGTTCATGGAGGCCATGGGGCCCGGGCCAATCATGCCGATCTGGTCGTGGGTCTGGAAGTACATGTTGGATGAACGTCCTAGAAGAAAAGAAAACATATTGAACAACGGCAAAACAGGTAAAGAGACACAAGTTTACAGTTTGACATAGTCTCTCACCAGTGCTGCTGCGGTCATACACAGATCCAGGAATAAGAGCCTCCCTTGCATCATACATGGCTGTGCTCATGAAACGGCCCCCCTGAAGAACCCACACATGGAACAAACATTTCAGTAAGCCTGTAAACTGTAACACACACAGTAGCCTATGCACATCTTTTTATAATGGTGTACTGTCTACTGGCAAAGTAAAATCATGAAAGTAAACACCACGCACTACATAAAGTTGTACATAATCCAACACACATGGGTTTAGGGGGGGACGACTCACAGGGTTGATGGCGTTGACCAGCTTGCGGGGCTTGCTGAACTGCATGAGGCTCTCCCTCAGGTTGTTGAGGGGTCCCTCCACCAGAACCTTCTGCTCCTTGTAGTAGTTGAGCAGGTGGTTCCACAGAGGCTGCTTGGACAGGGCCTTGGGGTTGCCCACGATGATAACCCCATACCTACACACAAATAGGACATAGTTCCTTTCAAACACTTCCTTCACAGATATAGAAAATAATATGACGTAAATAATTTCTCTTTGCAGTGTGACAGTGTTTCTGCCCGAGTAATGACATTTTGCTCTGAGGATTTAGAAATTGTTGACATAATTCCAAAGACAAATATTAAAATAGTCTTGCAAAACTTGAAAGACAGGATAATGCTATGATTTTTCTCGTTATCTGTTGAGCATCAGGAGACAGAGAGAATGGTCCATGTGTTTTTTACCTGGCCCTGGTGAGAGCCACGTTGAGACGGCGTGGGTCGTTGAGGAAGCCAATGCCCTGGTGCTCGTTGGCTCTGACACAGGACAGGATGATGAAGTCCTTTTCTCTGCCCTGGAACGCATCAACGCTGGCTATCTCCACCTCCTGAGGACAGCCAAGAAACAGGAACGCAATTAGATAAGCTAACATAGATGCACCATTCCACCATCCATTTGAATGTTTTAAGTGAAGGCCAAACTGGATGAATGATTCCATGAGCACATTACTAAACCAATGTAAACTGGTTTATTTAGATTTATGGACTCCCATTTCAAGCTATAACTATCTTTAAAACCTGCTACATTATAGTGAGAATATGACTGACAGACTGGAGTGAGATTGGTCACATATTGTAGAGCCAAGCCTGTGTTTTGTACCTGGTAGAGCTTGGTGTGGAGGGAGCCGCTAAACTGCATGTACTGCACCAGGTAGGACCTCTGGCCCTCGTAGGGGGTGATGATGCCTATCTGGTCAGGCTTGGCCCCGGCCTTGAGCAGCCTGGTGGTGATCTTCTCCACGTTGGAAGCCTCAGTTCTGTACAGCAGGAGAGAGTGAAGAAAACCATATTCACAAAACATACCCTTTTTATGACTGGAGTCATAAATGGTCAGTGTACGAAAGCACTGAAATGACAAATGCTTCAGTTTGTCAAATACCTGTTAAGATAGGAGGTTCCAGAGCTTGCAATTTCTTCCTGGCCCAGGGTCACGTAGAAGAACATGGGCTTGTCTGGTTGTGGCCACTGGAAGTCAAAGCCTTTCTTGATGCGGTCAGCTGTGTAAATAAAATAAAAATGGGTCAAGAAAAGGAGTTAGTAAAATGTACATTTAGGTTCATCCAGATTTAAGTGTAAATGAAGCCAATGTCATGTATTACCTTTGTTATGGGTGTTTTACACCTGGTGCAAACTGAGTAAATATGGCTGTTATAAGGCTATTCATAATTGTTCTGTTTTCTTGGTCCTTAGAGACATGATCTAAAGTACCCAACCAGTTTGTAGACAACAGGGAGCCAATTCCCCTCTTGCTGGACAAGCACATCAGGAAGACAAGCTAACCCTCACTTGTGTTTACGAGGATTCTATAGACGAGTTGGCTGACAACGTCCAAAAATGATGCGCGTAGGCAGTGTGGTGATTTTGAACAGTTAGATAGCTTGCCATGTGAGACATCATAGTTGGCCCGTGTCAGCTCGTTGTATCTTGTTATCGATACCATGTCTTGACTCATGTCATGTCTATGCTAATATGGTTCACTAGCTAGCTAACAAGCAACTGTAACAATGTATTTGAGACAAGTGTTCATTGTGCAAATGCATTTATGTTTTCAATAAACATTTGGAGACTAAATATAGTTTACATGTTGTCAACAGTCTATGCCAACCCAGTCTGTTCTGCCCCATAGTTGCGCACTCCTCGGTTTTGTTGCTAAACAACCAACCTGTGTACACACTGGCCCAGTTCCATTCCTCGCCGACTTACCTGCGGTGACTCCGTTCTGCAGGGAGCCCTCGTAGAAGATGTTGGAGGGGAAAGCGCTGAGGGCCGGGTGCATACGGTACTGCACCTGCAGACGGATGGGCCTGATGCCCAGCACCACCAGACGCTCAAACAGGGACTGGGACAGGCCCGCCTTGGCGGCCTTCTTACACATCACTACTGGACCCAGCTGGCAGTGGTCTCCCACCAGGATCAACTGGAGAGAAACAGAGAGAAATCATAGATTTAGTACGAATAGAAAGGCTATTCCAATTCAAATCCAATGTTGTGTGGTGTAGGAACTAGTATTGCGCATAGTATTTGCATATGTGTTTATTTGCTATATTGTAATTACTTTGCCACCATGACCTATTTATTGCCTTACCTCTCTTATCCTACCTCATTTGAACATGCTGTATATAGACTTTCCTACTGTATTATTGATTGTATGTTTGTTTACTCCATGTGTAAATCTGTGTTGTTGTATGTGTCGAACTGCTTTGCTTTATCTTGGCCAGGTCGCAGTTGCAAATGAGAACTTGTTCTCAACTAGCCTACCTGGTTAAATAAAGGTGAAATTTAAGGAAAAAATWAAAAATATCACAACTCAGAGAAATTAGCGCCCGTCTCAGTGTCAAATTCAACCAAGCACAAACATCCGGAGAAAGGTGATAAATGTAACTGCACTTTTCCCCTCATCAATACATTCTGTATGAGAAAGAGAGAGAAGTTGGGACCTGTCATGGAGCTAACTGACTGGACATAATTTATCGTAGAGATTGCCCTGAGACGTACCTGCTTGGCCCCCAGTATGACAGGCACCATACACTCTGGCTCAGTGGCCTGGGTGCTCTCATCAATGAGGATGGAGCGGAACTGCATCTTGGCCAGGCGAGGGTCTCCTGCCCCCACACAGGTACAGCAGATCACATCAGCATTCTGAGGAGCAGAGATGGGAGTGAAGGGAGTCGTGGTCAGTCATAATCAACTTGAAGTAGATATTTATTCACAGTGGAATTAAGACATTTTTAGGACTTTGTTTTAAGGGAGTGTGTGGAAAAGGAGCAGGTGTTACCATAAGTAGTTCCCTCTCGGCGGTGCGCTTCAGGGCCCTGTAGCGCTTCTCATCCGACGAGGACAGCTCCCCAGTCTCGTCCTTCAGCTGCTGGAGCTTCTGAAGCTCTGGTATACTGCACACAGATACAACAAAAACACAAACTGAGAAACCAGTATTCTTTAGTGTGGAGAAATTATGTAGCCTATGATGAAGGTTAAGGTTCAGAAAAGCTGCAAGACAGAGGAAATGCCTCTGAACATGAACTGAGAATCCATGCTTTCAAACTGAGGCAACTGAGCCAAGTTCTCAAGTTCTCCGCCAGGGCGGCAGGTAGCCTAGTGGTTAGAGCGTTGGGCCAGTAACTGAAAGGTTGCTGGATCAAATCCCCGAGCTGACAAGGTAAAAATCTGTCGTTCTGCCCCTGAACAAGGCAGTTAACCCACTGTAGGCTGTCATTGTAAATAAGAATTTGTTCTTAACTGACTTGCCTAGTTAAATAAAAAAATAAAAAAAGTGGAATCGATCTTTTGTCTCCTGAGTTAGCAGGACACCTGATAAGATAAAGACACCATTCCTCTCTCGATAGCAGTCCCAGGTTACCTGTCCATGTTGCGGATCTGGTTGTGCAGAGCCAGGAAGGACACAGGGGAGTCGATGGCCTCTCTGCTCTTGGCAGACAGCCTCACCACCTTCAGACCTGACATGTGGATCTTCTCAGTCAGCTGGTCCACCGCAATGTTACTGGGAGCACACACCAGCACAGGCCTGAGGACACACACAACTGGTGTTAGGGATGAACAAAGAGCGCTAATAAAACCTTTAGGTTGGTCAATTTAGAAAAAATATATATTTTGCAATGACTAAGACTAATGTAGTTACTCTTATAGTGAAAGTTATTTACTTATAAGTACTGTATATGATGTCCTCTATTAAGTGAACACATCTTACCCGTTGCCCTGTCTGGCCAGGTGGTACACTACAGTGGCAGAGGTGACCGTTTTCCCTGTGCCAGGGGGMCCCTGGATGAGACTGAGAGGACGCTGCAGCACAGTCTTCACAGCATATACCTATGTGATGACACATTTTAAAATGCCAAACTGTCAGCAAATATCATTTTAGAAGGGATAACTCAAATCTATTCATAACTTCTGCATATGGTAACACCCACCTGTGAGTGGTTGAGGTCAGGCAGGCCCTGGGCGGTGAAGCGTTTGGGCAGCTGACACTTGATGACCACATCCTCCACCTCGTGACCCAGCAGCTTATGGTAGATGTACCCGGACACAGAGGTCTCGTCCACGGCAAAGGTCTTCAGGGCACTCTGCATCCTGGAGGAAAGTTTGAAACCGTGTGTAATATTAAGTCCATTGCCAAGCAAGCCTAGCTAGTTTCATATCGATTGGTGTCAGAAGGTTCCTACCGGTCAAAGGAGGTGGACTTCCACACAAAGTCAACCTGGAAGTTGTGTGGTACTTCCACGGGAGCCCCAGCACTGCTCCTCAGCTCAATGGCTATCTCATCGCCATAGTCTATTGTCACAGGATTAAGGACTACACGCCACATAACACCTATTCCTTCCAGAGACTAATGCAGAGACTAATGCAGAGACTAATGCTATCAATGTGGTCAAACAGAAACACAATCATTTCCAAACAAATTTTTGAATTTGAATCAAATGAGTAACGAAGAGTCAAAGGTAACATAAAATAAGAGCATAATGATTTTTTTTTWAAAGGATACTGTCTGGGACTTTGATGACATGTCCAATGCCTTTCCAGAGTGGGGCAAGGTCTCCCTTGTACCTCAGGCAAATCTCATCTCCCTGCATCAGGCGCATGTCTTCAAAAATACAGTGAATAGTAGAAAAAGAAGGACAGCGAGGACAAGGGAATTGGCTGATGAAAGGCACAATTTAGAATCCATAGATTTTAGGACATTAGTCATACAAACATAGAACCGTACACACACACACACACACACACACACACACAGAGACACAGACTCAAGACTAGAAGACACTCTGGCATGCTCATCAGTGAGAACGTGAGGGAGGTCGTGGCCGGAATGGAATGGACATGGAACACTCGTGGACACTGACGTTGATGAACAAAAAATGAATTACCACCTGAGTCCGTCTTGGGAAGGCTGAAATAAGCAATCCGCTTTTTATTGAGTCCCAAGTCCCACCTGACAGTAATATTGTCTTGGGTCTGTGAAACAAACAGACGAGACAGCAATTAATGAATCATCTAAAACCAAACTGCCTTTACCTTGACATCCAAAAGCAGGAGGAGCTAGCCTGAAAACTCCAGCAGAAAACAGTAAAACTTACCTGGGACTCTTTGAGTTTCTTATCGTAGTCAGCCTCCAGTTTGACCAGGGGGCCAAAGATGTTCTGGTACTGGTAGGCATCCTCGTAGCGCAGCAACACGTGCTGAGGCTCCTCGTCCACGCCGGGCTTCTCCAGGTCCTCCAGAGTGGCTGTGGGGTTTTCCTGAAGACACCCAGTCAAACAACAGCCAAAGATAAAGAGTGCTGCTTACTTTGTTTGAGATTTAAAATTCATAATAAAAGCCAGTAGCTCTCCATGACCAAAGTAAAATGCCACTGGCCTACAGTAAACCACTGGGTTAACTTATGCTAAATTTACATTTATGTAATTTAGCTGACGCTCTTATCCAGAGCCACTTACAGTAGTGAGTGCATATATTTTCATATTTTTCGGTACTGGTCCCCCGTGGGAATCGAACCTACAGCCCTGGCGTTGCTAGCACCATGCTCTATCAACTGAGCCACACAGGACCATAAGGTAGTTTATGAACCTTCCAGAGCTCCTCAAGCTTGTTTATCTGCTGGGCAGTGATCTGGCGGGCCCGGAGTTGCTCCTGCTCAGAGGGGATCTTAACCAGCCAGGACAGGAAGCAGCGGTCCTGGATCAGCGGCTGCCACTGGGAGCTGTCCCAGTTGATGTCTTTCAGACTGCTCTGACTGGCACATGGCTGCCTGTATTACCAAAAACAAACAATACGTCCATCAATGCACTCCACTACAAAATCACTTTGATTCAATGATAAGAGATATTGGATTATGGGTCCAAAAAAGGCCAAGAACATTTTGAGAAATAGGACATCTGATCATTGTGAAACAGAATGGTGCAAAGAAGGTTATTAAACACCATGGACCTGCTTTACCTGCAAAGCAGTACCACCACAGAGTCTGCCTTGGCAGGGATGAACCCCAGGAGGAAGACGTTGCGACAGCCACAGTTGTAGCACTCCAGCACAGTCTCCCCCAAAGGACCATCCTTGTGCAGAGTCACCTCCTTGGACTTGGCTCTGACCAGGTGGTTCACAATGTGGCTGAGAGTAAAATATGAACAGATTCAGCAACATTTCTGATAGACATTTATAAAATGTCCTTTGGGACTCATGTGCCTGCATGTGCCTCACATTCTACTTTATGTGTGTGTATAGTCTTCCACATAGACGCCAACTACATTTTGCTAAGTTGGTTGGTCTTTGAAGCTTACCTGCCAGATGTATTGCCACGTCCATTGCAAAACCACTTCTTGCTGGTGTTGCAATACACCACGCACGCAGGATCATGAATGCCACAGTAACTTGGGAAAGCAAAACAAGGATAATGTCACAACCGTCAAAACTTTACAGGGAGGAAAACAAATATTTATTATGAACTCTGCAAGACAGCACCAAAATATCAATCAAAAGATATTTCTGAACATTACCTGCATGCATGGACTGGGAGGTCTTTAGTATAATAGCTGTCTTCCTCGTCTTCTTCAAAGTTCAACTCTGCAAGAAGTTGACTTGCTTTCACAACAGGGTCATCCCCATTCTGCAGAACTCCATCAGGCCCATTCACCTGGAGAAAACATGGAAATGTAATTTCAATAGCAGCGGGCAAAATAACGTAAATAACCTGGAAATGGACACCACCACAGATAACGTTTTAACTACAAGTGCATTTGACAGTTAGCTAACTAACGTTAGTTTACCATCAAATGCACTTGTAGCAAGCTCACAGCAGTTAGCTAGCATGCCTGCTATGTAACGCGGGCAGATAATGAATTTAGGAATGTTACACTCAGTGCCATGGCGTTATCAAGAAAATGACAGGCTGCTTGACAATCCTGGTGTGCATCCCACAACGCGTACAAGTAGATTAGCTAATGCTAGCACGCTAAATTATATGTAAACATACTGGCTAAGTTAACTGGTTAGCCAGCTGCGTGGCCTCTGGGACAGATGCATGTGTTTTCTTTGTAACTATACAGCTAGCTACCAGTGTGCTAGCTGTGCTAACATAGCTGCTTCTGCTAATCAAGTTAGCATACTGGCTAGCTTCCAAGGTTCCGTATGTACAATACCCTGTAGCTTGTTAGCGAGTTTTAATTTTCTAGTTTGAAACCATACAATAAAAATTACACGAACCTGATTTTCCAACTGACTCTGCGTTTGGCCTGTTTGAGTCTGGCTCGGCAGGGTAAAATCCGTGAACTCATACTCCGAACCCTGGGTATCTGCTCCAAGCAACTCCGCTTCCTCAGTGTCCAGGAACGTGAGAGTCTGCGAGCTCGGCCCGTACGCCTCAACACTCATTTTCTCCACCAACAGTGATATTTCAGAATTCTATTTTAAATTCAATCGTTAACTAAGCAAAGWGTAGATATCCCTGCCAAAATTAAAGTTAAACAAATATCGAAAAACCTAAGCACATGAATAAACTGAGAACACACCGTCTCGTGAGCCTCAACTCCCACTCGAAGTAATGACGTAACACCTTGCACACAGCACAAAATCATCGAGCACATCAAAGGTCGTCAAATTTGACAAAAGCTGGATCCCTTCTAGCCATAACCACATTCAAAGTGTCCATGGCATAACGTTTACACAAAAGGTGAATCTTTTTCACAATCCTTGATTAGGCCTACAGTCAGAATTTGTTTATCATGTACAGTAATTTAGCAGATGCTGTTATCCAGAGCAACTTACAGGAGCAGTTACTGTAGGGTTAAATGCCTTGCTCAAGGGGCACACTGACAGATTGTTTTAACCTAGTTGGCTGAGGGAATCAAACCAGCAACCTTTTGGTTAATAACACAACTCTCTTAACCGCTGGCCTACCTGAGGCCTCGCAAATGCTTACCCTTTCCTGGTAATATTATGTAAGTAAGATGACATTCAATCAAATTCTTTCCAATTGCAATAAATGTCAATTATGAATTCATAGGAAGAAGAGCACATACTACAGGTTTACCAATAGTTATTTTACTTGGTATGGCTTAAGCTTATTGGCTTAAATGTCCCTTTAAGTGGTTTAATCACAGCATTAGACCATATTCTGAAGTAGAGAATACAGATACCAAAGACAAAATAAACATTTCCATATCATTATTCATCACATTGCAAATATTGATTGTATATGCAATAAATTACCTGAGATAATAACACATGGTTGAAGTACATTAATCAAAGAAAACATATTGTTGTGTCCTTATATTGTACACTATACAATATTCTGATATTGTACAATTTCACAACAAATATTAAACACATGATGAAGGGGGGGGCTAGAGATGATACAAGAAATGGCACGCTACGTTGACCATTATGTCAAAGCGAGAGTGATTTGTGAGGGGAATAAGGAACTAAAAAGGGAACTATTTAAAATAGTGAGAAAGAAGCAGCCAGTCATACAGCTGTCAGGACGATGTGGCTTAAAAGCACACATCAGTGCACACTGAATATTCAAAGATGGCTGCATTCCAAACACTTAAAAGACACACCCTCTCCCCTCAAACTTCTGATGACGTACCATGACGTCTGACGAGTTTACGCTTGTAGGGCAAGGGGCAAGGGAGGAAGGAATTTTAAATGGACTGCCCTTGCCCGGAAATTCGTCACGCGAATATTGTGTTTTCAGCCACCGGTAGCTTGTGGGTGCTTTATATGAGCTACAGTCAATTATGATTGCATGTCGACCTATATTAAATAGTATTATACGCTTACTGTATGATAGCTAGCAAATTAATTAGCTAACTAACGTTAGCCTGCCTAGCTGGAACTTCTGAAGAAGGAAAATGTTTTATTTATACAATTTCCAAAAGCTAACCAAACAAAAACATAATTACTTTTACGAGACGCGAATTGAATTATGGGGCGTTTCAAGCCCCGAAGTGAACATAATTGTACACTCGCAAACTATCAAAAACTAGGGATGAGGAACTTACGATGCAAACTTCCCTTGCTTTGGCTAATCATTTGGACCGACGGCCAAAATGGCCGCAGGGATTACTCCAAGGGCATAGCATAAAGTGAGAATAAGTGGACTAGGGTGTGTCTTTTATGAGTTTAAAACGTAGCCAATGGTTCTCTCATCTACAGCATCATTTATTGGACCATTACAGTGTGTACTTGTGTTGCTGCTATGCTATGCTGTTGTTTTAGGCCTCTCTTTATGTAGCGTTGTGTTGTCTCTCTTGTCGTGATGTGTGTTTTGTCCTAAATTTGTATTTTATTTTTAATCCCATCCCCGCAGGAGGCCATTTGGTAGGCTGTCTTTGTAAATAAGAATTTGTTCTTAACCGACTTGCCTTGTTAAATAAAGATGAAATAAAATAAAAAATAACAGTTTCTTTGTGAAATACAGTCAATTAACAATAACCAGAGCCATTGATATAATATACGTGTGTACCAGAGGAGGCTGGTGTGAGGAGCCATAGGAGGATAGGCTCATTGTAATGGCTGGAATGGAATCAATGGAACGGAGTCAAACACGCTGTTTCCAAGTGTTTGATGTGTTTGGTACCATTCAATTGATTCCATTCCAACCATTAAAATGAGCCTGTCCCCTTATAGCTCCTCCCACCAGCCTCCTCTGATGGATACATCCATTGCTATGCCTATTCTCATTCATATACTCTCCCTTTCTCTAGTTCAGGCGGAGAGCTGATAGCCCTCTCTTTAGCTACTGCTTAGTGGGGTATCAGTTTTATCTGTCCTTAAAGCTAGAATCCTTAGATGCTACATCCATTTTTGGACTTGTGCTATATAACCATTGATTCTTGACGAATATAACGTATGAATGTCTCATGTGCTTAGTTCAACTTTCATACCCCATCAGAACCCAAAATATAAGCTTGTACTCCAATGTTTGTAAGCAAAGTAAATGTAAACACACACACTGTATAGCCTCAAAACATGGTTAAAACTATAATTTTGATATCATGGATGGTCAGTCCGTGAATATAGCTCTGTCTATGAATTTGAGAGTGGTTACATTACTTCAGGCCCATCCCTCAGGTTTTTACCAAAACAGAGGCGGGGTCACCACTTTGCTATTGTTTCAATAAGGATTCCAGCTTTAAGTGATTTATCTGTCCATTGGGGACAGGAGCAGTGAGTTGAGGACAGAGATCACCGGAAGTAATTCTTTAGTGAGCATGCTGATGGTGGCTGCAGTGGTGGTGGTCATGGTCATCATCCTCAGATTGACCCACAAGCTCCAGCATCTCCCCCACTATGGCCTGCAAGGCTCTGCCTAGGTCCTGGGCACTGTAGGGCTTCTCTAGTGGAGGAACGTGCACAAACGCTGACCTGCCCTTCCCCAGGTACAGCGACGTGTAGTAGGTGTAGTCACACAGGTATCTGACCGGATCAAAGGTTAAGTTAGGGTTAGAGACAACAGAAGACATTAGCTTTTATCAGAATCAATGGATTTGCCATTTAGGTAAATGGAATTTCTGAAGTGGCAACTTCAGATTACAAAGGGACAGACCACCCACATTATTATATAACATCTTATCAATACCTAGAAAGTATGCTACAATTAAAGATCATAGATAGGATTCATTTGTAATTTGGGTGAACTTTCCCTTTAATGTAGTTTCATTGAAAAAAGTATGAGATCATAAATAGTGGCATGTGACTGGTTGAATGAGAGTAGAGTCGAGCACAGCACTCACCGGCCTGCATCCTTTGATACTGACACTGCCACGCCAAGCCTTGAGGAGTTGACCCTCTTGCAGACCAGGTCCATGTCTATGACTGAATTGATGCAGTCAGGACCACCGTCCATGCAACACTGAGAGTCTGGACAGAAGCTGCAGTTGTCCACCCGCTTGTAGCCATGGTTGTGGCCACATTTCTCCAGGGTGACTGTGGTGGCTATCCCAGAGACCCCGACATGGACCACCAACTGTTGACCCACAGAGAAGAGAATGTGTGTTAAATGTAGCCACTGTTAAATTAGTTATACCAATAGAGACTCTACATCTTGTCATTATATTTCATACTGTAGCCTAGGTGTCTGTAGTAAGGGTGCACCTGTCGAACACTATTACTAATGCCTTTTACCATGCAGTAAAAAAATATATTGTGAGGAACAACACTTGACATTTGCTGTGATTTCCTGTAGCTACCTGTGGCTGATGCTGTTTCCATAGAGATGGCAGTAGACTCTGAACTGCCTGGTACTCCACTGGCACCTCACAGACATATAGGTCCACACTCTGACCCAAGCCCAACCGCTCCAGTTCCTGTACACAGAGGAAACAGGAAGTGTGTAAGGAACCACAAACCCTATTTAATTCGATAAAGCTTTATTGTTCCTTTTGAGGCATTTGTTGTGCCTCAAGGTTGTAAAAATCAGTTGCTTTTACATTTGTGATAACACTAATTACCATGGTAACAACATTGCATTCATACATTGTTAAATAGTGAAAAGTGATTACTTATTCATTGTTAAGTCATTAAGCATTTGCTGTTATGACAGAAGTGCTAAAGCAGATCATTCCTTTTTCCACTTGTGTATTAACATGAAACACTTATATCCATTAGGCCCTACTATGCAATGAAGTAATTATTCTTAAATGTCATGTAATGTGATACAATTTTGTGTTACTACTCATGTGGAAATCARTGTAAGGTGTTGCCAATAAGAATAGATCTCTTAATAATGCACCATACAGAACACGCAACAAACTCACTTACCTGCACTGCCACCCAGCTAGCATTCACGGTGTGATCGCCAAAAGGTTCAAACCCTAAAMAAGGATAGATGATATTGATAGCCTTTTAAGTCCTCGCCTAGTAACACCAGTATACACCAATGCCACATTACATTTTTATTTTTTTTGTAGCTGCTTATCACTCTACCCCTATCTAAATGAAAGTCAGAATAATCTTAGTTCGAAAGTCTAACGGTCATCTCAAGTTAAGTATTATCTATTACAACAGCTGACATGTATAATCAATTGTAACACAATATATGCCAATGAGTGCATGGGTTTTATAGATGAGATGACACTATACTACAATTTCCATTTAAGTTATATCGGGGGAGAAGAGTAGGGTAAGAATATGCTTCTTGTCAGCACGAATTTAGCCAGCATCATTCACAATAGTATCACAATAATATCACGACAAGGCAAACATGTACCCATAAATGGCTGAATGGCTACAACGATCCATAAATGGCTACATTATCGCCTCTGACTTGATCTGTCTGTAATAGGTTGGTCTGCCTTAACATTACAATTCATACATTTCAACCTGACAGACAGGATTTGTGAATGTAAGATGAAGATGCACAATACTGTACAGTAGACGGTCAGTAGTTGTATAGTAGTTGAGGAACAATGTCGTTTTCAAGATGACACAATATACAAGTAATTCCAATCTTTAATAGTTTAGGCAACTCATTTTAATCAAAAGTTTATAGAGAACTGACAGCAAACTATAAGACAGTATAGGCTACATAAATCACTTACCTGTCACTATTACCGTCCTTTTAGTCGCCATTATTTGTGAGTTATAGTAAATTCTGCAAGAATGTAACGTTAATCTACTCTTTTTCAACCCTGATGAGTTGAGAATTCCTCCTCGATTCTCTTCCGCTATCTATTCATTATTTTTGCAAGAGCTCGAGCGAGGGTTCTCGGTTTCTTCCAGTCCTTCTACGCTGTTGACAACACTACTCTATACCTCAACATCCAGCCACCTATCGCCACCTACTGCAATGGAATTCATGCTCAGCGCATGAGCTCATTTATTTGACCAATTTGGCTTAACCTTTTGTTGAAATTACATAATATAACCGATGTAAAATGTCTAGCTAGTTAGCGGTGCACGCTAGTAGCGTTTAATCGGCGACGTCACTCACACTAAGACTGAAGTAGTTTTCCTTAATTCGGTACGGGCCGTGGCTTTTGTGGAATGATAGGTAGTTATGCTTCGTGGGTGACCGATATCTGTGTGTTTCGAGGGTTCCTGGTTCGAGGCCWGGTTGAGGGATGGAAGCAAATACTTATATTGATGCTGTTGATCAGGATAAATTAGTTGGGCTCTGCCAAAGATGATCTATTATATTGAAAAGATAGCCCAGTAACCACTCTAACAGTGGAAATACATGTCCTCAATAGTCCACAATATGAGTCATAATACCCATAAAGCCTAGCGGTCAAACGGAAATGGTTCCAATAATTTGTCCACCATTCATTTTCCCCCATAGGGGATTTTAGAGGCACTTAAAATAAGGGCTGCGTTTCGTGTAGGCTTTCCCTGGCGTGAAATTTTGATAACCATGTACAGTTTTCTAGGACAAGGTGACTTTTATCAATATATTCGTCTGTATTTACCCCCCTATAATGAAATGCTAATTAGCTGCTAATGTGGCTATCATAAAGAACTACAAATGCCATGATGATCTGGACGAGACTGCCAATCGAGGCAAAGGTAAGAATCTCTGGATTAACTATCTAATGTTAGCTAAATGTAGTAATTAATAAATTGGCTACATTTCTTTAAATGGACAATTCTGTGAACTGTCTAGTGTAAGTTTTAAATTGACACAATAACTGTTAGCGAAGGTATCAGCTAGAGATGACAGGGATTTGTAGTTTTGCTACTTTGGTGCTAATTAGCATTTTTGAATCTGAGAGTAAATAAAGCCGAATATATTGATAAAAGTAACCTTTTCCGAGAGATTTACATCGTTATCAAAATGTCACGCCAGGGTAAGCCTACACGAAACGTAGCCCTTATTTTAAGTGTTTCTAAAATCCCCTTTGGGAAAAATTAATGGTGGAAAAACGACTGGAACCATTTCCCTGTTTGAACGCTAGGTTTTATGGGTACTATGACCCCTCCACTGTGGGGCTCTATGATTAAAGGCAGGCGAGATCAAGTGGGACCATTCTAGCCAATGAGAGGGCAGATACGCATGTGAACAACAGGCACAACTAAGTAATTTTTCTCAAAGTTGCCACAATGCCACATGCATCCACTTATATCAGTACATTTGTAACAGCCTAAACATTACTAAACTTATTTTGTTTCTTTACTCCCTTTTTCTCCCCAATTGCGATCCTGTCTCATCGCTGCAACTCCCCTACGGGTTCGAGTCATGCGACCTCCAAAACACACTCCTTAACACCTGCCTGCTTAACCCGGAAGCCAGCCTCACCAATGTGTCGAAAGGAAACACTGTTCAACTGACAACCAAAGTCAGCCTGACACAAAAGTGTGATGAGCCAAGTAAAGCCTCCACACCCAAACCTAACCCAGACAATGCTGGGGCAATTCTGTGCTGACACAGCCCAGGATTGAACCCGGGTCTATAGTGACACCTCAAGCACCACGACGCAGTGACTTAGACCTCTGCGCCACTCAGGAGGCCCACAGTTGCTAAACTTCTATTAGATCAAATAAGCMTCATGTAATTCGACACTCTCTCATAGACCTCCATACAAAAAATGGCTTATCTCATGAGGACAGATTTTGGGCGGAGTAAATCCTTTCTCTTCGCCTCTTCCTCTCTGGCTTCCCCAGCTGCTGGGATTTCTGCTGAAAAGGTGGAGGTCAAAGAGGGGTGAGTGTAACCGATGTGAAATGGCTAGCTAGTTAGCGGTGCCCACTAGTAGCGTTCAATCAGTGTCTTCTTCTCTATTGAGACCTTGAAGTACATATTGATACATTTTTAAAGGCTTTCCAAAGCCATAATATGGTACATTTTAATAAATACATTTCTGTTTATTTGGCCTTTCAATTCTTATGTTCAGACTTAAAACCATCTGGGTTGGTGTTTATGTTTTCAGAAAGGCACTCCCATTTTGATATCTGTTCACCACAACAACTTATGGTTTGTATTCAGTCCACACCCTTGTTTCAGAACATGACTCATACGTTCTAGCCACTGCCTTCTGAATGCCTGATTCTAAATGCCATGCTGAATATGGATGGAAAATAAAACGCAGTTGTTTCTGTCAAAATAGGAAGCTTTTGGTTGGGTTTTGTTTTCAATGTGCTGTTAAGGAAGGTGCAATCTATTCAAAAAAATAGACATCAAAGGGAGAGGACTTCACTAATGGAACATCTTTCAATTGATGACATCCTAACCATATGTATTTTGAATTCATTCTATTCTACAAAATCTGATTTTCCCTGAACAAACCATCAAAGGCTATTTAATTCACCATATACAAAATGCTGGAAGATGTATATCTGAATATTGACGCCCACCTATAAACACACACACAGTGCGATCCACCACCCTTGCATCCTGCACTGCAGTCTTCAACAACCTCAATCCCCTTCCCCCAATCATTGACCTGCTCTTGCGTCACAGCCTATGTCAACGTTGCCATGGAAACAAATGATGCCCTTGCTATTCTGTGGTGTTGATGCAGACAGTACATCTTCCCTTCCTACGGGGGGTTATTGGCTATTATGGCTGCCTAGTATCACCCACTGTGCTGGGCTATTCATAGCAATAGCAGACAGCCATCACCGTTTGGGTCTTTCTGTTCCGAGGTGGTAGATCTCTCATGCCTTAACCAGCAGATGTTTGATATTTCTGGGCAGATACCCTATATATACAAAGTATGTGGACACCTCTTCAAATTAGTGGATTCGGCGATTTCAGCCACACCTGTTGCTGACAGTTGTATAAAATCGAGCACCCAGCCATGCAATCTCCATAGACAAACACTGGCAGTAAAATGGCCTTACTGAAGAGCTCAGTGACTTTCGGTGTGGCACGGTCATAGGATGCSACCTTTCCAACAAGTCAGTTCATTACATTTCTGCACTGCTAGAGCTGCCCAGGTTAACTGTAAGTGCTGATATTATGAAGTGGAAATGACTAGGAGCAACAACGGCTCAGCCACAAAGTGGTAGGCCACACAAGCTCACAGAACGGGACCACCGAGTACTGAAGCGCGTAACACGTAAAAATCATCTTTCCTCGGTTGCAACACTCACTACCGAGTTCCAAACTGCCTCTGGAAGCAACATCAGCACAATAACTGTTCGTCGGGAGCTTCATGAAATGGGTTTCCATGATCGAATAGCTGCACACAAGCCTAAGATCACCAAGAGTCGGCTGGAGTGGTGTAAAGCTCGCCGCCATTGGACTCTGGAGCAGTGGAAACGCAATCTCTGGAATGATGAATCACGCTTCACCATCTGGCAGCGTGATGGACGAATCTGTGTTTGGTGGATGCCAGGAGAACGCTACCTATCCAAATGCAAAGTGCTAACTATAACGTTTGGTGGAGGAAGAATAATGGTCTGGGGTTGATTTTTATGGTTCGGGCTAGATGTGAAATCTTAACGCTACAGCATACAATGATGTTCTGGACGATTCTGTGCTTCCAACTTTGAGGCAACAGTTTGGGGAAGGCCCTTTCCTGTTTCAGCCTGACAATGCCCCCATGCACAAAGCGAGAACTTGACTGGCATGCACAGAGCCCTGGCCTCAACCCCATCGAACACCTTTGGGATGATTTGGAACGCCGACTGCGAGCCAGGCCTAATCGCCCCATATTGAGTTGCACTCCCTTTGGCCCTCAGAACATCCTCAATTCTACAAGGTGTCAAAAGCTTTCCACAGGGATGCTGGCCTATGTTGACTCCAATGCTACTCACAGCTGTGTCAAGCTGGCTGGATGTTCTTTCGATGGTGGACCGTTCTTGATACACACTGGAAAACCAAGCAGCGTTGCAGTTCTTGACACACTCAAACCGGTGGACCTGGCACCAACCTCTATACCCCATGCAAATGCACTTAAATCACCCTGTGAATGGCACACATACACAATCCATATCTCAATTGTCTCAAGGCCTAAAAATACTTCTTTATCCTGTCTCCTCTCCTTCATCTACACTGACTGAAGTGGATTTAACAAGTGACACCAGTAAGGGATCATAGCTTTCCTCAATTCACCWGGTCATGGAAAGAATGGGTGTTTTGTACTCAGTGTATAGGCTACTAACCATTCTAAGAATTTTGAGTTGAGTTCTTTGTCAAACATTGGCTTCTAAAAAAACAACATGGTTTCCTTATCCCTCTGCAGTATCTCCTTCCTCATTTATGTTAAAACATACCGGTAATTACTTCCCCAATAAACCACCTCTTAGTTTATTTGCACCAAGCTGTGCAATCTCTATTAGAAATGTGTTTGGATCGGAAGACACAGTATTAAACGACTAATGTCAGCAATTTATGAGGTCAAATGTTTCCATTCAGTGACTGACTGCATACCTATGATTCCTGAGCCCATGTTTTTATGTGCCTTGACTTGCTACAATGTATCCCAAATGTATCTTAGTCTACTTCTTTGTCATCATATATCCTAAACTGAACAGAGCTGTGAGAATGTTTGGAATTGGAACCAAAATAGATCACTTGCAATGAAGAATAGACTGACACAATGACACACACAGGTTTGGGGCTGGTAAATTAAAGTTTATAGTGTGTTCATTCACATACARCTGTCAAGTTGGCGTGGGAACATTGTCTAAGTTCCTCTAAAGACTGGACTAGTCAAGATAGCTGAAGAAACCGTCTGTGCCCCTCCCTAGTTCCTTCCCCGCCCAGTTTCTTTTGGCGACCCTGGGCGTTCTATTTTATGACATCAAACCACAATGCACCGCACTGTTTGCAGTTTACCTAAAGTCTCCATGGCAATATGGACTGGTTCGGCCCCTTATTTAAATCAGACCGGAAACAAACGTCATTTTGGGCCAATCTTAGCGCGCTAAAGTGACATAATGGAATTTTTAGGGGTAAAAAACAAGCAGAGGGTTGGGTGTACGCATACCAGTTGTGCCATCTGTGAAAATAGTTCATACGGGCGAGAAGAACAGGAAAAGCCACGACTATTGTTTTAGCCTCAGGGGTACAGGTAAAGGGGAACCAGAGTTTGAAGATAGGAAAAATACAGGAAACTGTAACCTGAACTGTGTGTTTTATTGCCGGAGTTTAACGGTTGAATCGCCTTAGTTTATGCGTAAACCTCAACATACCCTCGTGTGAGGGGTTAGAATGGAAACAACCCTCTACCCTTGTAATGTGTTGAATACTCGAGGGATTTCAAGCCTCTATTCCTACAACAGCATGATGAAGAAAGAAATTAGTCTAAACCTGGATGACCAAAGCTCGATTCTAAAACCGAATCTCCGGGACGCAGAGGGAATTCTGAACTCCCCGGACTTGGGACTCTTGAAATTGGCGACTCCGGACCTTGAACGATTGATTATCCAATCGAATGGAATGGTTACCACGATCCCAACCTCTCAGTTCCTYTACCCAAAGTCAGCCAGTGACGAACAGGAATTTGCCGAAGGCTTCGTGAAGGCGCTTGAGGATCTTCACAAGCAGAACCAGCTGAGCGAGGGGACGTGCGTACCGCCAGACAGACTGGACCTTATCGGCTCCAACGCAGCCCCAATCGGCTTGCCGTCAGATATGCCAGTGTACACGACGTTGAACGGCTATGGAAATAGCCCACTGGGCAGCACAGTGAATTATTCCACGGATACAATTCCATTCCCACCACCACCTTCTCATCTGATGAGCACGCATCAACAGGCGGCTGCGGCGGCGCTGTCACGACTCCAGGCGTTGAAGGACGAGCCGCAGACGGTTCCCGACATGCAGTGCTTTGGAGACAGCCCGCCTTTGTCTCCKATTGACATGGACAACCAGGAGCGCATCAAAGCAGAGAGGAAAAAGCTGCGCAACAGAATAGCGGCGTCCAAGTGCCGCAAAAGAAAGCTGGAGAGAATATCCCGTCTTGAAGACAAGGTCAAAAACCTTAAGACACAGAACACTGAACTGGCCTCCACAGCCAGTGTGCTTAGAGAGCAAGTGGCCCAGTTGAAACAAAAGGTTATGAACCATGTCAGTAATGGATGTCAACTTCTCCCAAACCAAGATCAAGCTTACTAGAGGATAGTGTAGGCCTATGAGGCACCCACCACCATGGGGTTCGTTATCCTCTGGGGATATGGACTAACTGAAACTCAGTAGGCTATTTGCCTGTTCTAATAGAATACAAAYTCATTGCTGAAAATCCATTAGAACTGGAACACTATGGGTCTCTTTTAAAAGATGTGGCTATAATTTTGTTAACAGACTAATTTCGMTGCCCTCTTCAGAGGAAAATGCACTATCAGCTCTCCAATGGACAATAATACATAGCCAACAAGGATAGCATTATCTGCATGAAAGCTGGACAATCTCAATGAGTGCACCTAAACACCAGGATGTCATTGAGTGCATGTCATCCACTGTGTAATATATAATGCCTTACTTGTTTACAAGCACTTATTTACCAATGACAAATGTATATTTTATTTACTAAAACATGTCTTATTTTGCATACTGTCTTTATATTTTCTGCAAATATGAATTGTGCATGTCTTGTAAGCTCGTGTTGGCTACAGTAATTTAATGTTGTGCAACTCTGTGTATCTGTCACTATCCATGAATGTAGCCTTCGTTGTTGGCCCTATGTAGCCATTTTGAACGGGATTTTACCTCTCAAAGCTGTTTTATTAAATTCTATGAATTGTTTATTCTGTTGTCAAATATTTTTGTGGACCGACTGTACTCTATTTCAGTTCCTGGCCTATTACACATTGTGTCAGCTATTTATTATAGCCTCTACCAGCGATGGATTAGTGTAGAGTAGGTGCATATTATTGTTTTTTCTCTATCCTGTTGTATTACAGGMTTTGTTACATTGAAATAAAAAGGGGTAAGATAATGCTTGAACTGAACTGCATCTCTCAATGTATTTGAGGTAGGTAGCAGTGGGAGTCCTACACTATTATGCCACCTTTTGGCTTGATGAGGGTAATACCATTGTCAGTTTGGACCAAGAGGCTACTTAGTACACCCAACAAATTTTTCACACAATGCTTTTATGTTTTGTTTATTAATTCCTTGTTTTAGCAAACCTGGAGTTAGTGTTACAGCACAATTCACATGACTAAAACCCAAGAAAGAAACATTATTTACAGGGGGAAGATAGGACGGAGGAGAGCTAAGAGAAAGCTAGCTGAATTGAACAGATACCTAAGTCAGAGGCAAGTTTACAGCTGTAGCAAAACACAATCAATAAAACTAAAGTTAACCAATGCAGTATAAATAATAGGACGTGATAAGTACTGATCCTACTTCAAACACTTTTTCCCTTTTTTGAAAATTGCCACAGTGTAGGCATACATGCCAAATGCTTCTCTATCATTACTACAATATGACAGGCCTTTTATTCATCTCTAAGTCTTGTTCTAGCGGGTGTCATTTTTGGAAAGACTAAGCAAAGCTGTCTAAAGGGTCTTTGCTATGTGGGATCCTTGGGACATCCCTACCCCCCATTGAAGTTGACATTTAAAATGGTTACGTAAGTGTTATGGTTAAAAGGTTAGGGTGCGGGTTAAGCTAAAGTTTAGTGCAGGGACGTCCCAAGGATCCCAGATAGCACGATCCCTGCCTAAATCCTTCAAGCAAACAGTATTTGTTAAAGACATGGCCTTTAGCAGGTTTGTTGGCTGTTAATATTTTCCATCCAGGAGAACCAGGAGACTGGAAGTTGACACAGTATTGCTCTGAGAGGAATACATTATTACACCCACACTAACAGCTTCATGGTTGGTTTAAAAACATGGACATAAGTATTTCCCATTGAAATAGCTCGTACATGATCAGGAGAACACAGTAAAATGGAAGTGTCTCCGGCAGGAGTATGTCAACACTTTCATTTCAAAGGACATCCTGGTTTTGAACCAATCTTTTTTCAATACTGATATAACCGTCTTTTTTAAACTGTGATAGTGCAGCCCGCGAAAAACCTAATTCATTGATAAATAAATAAATAATATACGGTGTAAATATAGATGGCCGTGACAAGTGACAAAATGTCTTGATGTGCCTGAGTGCATTTCGTTTGGCTCTAGCTAGTTATGTTTTCCTCATGTATATGCCAACAAGCAATTCTCTCTACACTGAAACAAAATAACAAACATGACGTTGAACATGCTTAAAAAATAAAATAAATAAATGTCCTGACAAAATAAAAAAACAAACCACACTGACTGCCAGACATCGGGAAGTGATTGGAATGTGATGTAGTATAAGGGTGCAGTACCCAGTGTCGTTCTGTGTGTGTTGTACACATGAATAAGAGGTAATTGTGCTGTAGAGAAGCAGTGTTATACACTGAAAAGAAATTAGAAGCTTCATTTTCAACTGTTCTCCACACATGCTATGTTCTTAAAGCAAAACAAACCAGTTTGATTCAGAGGGGCATGGCCCACAACAGCTTACAGAAGTTCCATGAAAAAATAAAACATGCACCTCACAATGCACATATGTATACATAAATATTGTAATTGTTTACTATTTGTTTATATATTTTCACATTTTAAAATGCATATTCATTATACTCTGAACATTTATACATACTCTTCTCTTATACATCTTTCTCCATCAATCAATATTCTGTCTATCAAGGTTTGCGAGGGGGGGGGGGGAAATGAACAAAAGTAAAAATATAATAATAATAAAAACAGGGACAAGTACTTAACACATCACGTTTTCTTTTTCTTAAATTCCGCACAAAAAATATTAGAAAATGACCATGACTGATAAGTAATATGCATGGGATTTTGGTCAGAAATGTTTGAAAACACAATCTCATCCAATTTTTGTTATCACAAATTTGGACCATACCTCACTCATGCCAATGGATTTGGTGGCTTAATATGTTCTGTCACCAGCCAAATCGGGGACATAAAAAAAACAGCAAAGCTATCAACAGTAAACAGATAATCAGCAATATGGCCCTTCGAAAAAAGCCATGAAATCCTTTCAGGTTCGAGGCCGCAGTAAGGGGAGTCAGAGGAATGTGAACTTTGGACTTACAGAACACCTATAGATAGACGGGGGACTGAAATACAGAATGGAGTTTTTCGGCTTTTCCATCCAAACACAAACCCATCACAGACCTCTTCCACCAGCTGAGGAGGTTGTAGGAAGGGGGTGTGTGAGGTCAGGTGTGTGTGTGTATGGTGTGTTTAGCAAGCACAGTCCTGGTGGGGGCGTTCGGGCTGCTCGGTGAGCTGGGGCCCCTGTTTSGCCCCTGTGACGGCGGGGTCGGCGTTGTCCAGGCTCTCCGACATCTTCTCACAGATGATGTCCACCAGCCGCTCAAACGTTTGCTTCACGTTGATGTTGTCCTTGGCACTGCACTCAAAGTACTCAAAGCCTGCAGAGGAGAGGAAAGACAGATGTCTGATTAATTAAGAGGTTCAAATCTAACGAGTGATGTGTACTTGTTGTAATCATCAACACTTGACATTAATTTGTTCATATTGTTGCCCCAGAACTACTGGAATGTAATTACTCTACTGTACACAGTAACAGCAGATTTAGCCTTAAACCCGACACTAGGCAACAGCGACTAGGATCTGGTTTCAATGTTAGACTCTTTATGACATAGATGAACTACATCGCTACTTTATTCGCTTAAATAAAATACTAAATAATAGCTAGCAAGATTGAGATCAGAGGTTATTTTTAGAGTGAACTACCGTCACTAAACAACTGCAATGGTTTTGCATGCAAACTTTGGTTTTGAATCGCCACATTCTGGCATGTCTGCCTCGTGATTTGTTGGTCGAGTTGTCAAACAAGAGCCTAGTCCCCATTGCATACGGTCGGCTTTTAGAGACTACTGCAGGTTAGGAACATAAAACTAATTATGTAGTGAAAGGAAACTGATAACTTGTTGTTGTTATATTACTGGGTAATTAAGTCCAGTGTTCCAACTCACCCAGTTGGTCAGAGAGCTGCCTTCCCCGGTCTGCTGCCACCACCCTCTCATCCTCCATGTCACACTTGTTTCCCACCAGCAGGACCTGGGCATTGTCCCATGAGTACGTCTTAATCTGGGTGGACCTGACACACGCATTAAAAACTGAGTTATATTAAGGATCCTATCATAACTTCCCAGATACTGAACATGTTTAGTTGCGTGCATGGACCCTCATTCAAGCAGCCAAAGCAACTGACGCTTGATTGGTGCTGTCATTTTTCACCCAGTCATCAAATTATTGATTTAACTTTTGTAGAACATAAACACAATACACGGACAAACATACAGTCGTTGTACACACACACACACACACACACACACACTATTTCCCAGTGGTCCCGTACCAGTCCTGCACAGCATTGAAAGAGTCCTCGTTGGTTATGTCATACATGAGCAGGAAGCCCATGGCTCCTCTGTAGTAGGCTGTGGTGATGGTCCTGTACCGCTCCTGGCCGGCAGTGTCCTGAGAGAAGCACACGTTATATCACACAATCAGTCATTATATCATACACACACGTATACTCAGGCACAAAAATAGCCCTACAATGTACTACCACATAAAATAATGCACTAAGTTTAACCTCCCATCTTTAAACATTGTAGCCGCATAGAACAATGTAGTTGTGGATTTAAAAAAAATAGAGATACTAACTTTAATATTCCGTATGATGTCAGAAGTGTAGTTATAGTATCAATTTTGAGCCAGCACATGCAGTATATCAGTGTAAGATTCTGTTTTAAACAAGCAGTGAGATGGCAGTGCGATAGATACTCCAGTAACATAACACAGAGAGATGCAATAGCACTCAAAGCCATTTTCTGATGTGTTTAAGCAGGTTTTATGGGCGCCCCCAGGCCGTAATGATGCTGCACATAGGAGAGACAGCAATGATAGACACTTTAGAAAATTAATCAAGGTCGATTTAGGAAAACTAGACATTTATCAGCATACATGTTTGTTTTTTGGCTTCGGAGATCTTATAACGTCGAGACATGATCATGTTCACAGGATCATACRAATAGAATAAACCCACACTGACAGCATATAAACTTGATTTATTCCATACATGTCAAGCAGGATATAAATCAAGATAATATCTTGGGAGAGGGGATTTGCTCACATTAATAAAATGCGCCTCGGATCTAGCAACTGAGAAAACCGTTCAAATTTCAAGAAAAACATGTAGATCTAGGTGAGCATGTGTCATCAAATCCTCAAATTACATTTTTCAAGATACAGTAATCATAATCCTTATAATAACAAAATCCTTCTTGTGTATGAAGGTAGCACCCTAGATTTGAGCTGTGTGCACTGTTCCATAGCGAGGTCTACTCTGCTAAAAGGGGTGGATACAGATGACCCACCATGACGCACGTAGTGTCACAACCAATCTTCTTCAGAACTAAACATATTTCTTACAGGAGCCACAGACAGAGAGAGAGAGACTGGAGACACAAACCTCCTGCTAGTGTACCAATACTRCTCCTCTCCGCCCCCTCCGCTGTCATGCAGGAAAGTATAGGGGTCTGACTGGCCAAAATCCTAAACAAACACACCCGCTAAAATAAAAGCGTAACTTTCAAGTCTAGCCTACTGTCATGGGATATTTCCCATACAGTTGTCCCCCTCATTATTTTATAGCCAACAAACTTGGAGAACTAGCCTACTTGCCAAGACCTTTGTGCTCATTCATATTTCACAAGGTAAAATAGTATTCACCAACCCTGGTCCTGGAACACTACACGTTACATATGTTTTTGTTCCAGTCCAACTCTAATACACCCAATCATGCTCTTGTCGAGCAGTTTATTTGTTGGATTAGGTGTGTTAAGTGCTTGGTTGAAACAAAAGCCTGCACACCTTGTACAGTAGCTCTCCAGGACCAGGGTTGGGGATTAGATACCGCAATGGTTGAATCTGTCAATGTCTGTTCTTCATCCAAACTAGCCGACTATATATCCATTAGATGAGGTAAATGTGTAATTTGGTGGAGCAATCCCTTTAAAGCAAGAACACCCCTAATAACATACATGAGCTAATGTGTTCAACAGAGGAATAATATAATTAGTTAAGGTCAGTGTCTTACCCAGATCTGCAGCTTGATCCGCTTGTCGTTTCTGTAGATGGTCTTCACCTTGAAGTCGATGCCCACCGTGCTGACGAAGGCCGGCGTGAATGAGTCATCTGCGTAGCGAAACAGGAAGGAGGTCTTACCCACACTGCTGTTGCCAATGATCAGGATCTTGAACATGTAGTCAAAGTTCTGGTCTGAGGACTCCTTCTGTCCATAAGTGGCTGTTGCGGAAGCCATCTTTGGAAGGATAGAATGACGACAAATTGAATTAATGCTTTTGTTGCCCATTTAAAATATATATTTTTTGTCAATCAGAGGATTGTTTTTCAGAGAAATCCATGAGCACCTCTTTGGTAACTGTCTGAGGAATTGGGCATGTAAGTAGACCTACCAAATGATTTTCACTCACCCATATCCAACATCTACTTTCGCTATGAAAAATAGCTACATCGAAATAAGACAGCATGTTTTGACATCAAACCAATAACTATGGAGAAATTTTTCTAAACGCTTCCAACGGCAGTGGTCAATAGAATGAGAATTATAATCTAACACCTCTCTGGGAAAGGGACAGACAACTATCAATAAAAACGGCAGCGCGTCAAATCATACTGATTGATGCTGACTATTTTCAATGAGCCGCAAAGCCTTTTAGTAAATGATTGACTTGAGATTTCAGTCACACCCTTCAAATGTATTTCATCAACTAAAGAGAAGGATGTTTAAAAAAAAAATGCCTAAAGCTAAATATTTTTGTGGAATGATATGGTACAACATATTGAATTAAAACCAAAATACAGTTGAATTTTGAAATAGGCGTATGCTTTGATTGTATGGCCTATTACAGTATTAAGGACCCATATCCAGTGTGATTTTGATGACTTGAATGTCATTGTGTATCCTTGCAACTAGATTTCATTGAGTAATACCATAAAAATAACGTGATTTTGACACTGAACATTTGGACTCCTCCCAGATCTTTCAGTCATTTGATACTACAGGCATCTTTGATTGATCCTAACAGTGGTGAGGACAAGTCTCGCCTGCTTTCAAATAAATGTATCCACTAAAGTACAGGATCAAAACTGATTGACCTCCATACCATTTCCATAACACTATCTTGAGAGGTGGGAGTCTCGGAAACATCCAATGTGTCCTGTGGCGCTGTATAGTCAGCTCCTGCACATTCTAGTGCGCGTATAAGGTTTAAACAGAAATAAACGATACTGTAATAATCTATATATCATGCATTGCTTACATTGCCTGGACATTTCAGACCGTAAAATCGCCTATGCGCACCCTGACCAAGATAAAGGCGGAAACCGCAGGGCTTAGGCTAAGCATCGGCTAACCCATCTATGGCTGGGTGTTTTGAAAATAGATTTTAGCGCATGTAGTATAATTGAATGGACAGGGACATGCAGTTACATCAGGCGGTTTGACTTGACATTTGCTATACAATGTACGTAGATAATTGTATTTACATGGGTAAGCGGTCTTGGTCACAGGGAGATCAATTAGGCTAAGACCATTCCATTGGGTCACCACTGTTCAACTAGCCATCTAGCTAGTTTGACGCCTATCTAGCTAGCCAGCCAGTTGCTACTGCTTTCCTCAAGCTTGTTAGTGGGCTCAAATGGCTCGCGCACCATTCAATGGGAGGAAAAACATTTCGAAACATGTTTATTTCCCATATAACAGCTGCTCTTGGTCATTCAATATGATTTCTGTTGTAATGGCAGAAAACCTACACTACATTATTTTAAACAGCCGCATTGACAGCATAAACATCAGTTCACCCAATAAAAATACACGGCTCCCTGCAATTAGGCTTAGCTAGCATACTAGGCTAGCGAAGCATTCCAGCCTCGCTATATGTCAAATGAAGGTTACTCTTCCTTATTTCGCAAATAAATTGGTCCTCTCCACTCCTTGATTTACATCTGGAAACATAATCTAACCCTTTCTAGTGCTATCATTTCTTTACATRACTCGCAAAATAATACCGCTTGCGGCTTACCGTGAAAAGCCTGTTTTTATCTGCAGCGCTATTGCAGCAGTACCCAGTATTGCACCTGCAGAACCTTGGGCGTCACTTGATTGCCTGTCACCGAAGGGGCGGGCTCAGAGTAGAGCTAGAGGATGACTGACAGTCTTTTAAATCAATCGAGACTGAGCGTTCTAGGGCCCACTCCCAACCCCTCTCTGATAGGTAATCCATTATTGAGGGGACTAGTTATGGATAAAGGTAAAAATCGATTGTCATCAAACTGTACAATAATTTTCTCATGATTCATAAAAAAACATGTTGCTAACATACTTTGCTAGTATGACTGTATTTAGAATAAGTATGTTTAGAATGATTGTCTTATTTTTTACCTTTATTTAACTAGGCAAGTCAGTTAAGAACAAATTCTTATTTTCAATGACGGCCTAGGAACAGTGCCTTAACTGCCTTGTTCAGGGGCAGAATGACAGAGTTGTACCTTGTCAGCTCGGGGATTCGATCTTGCAACCTTTCAGTTACTAGTCTGACGCTCTAACCACTCGGCCACGCTGCCACCCCGTCTTATTGAAATACGTTCAGATAACCATATGTCATCTGATTTGTGTTGAAAAAAACATGCATATCATTGCAGCATTCCATGGTCAACGTTATTCCCAATAAGCATCCATGATGTCAAAAGCATGAAGACTTCTTTATTGGCAAGGTGGACAGGCGTACAGTTACAGTAATAGCGTTGAAACCCATAGTAAACAGTTGTGTTTGGATTGTCGAGACTGCAGACTGAATAGTTCTGGTCCGGAGAAAAACATAGGAACAATGTGCCTGAAAAGAGGAGGAATCTCCTACTCTACTGATGCTATCTAGAAAACGTACAGTTATGAATATAACTACTGTTCCCTGAAGGAGGGAACAAGGTATAACATATTATAGGGGGTCAACCAATCCTGTTCACCTGAAGCAAACTGAAATCAAACCCAACGGGCCAATTAATGCAGAGCCCGCCCTCAAGCCCCGCCTCCCTGGCTATAATATGAGGGCTCGCATACATTTCCTAAATTCAGTACTGCTCTTCAGCGAGTCCAAACCCCCTGATGGCGTGGGGTCAAAATATGTTATACCTCGTTCCCTCTTTCAGGGAACAGTAGTTATATTCATAACTGTACATTCCCTTTCAGTCGGTCACTCGGTATAACACACTATGGGTACTTTCAATCATGCTCCAAGCCGGCTCAGAGGGTACCAAACGACAGCCCAAGCACACACACAGGTTCCACCGGCTCCAAAATGGGTTTACAGAAGTCACCTTTTTCTCTGATACTTACCCAAGAATTCTGAACTGTCAGAACCCCATATAGGGACCTAGAACCTGCTGCAACTTGGCAATGCACACTGACACGCTGCCACTGCAGCACAAGTCCATAGACTCCACAGTTCCAAGAACAATACTTACCTTGTGAGCCTGACATGTCAGAACTTGTACAAGGAACCGCAAGTCCAAAACAACAGAACACCTGTCGTGACTTGGTAAAGCGCACACGCACAATGAACCAAGGCAGCCCGCGCGTTGCCACAGCAGCCCACGGCTCAAACCCACAGGGAAACTGTGGTAACCCGGACAAAACGCTGCCTAACATTGGCCCAAGTCCATAGACACTTGCGCTTAGCTGCGGGAAACATGTTTGGGGGTGCTGCTATTCTGTCACTGACGGGGGAGGGGGCTGCATAATTAGAWTTTTTTGGCCAACCCTACAGATTGCTATATCAGTCAGCTAATACAGGATTAGTAAAGGCCCAGTGCACTACTTTGTGAAGATAAAAAAATACATCTTATTATTCTGATTTTTCAGGGGGTGCTGCAGCAACCTTAGCACCACTACTTCCTGCAGCTATGCCCTCGCGGTTCAAAAAAGTCTCACACAGAGACCCAAGGAGTCTGGAATGCCAGAACTCACACAAGGAACCGCAAGTCCAAAACAACAGGGCACCTGCTGTGACACTTTGGAGTCGCAGGGGTGTACTAATAGCATGTGAATATCCCCAACATGCTTGGCTGACGCCAAGGCCATTAGCAGGGCAGTCTTGTAGGAAAGGACCTTCAGGTCTACAGACTCCAGTTGTTCCAACGGAGGCTCACTCAATGTGGAACCGCACCACCAGTGGATAGGACCCCTGGGTAGAGCCGTCAATCCCTACATGACACGCTGAGATGGCTGGCATATGGAAAAAGAAAGTCTCTGCTCAAAAAGCTCTTGCAAGAACATCATAAACTCCTTTAACCTGACACCAAACCTCAAACACGTATCACTTATATACAACCCTCTCGTAGAGGGTGCACACGCCCAACTGTATAGTCATAATCACGTTTGAGGATAAACCCCTTGTCATCAAATTCAACCTTTCAGGGGCCAAACCTGCAGAGCCATATCTACGGCCTTGGGTGTCAATAGACAATAGATCCTGACAACACGGAACCCCTCCACGGGTCCCTAGATAAACTTAAATATGGAAAAAGAAAGGCCCTGCTCAAAAAGCTCTTGCAAGAACATCAGAAACTCCTTTAACAGGGTCCCTGCCTAACATGCAGAGGATCTCCGGGAATCAGGGTTGTCTGGGCCAACGGGGAGCCACCAGAATCAACAACAGACCTTCCTGACGGACCCTCTCCACAGTGGCCTGAATCAGGTCCACCGGAGGAACGCATAGAGCAGGGACCTGAAGCCCGTCTGGTGTTCAACCTTCCCAAGTTCTCTCACGTCACCCCGCTCCTCCGCTCTCTCCACTGGCTTCCAGTTGAAGCTCGCATCCGCTACAAGACCATGGTGCTTGCCTACGGAGCTGTGAGGGGAACGGCACCTCCGTACCTTCAGGCTCTGATCAGGCCCTACACCCAAACAAGGGCACTGCGTTCATCCACCTCTGGCCTGCTCGCCTCCCTACCTCTGAGGAAGTACAGCTCCCGCTCAGCCCAGTCAAAACTGTTCGCTGCTCTGGCACCCCAATGGTGGAACAAACTCCCCCACGACGCCAGGTCAGCGGAATCAATCACCACCTTCCGGAGACACCTGAAACCCCACCTCTTTAAGGAATACCTAGGATAGGATAAAGTAATCCTTCTAAHYCCCCCCCCCCCCCCTTAGMGYYAGATGCACTATTGTAAAGTGGTTGTTCCACTGGACATCATAAGGTGAATGCACCAACTTGTAAGTCGCTCTGGATAAGAGCGTCTGCTAAATGACTTAAATGTAAAATGTAAATGATATGCCAAGCATCCGCTCACAACAAAGTGCCCAGATCTCTCATTGAGAAGAAGTCGACAATGCGCATTTTCTCGCAATGTGTAAAGCTTTACGTCGGCCCTGCCAAACCGGTCCCATATCTGGGCAATCACTGAGAGGTGCAGTCTCCACTCCTTAGAGATAGGACCACCCCTGAAAAGTAGATCTGCACCCACGTGGAGAGATTCGGGAAGATACTTTGCCCTGAGCGACAGGAAATTCGCACTGCTCCATACGAGGAGATAACGTGCCAGGTTTAGGCAAAAGAGAGACCTCGTCCCCCCTGCCTGTTGATGTACGCCACCATCGCCCTGTTGTCAGACCTTACCAACACACGCTGGCCCTAAAACATCGGAAGGAAACACCTTATTGATAGCAACGACGGGGAAACCCTAAGCAACCAATGGCAGTGGCGAGATGCGTTCAGACACTAGCAGTCACCGAGCGCTGAAATAGAAGCATCAACAGACGTCCCAGAGGCACCACAGCCACCATAGAGGCCATTAGACCCAATAACCACAGGCACAAGCGAAAAGGCACCGAGGGCCCCAGCCAGAAACTGAATGCGCTGAGCCGGAGTCAACAACTTCTCTTGTGATTCATTATGAACACCATATGGGAAACAAGCGTGGCAGTGTGGAGCACCAAATTATCTCCTAGGATAATTAAGGTCAATTTATWTAAAAAAAAATGTATACTTGTTTTTCATTTCCACCACTTTTGACAACCGTGTGTCTGAATGTGAGGAAGGAACTGTGTTTATGCCCACACCGGGTTCGGGGACTTCGGCAACCAGTAACTTACCCCTTATTGACCGAACCACTTGGGAGCACTGTTGCCACAGTAAATGCTTGGGAAGGAGCGCCCATAGAGCACGCCCCCTCTCCCGGCCTCCAGCTAGGGTTGAGAGGTCTGCTTCTTCCCCAGCGTTACAGAAGAATCTGCTTGCACCCTGTGTTCCTTCAAACCAGCACGCCGTCTGTGCCAAGACGTCCGCCGCTGCCCAGAAGCACCAAGGCGGCAACCCGCCTTTGGCCTGCACCCTTTCCTTCACACCTCGGAACTGCAGAGCCGCCACCGCAAAGGTGATTTTCCAAATTTTAGTTGGAAAAGGACCCATAGAGCTACGTCCTGCTTTTGTTTCTCCTCGAAACTGGCCTGTAAGGACTCCATAGCCGAGCAAAACAACCTTTTTGACTAAACTGTCTCATCCAAATACATCCGCCTGTCCCTCTCAGGAATCCGGGACAACATCAACCAGAGGTGGCACTGAGCCACCACCATCGCCCCCATACTTTCCCCCACAGCCAGGATTGTACAGTGGGACAGACATAACTTTGTCCAGCTGATCCGCCGAGGATCAGCACTGTTTATTCGGAAGCACCATGCTAGGATTTGCCCCCTTGTTAGCCTCTGAAGTTAAGTAACTCGCCAGCTTTCTATCCATTGGTGGTGTGCAAACGAGCCCTGTCTCCTCCATACCCTCTATTAATGAACTCGCTATAACCTGGTAGCACCAGCCTGGCTGAATGAGTGGAATCGCAGGTTGTCTTTAGCTCATCACTCATCACTGCTGCAGGGACGGGAGCTAACCTGGAGGAACTCCTCTGCAGGGGAGAAGGACAATCCACCCCTAGGTGATCTGCCGCCCTACGACACAGCTCCAACAAAGGCGCATTAACCACCAATGGTTCACTCTCCCCCACCAAATCCAAAGCCGGGGCTTCAGGCCTCCCCGGACTGATGTCAACTGATTGACACTGAAAACCCTCCAGAGCCAACCAGGGATAGTATATCATCCCTGGAATCCAGACTCTGAAAACTGCCAGAGAAACCAGAATGAGCCTCACTCGGCTGGGATTACACCCCTATCAACTCAGACCCACGCTGCGGCCCTACGCCGGCCTCAAACAACCCCATTCCCAAACCCTCATTTTCACTGGAAGAACCTTCGCCAGCAGCCTCAATCATCCTCACAAAGTAAGCCCTACGCCCAATAGAGGTTGAACCCAGCCGGAGACAATGGTCACGCCAACTGGCCCGAGCCAAGGACTCCTGAGTGTGTTTCCACCCCAAGCAAGCAGGATAGCACTCTTTTCTTAATATTTTATTGTGAAACCACATGCTCTAGGTCATGGTCGGAGGTTCAAACTCGACTGGTTAGCCTTTTTGAACTTCCTCCTACCACTGGCCATCTTACTCAAGCAACAGAGCACTAGCTACACAAGCAGAGCAGAAAGTAGTGGGTGTTAAGCAAACACAAATCCTACCTAAGCAAGGAAGTATTAGCTACACAAGCAGAGCAGAAAGTAGTTAACTTTTAGCAAACGCAAAAATGTAGGAAATGTATGCGAGCCCCGGTATTATAGTCAGGAAGGCGGAGCATCCGAGGGCAGGCTCGGCATCCATTGGCCCGTTGGGAGTGATTTCAATTTGCTTCAGGTGAATAGGATTGGTCGTTGACCCTACATAGTATGTTATACCGAGTGACCGACTGAAAGGAAACCGGAAAGTTGGATTATTTTTGCTTTCTTTTATGGCAGACATAAGGAAACTAAAACATTTGGTTGGGTGCCAGAGGAGGCTGGTGGCAAGATCTATGGGAGGACGTCTCATTGTAATGGCTGGAATGGAATAAATGAAACGGTATTAAACACATCAAACATATGGAAACCACATGTTTTACTCCGTTCCATTCCAGCCATTACAATGAGCCCGTCCTTCTATAGCTCCTCCCAACGGCCTCCATGGTTGAGCACTGTAGTTGAAATCTGTCCCATTTCTTTCTCCCAAAGCTCGGAAGGTAGCTACAAATAAATACTTAGCCTCCAACAAAGTCTATAGTTCTTCATTTTCGGACAGATATAGAAATAATAAATAAACTGTACACAAAGCATTGTGAGGAAAATATACAAAACAATCAATGGTAGACAGAGAGCATAACTGAATCCTCGTGAAAATACTGTCATAACAATGGCTGGTGAAGACATTTTTCATGACAGCTGAGAAAGACAGAAAGGCTTGCTTGAGTTCTGAACTGTTTGTGCTCCTTAACTACTGTGTGCATAGCACTGGTGTCTCCCCACCATATCGAGTATACAATCTATGAGGAAAGAAAATTTACGCAAATATAAGGCTCCAGAAAGTCACATTTCTGGATCTTTCATAAAAACACAACATCAATTTACTCCACGGTGTAGGTTCAAAAGTTTCTGTTTCGTTCACAGATGAGCTTATTTTAGATACTTGAATACTTTCCTCATGAATCTTGCAGCCAATGTCATGCATCTTTATCAAAACCTATTATAGATACAAAAAAGTTTTAATTCCATAGCACAAGTCCCCCAATTTAGCTTCAGTGGTCCAGCCTGTGCTATGCATCAATTGTAATAATCAAGCCACATAATACCAGAATACGGAATACTAATGTGGATTAGTCAACAGAGTTACATCACACTCGACTGTACTTTAAGCACAGTCCTGTAAAAATTACTATACAAAGTGCTTTGGTTTCTTTACAAATTCAGTGAATCTAAATGTTCAACCATTCRAACATTAAGAAAGGTGCAGTTATCAGTGGATTATTGTTCTAAAACAGAAAACCTATGGGGCAGAAAGGGTACACAGGGAGGGCGACATGATCAACATTAGTCATTGATGGAAATTAGCCAGGGGCAAAATGGAAATTACAGTACGAGTTGTGTCATGCTTGCTTGGCACTTGTACTGTCATTGGTCATGTCCCTGTGAAGAGCAGAATATTGACCAATGACAAAAGGAAAAGGGTGTGAAAATTTCAGCACAGAAAACTGGCCTATGGCCAACGGTCTTTTTTCTTTTCTTTTTTTTTACAGTTACAATTTTTCACATCTTTCATACATTTCTGAAATAGTTTGGCAAATATTACACCATGCGCTTCACAAACTGTGATAACATATGTAAACGCTACCAATGTATCTTTTTTTTACTAGTTCAACTGGTTGACAGTGTGACCAGATGATGGTACCTGAAGTAAGTAGGAAACTTGAGACCTTTACTGTAACAACAATAATAGACTTGAAAGGACATTGTACAGTTTGACTCATTTGGTAGAGCATGGCACTTGCAACRCCAGGGTTGTGGGTTCGATTCCCACGGGGACCAGTATKAAAATGTATGCACTGGATAAGAGCATCTGTTAAATGACTAAAATGTAAATGTAAAAAATGTCCCACAGCCCTACTGTACTGTCAAACAGTTAACTTACCTTTGTCCAGGTTCCCTCAAAGCAACTAGTTATCCTAATGTGCTAGGGTATGTAAGTGCTGGCTACCATGTTGCCAGTGGCAAACAAAAATTCTCAGTCACCTGCCTCCAATGTGTTTATGGATTGGCTCAAGCCCTTCCAAGCAGGATGGGGATTGGCTGTGAGTAAAATTGTAAAGTGCTAAAAGTGGAGGCAAACTGATGCCATAAAAAGGTTAAGGATACACACAATTACAGTATAAAGCAGTATGTATACACTTTGAGGGACTTCAAATAGAAAAAAAACGAAATAAAATAAAATCATACAGACAAGTGGTGAATCTTAACTGAAGTGCTTGTTTTGGATACCCCTGCTTATAACAGCAACACAGCTAAAACCAATCCACTTAACATACCTATAGTCAATTTGCTGTAGGTATGGGCATTTTGAATGCCTTGAATTGCAGTACACGTTCAGACTTTAATTCCGATATTCAACACTGGGAGGTGCCAGGTGCACACCGCATAGCTTTGGGTTACTTATATGCCCCTATAACGACTGGCTCAAGGTTGGTTTTGTTGGTTTACACATAACAGTTCAGGTTAGGACTGTGGGAGGAAGAACTGACCCTAAACCAGTTGTTAAGAGTGTGGCTGATGAGAGACCCCTAGCTGTTACAACAAGGTACCCAAAAAGTATTGTGCTACATTGGAACAATCTCTTCCTCAAWTCTGACGTTCTGCTCCGTACCTTGTCCTTTGTAGTACATATTTGGTAAGTCTGCAGTTTACCGGTTTAAACCACTTTCTGCACTAGTTTAAAAGGACTTAAATTAAAGACAAAATGACCAACAGTTGAAAAGGCAGGCAAATGTTGCCATTGGCCAAGTCCATGTTTATTAATCTGTTTGGCATAATGTCTCAAAAGCCTTTGTGGTGTTTGTTGTTACTAAGTTCGTCGCTTCGTCAATTGTTTCTAGCGGTCATAAGTAGTCAAAAGGAAGACGTGTTCCACAAAATTCCTTGCTCTTTTGTCGTAGACCTTGGCTTGACTGGCAAAACAGGAAGGTTGGTTTTCTCAGTGTTTCTGAGAAACATATACTGAATACGGCGACAGGTCCAACTTAGAGACGTATCGGTAAAACACAAAAGACCAGCTCAAAAACACAGTTTCCTGTTCTCTGCAACCAAAGAAGGAACAGTGGGGCTCTCCTTTCTCCAGTACGAGGTGACTGCTGTGTAAGTGCAGACTTCCTGAACGCACCCCCTCTACGTTCTTTACCCCAGCTTTGTCCTGCCATTCAATCCAAGGAAGCCAGAGATGGGGGTTGAAGGGGTCAGGGGGGAGGCGCAGAAATTAAAWTTTTWWAAAAAGAAGAAAAAAAGAAAATTGCACTGATGTTATGTACCTAGCCTGAAGCGCCTCACACCGGCGTTACCTTCTTGGTCATGTTCTCTGTCTTCGGTGGCCTCCCTTTCTGGGTCAGAGTCTGTGGACAAAGTCCTGCCACCAAGATTGAGGACAGAGGTAGCCATTTTGGAGAGTACTTGCGTGTGTGGGTGAGCAGTGGCAGACACGGAATGGAGTCTGCTGTCCGGGTCAGTCCTAGAAGGCTCCATCCCAGTGCTACTGTACCCCCCCTCCTCTGCCGGAGGGCTCTCTGAGTCGGACTCGCCCTCCTCCTCCTCTAGGGTCAGCTCAAACTGGAACTTATCTCCTGTGGAGGATCCACCTCCACCCCCTCCGGCTCCCATGGCTCCCCCAGGCAGGCCCATCTTGTCCTGGGCCTCGGGTGTGGGCGAGGGGCTGTGGGGGATCATACTCTGGTACCACTCGCGATTGTCCTCCAGCGTGTCTAGGATGTCCTGGGCATCAGGGTGGACCAGGTCTGCCCACGTCTCCCACAGAGGGTGGACGATGTAGTCTATGAAGCCCACCTGTAGAGGAAAATGATTATAGTCATTGACATATTAGTAAAAGAGGCAGACTTTTTAGCCCAGACTGTGTGTGTGTAGAGCAGGTGAAGAATCTGTCGGTGTGGCCTGTCTCAGGGGGAGTGGGATATGCAAAAAATACATTTCCAATTCACACGTGTTCAATGCACACTTGTACATGTGTGAAATAGGACAAATGTAAGAATATACCTAACTATTATAATTGTAATTGTGTGTGTGTCTCTCTTCTGCATGTGAACATAGTGTGTGCATACTGTACTGTATGTGTCTCAGTGCCTGTGTGTATAATAACTGTACCTGGTTCTTCTCGATGGAGGCGTTGTGTTTGTCACACATGGGGCTGATCTCCATGCCCTTGTCCCTCTCCCTGTCCCCCTGGGTGAAGAACTCCACCATGATGCGGTCAGTCCACTGGCGGTAGACCTCCAGGGGCTTGGTGGGGTTACTGAGGTCAGCACAGTGAACCATATTCTGGAGGACCTGGAGAAACCAAAAACACTTCTTATTGAGTATCAAGGAAATTAAATGACCATACATCATATGACAATAATACGATCCCAATGGTTCAGTTGGCTGGAGCAGGGTGCTGTCAGTCAAAACAAGTGTTTTGGGTTCAATACCTAAATATGCCACATACACTGAATTAATGTGTTAATTGTAAGAAGCTTTGGATGACAGTGTCAGCCAAATGGCCATATCATCATCTAATTCACATTGGTTATGCTGAATATGAATCCCTTCTAAGAGAGTTAATTTGATCATTCTGTGAGTCTTACCTGGATACGATCTCCATAGTTGTCTAGTAGAAGTACTCCTAGACTGGTCACCTTCTTGGTCTCCACCATGGTCTTCAGGTCCGCCAGCAGGTTCATGTGTTTGGACATGTCTGTGGCTAACACCATGTCTATGACCATCTTGCGTAGGGACTGCCTCTGTTTCTTGCTGAGGTTCTGGAAGATGTCACAGTTGTCCTCCTGCAGCAGCTTAAAGCCCACGGCCAGGTGGTGGTTTTCCAGGACCGACACGTCGTTGTACATCAGGGCCAGCTCGGAGTCTGGACGGACACACAGGAGAGGAACAGTGCAAACACACATTCTACAGCAGGGGTCTCAAACTGGCGGCGTGTGGGACATATGCAGCCCATGAGACAATTTAATGTGGACACACAACCACAAAGGATTCCAAGATTTTAAACATCTCTGTGCTGAGTGCCCAGGGGGATATGTGAACTCACTGGTGTTGATGAGGAATTGGTTAGACACCCCCGGGTGGTCCACATCATGTATAGCACTGGCAAACAGAGCAGCTAGGATCTCCAAGTCAGTGAACACCGCCTGTAGAGATTGGAGGAACACAGGGATGTTAATGCAGGTAAATACTGTACAGCAGGGGTCACCAACCGGTCGATCGACTGGGCAACCTCCATGGCATTTCTAGTCGATCGGAAAACATTTCTGTAAAAAAAACAACGATAAAGCCTTGCATTCCTTTATTTTGTTGGCCGTAGGTGCACGCGATTCAGCTGCCCTGCACGTCAGGTAGGCGAAATGTTCCCATTTTTAACCATTTAATGTGTCTGAAGGTACAAACTCTGCCTTCCCGGTGGGCCTGGAGAGCAAATCAAGTGCACTATAGGCTTACCGCTGGCCAGTCGGATGGCTCAGATTACCATGTCTACAGTAACATAGCAGGCGGAAAAGAAAGCAGCAGCAAAGTTGATACTGTGAGATTTCAAAACGTTTAAAATCATGACCAGAGAGAGAATGTCAATGAATACAGCAAAGAGATGCTGTTTTTATGAGTGAGTTCATTTTTAAGTTCTTGCTCAGCACTGTCAACACTTTTTATTCAACACTTTTAGAGGCTATTAAAATGTGCATTCTTCAAACTTCCACTCACGCTACAACCAACACTGCCGCTGTAATGAATGAGTAGAAAAGTGTATTGATAGGCTTGCATTATTATTAGCAGATTGGGTCTTTTTTAATAACTTTCTCTGTTCGTAGGAGTAACAATATGAATTTGTGCACGATGCAGAAATAATGCGGTGCAACTCCAGTTTGGCCATCAGGTGGAAGACAGTGTCCCTTTTTGGTCAGTGTCAGCAGAGGAAAGGCAGAGCGGAGAGACGTTGAGAGGTGGACCTCAGTCTCCTCCTGCACTCTCCCTCTGCTGAGACTGACCATTAGATGCAGGCACAATCAGCCCAGTAAATTTTTAAACGTRCAGTATGCTCACTCAGCGTTGCCTCACAAGTAATACAACAACATCTACTGATCAGTTATTACCGGTGTGCAACTGATCTATTACAGGTGTGATCATATAGCCTACCTCAATTTATATATATWTTTTTTAAAGTTCCGAACAACAAAGCATTGGGAGGGCAATTCAAGCAAAGACAATATGTGGTAATAATGTATTGGGCCTATAGCCTACTGCACAAACCTCATTGCTACAGTGCTGTTTTAAATAGGTTAATGTTGCATTGGCTTCCGTTAAAAAAAGTCCTGTTAAAAAAAATCTGAGTGGTAGATCTCGTCTTGCTTTTTGACTCAGAAAGTGATCTTCACTCAGAACGGGTTGGTCACCACTGCTGTACACCCTGCAGAAGGTGTACAGTTCTGAACATTATATTGCATTGTGGTATACTTTACATTTTCTTACAGTAAAAAAATAAACTAAACACAAAACAGTATTGTCAACAAAAAAAAAGATTAATTTTTTTTTTTATGTATATATATATATAAATATATATATTTTTAAATAAATAATAAATATTTATTTATATATATAAATATATATATTTTTAAATAAATAATAAATAATTATTTATATATATATATATATATATATATATATATACAGTATTTTTAGCTAAAAAGTTGTCATACCTCCAGGGCAGGGGTAGAGAGGAGAACGTGGGTGGACTGGACCACGTCTGCAGCGTGGATGTTGTTGTGGTAGGCCACATCGTGGTGGTAGTGGTCCTCCAGGGTCATCATGAAGGTGATGAAGGTGTCTGCAGGGATCTTGAATGACTTCAGCAGCTCTCGCTCCTATATGGAATACATATATGATTTTCATCATTTTTTATCAGTGACTTTGTAAATTGTTTAGCCATGTAAGAGGGCCCATTTAGAAGAGGACTCATTTGGAAACATGAGGATGACATACCTGGAAAATTGAATAAATCGCCACCGTCAGCGGACGATTCCCAGAATATTCAGATATTTTGAAAATATCCACACCCCATCGGTTTATATCTTCCAACTGCTGCCAGATGGAAAAACATTTGTTAGAAAAAAACTGCAGATCCTTTAACTCCAAAACGTGCTGGGGACTATTAAATCTTAAGAGTGACAGAACTTGTGGCAGAACAGAACCCTAAAAGTGAGGTACTTTCTAATTGTCAGAAAAGAAGGGTTGCGTAGACTACCTTGGCGAGAAAGCCCTCCTGAGTGGAAGCGACCCCGAAGCGGGGGATGCTGGAGGGGGCCACACTAGGGATGATTCTGGGCTTCTTCACCCCCACGATCTGGGACATGGGACGCTTCTTCTTGTCCGTTTTCTCCTTCTTCTCCTTGATGTGTGGAGACATGATCTCCATGTCATGTTGCTTTTCTGTGGTGCACAGTTATTCCACAGTTATTCCACAGTAATAACAATAGAGTTCAGAAGGGTTGTCTATTGAAACCAGCGCTGGTTACACTTTACACTGAGTTGAAGTTGCACAGATATCATGTAGTTGCCTGGATTTGTATTGTCTTGGCATAATCACATGTAATGTTACAGGCTTTGGTTTTTCCATTTATATTTGGAGGTTGGACGTTAGCACGTGGGGCGCACCGATTGGTGTCACCTCGTTAGTCAGTATGTACTACACCTGTGCTGGTTGGTCATCTCGTTAGGGGGAAGGTGTTTCACCTGTGCTGGCCCAGTGCTCCAATGGTCTTGAGAGATGTGGAGAGTTAACACTTTTAGTTGGCTCGCCCTATTTGATTTCCAGACAAACAATCCTTTATCTTATCTGCCCTGTTTTCGTTTTGCTCCACTTTTTGGTTTGCTTCCTGTCTTTAAGTTTGGTTTGGGTTTTTATTTTGTTTGCCTCTTCTTGGGTAAATTTAGTGGGTGTCTTTTAGGTCCTTGTTTTTGTTGCTAGTCAACTTTCAGTGGACTCCCCCATGAGTGTCTTTCAGAACCCCTCCTAAAACTCTACCTGTTTCGTTTTGGTTGTTGTCAGTGACTCTTTGTGAGTTCCCCTTTCTGATTGAGCGACAATTTTTGGTTTTCGTGCTGGGGAACGTAACCGTAACTATACAATAAGTATACATTAGTAACTATTAGATTCACATTACAGTACATACGGTAGATGTCTCTACTAAGACAGTCAGACAGTGAAAGGTGGTGGAGAGAAAGACGTACCTAGGAAGGTGCTGGAGATGAACTCTGACACCTGGTTCCCTGATCTGCTGGTCTCTGATAGCTGAGTGAGCTCTCTGTTCAGCATCCTCTTGAACTGGGGAGACAACAACACACTGCATCACTCAGACTGTCACAATATAGTCGCTACTGTGGACATACACATGACAGGCACATCTACACTGTGAGACATTTGGTAGTTTGCATATGTGTGTCTGGTAACTTCTTAATTGAAGAAAAATGTACTTACTATGACTGTGATGCATATGGTTGTCCCACCTAGCTTTCTTAAGATGAATGCAACTAAGTATAATTCGCTCTGGATAAGAGCGTCCGCTAAATGACTAAAATGTAAAACGTTTTAGAGCTCAGGAATTCTTTAAAGACTGGACAAATATTTTTCTTAATATTAACAAAAGTTTTATTTTAAYGCACTATTAAAAGCTCCTGTGCTAATTTTGTTAACATTTTGGCATGTCTTTCTAGATTTAGAACATAAAACATTTATATCTCAAACATTATCCCTTAAGTCTAACACAGCAAATACTTGTTTAAGCATATGCTACAGAACACTGATTCAAATATTTTTTCAGATATTGACAAAATAATATAGACTCCATCAGTGACGGTGTTGACAAGCCACTGACGGAGTTGACAGCAGATACTGAAAACAGACATATTTTGGCCTCTAAAAATAAAAGTTCAATACAAACATTTGTAAAATATGGAAAATGATTCATTAGAAAATTCCCAATAAAAACATAACCATTTTATCAAATCTTTCAGTACTCTGATGGAGTTGATGTTAGACAATAATCTGACAGAGTTGATATCTTATGGAGTTTACAAAAATATACTTTTTCTTCTTTATTCAAGTGGTAAATACAGTAGCATTTTAGTTTTTCCTCAGTTGCTTTATGACTGTAAAACCTAGTTAAATGTAACATATTTTAAACAAAATTCATATTCCATCTTAATCTATCAGATAGATGGAGCTGACAGTTTATGCTTGTGACCATGGTGATTCCAATATTGATTGTTTCAAATCTGACAAAAGTAGAGAACTTTACAGACCATGAGCGATCTTGTTGCACTACATGTAATGAGGACATGAATAAGGAGTCCTTATGGTATAGCTTACCCTGCTCATTCCTGATTCATTTTGACATAAACAATTTGACCAAATCTAACCAGTTAACCAAATCTTCCCCTAAATGTACATTTTAACCTCAAGTAATGGAACAAAATCGTTTTTTTTTAATATATAAAAAAAGTTTCCCTTCCGGACAAGGATTGTCCAGACTTTCAATAATTTTTGAGCTAATTTCATGTAATGCTAAACATTTCTTTCATGACTTATGACGTGATCATATGCTATCTGGGGGGCCCAACCTCCAGGGGGACTCCAACACAGTAAAATGTATTATAATAATAAATATACTGAAGAACAATATAAACACAACATGTAAAGTGTTGGCCCCATGTTTCATGAGCTCAAATAAAAGATTCCAGAACTGTTCCATACGCACAAAAAGCGTATGTCTCTAATATTTTCTGCACAAATGTGTTTACATCCCTGTTAGTGAGCATTTCTCCTTTGCCAAGATAATCCATCCAACTGACAGATGTGGCATGTCAAGAAGCTGATTAAACAGCATGATCATTACACAGGTGCACCTTGTGTTGGGGGCATTAAAAGGCCACTTTAAAATGTGTCGTTTTATCACACAACACAATGCCACAGATGTCTCAAATTTTGAGGGCTGCTGACTGCAGGAATGACCACCAGAGCTGTTGCCAGAGAATTGAATGTTAATTTCTCTACCATAAGCTGTCTCCAACGTTGTTTTGGAGAATTTGGCAGTATGCCCAACTGGCCTCACTACCACATGTAACCACGCCAGCCCAGGACCTCCACATCTGGCTTCTTCACCTGCGGGATCATTTGAGACCAGACAGCTGCTGAAACCGAGGAGTATTTCTGTCTGTAATAAAGCCCTTTTGTGGGGAAAAACGAATTCTGATTGGTTGAGCCTGGCTCCCCAAAGCTGCAGGAGGGTGTGCTACACCAGTGATTATACTTTATAATCATCATACACAAAGATAATACATTTCCCCCCCTCTGAAACACCAAAAGTGTGCTCTGAAGATGCCAACCGAGCATGTACACACAGAAAAAGACAGTATATACACACACTGTGCATGCTGCATGTACTGTACATATGTTCACACATACTTCTTGCACACACATATCTGCAAATACACTTTATGGACTCACTCATACACACAYGCACAAGCACTCCTGACACACACACACACAYGCTGCAAAAACAGCATCACTTCCCAACTAATTGCAAAGAACTCTGCAAACAAGGATGGACACCTGTGCTACACATTCATTCACCAAGCAACACGTGTATCCCATCCCATTCCAGCCCGTCTTACCTGAAGGTACATCCTCGACAGAGAACAAGTCATTGACTTCGGGCATTTCAGCAATAAATAATGCATGGGGTGGGGAAAAAAGCAGGGTCCTTCCTGTAGCTGCTGTACTGGGCTTACAGTCCGTACTGTGCTCCTGTCCTGCTTGTCTGAGCTCCTTAATTCCACTGCAAGCAGATAGTCTACACACACAGTGCATTGGGAAGGTTTTATCCACACACTCTAGCGGGAATGGGCAAGTAAGAGGATTGCCTTGGTGGAGGAAGTGTGGAAGCCAGGCTGAGGATGCAGGGTGTGGGGAGCATGGCAGAGAAGCGACTCCTGCCGCTTACTCTCCTCTCTCCCTCAGCAGCACTATTCTGCCTGCTGCTCCGCGTGTAAACAGAGGAGAGCAGCACACGCTACTCCCAATTACCACCCCCCCCATACTGTATGCCTAAAGGAAGGAACAAATCAGCAGCCTGCTGCATCAGAGGCTGGAACAGGGAAACGGAGCTGATTGGCCCACGGTGGGGGGAGAGTAGGCAGGGGCTGGTTGTGTTCGAGGCTTCACCATGTGCACCAAGTTAAAGATGATGAGGAAATCTGATGCCTTGAATGGCTGAGGTATCTCAATCATGTACTGTATGTGACCCAATTCAGGATACTAGGTGTATGTCGTAAGTCACGACTTCACAGGAGAGCCATTTGAACGTAAAAAAWRWTTTTTCATCAAAATGCGTTTTTTGGCAGAAATGCCTTCTCGAACATGTGAACTTGTGCCTTAAAATCAAACTTGTATGTCATCTGTATATACGAATAAAATTGTTAAATTACGAGCTTAGTTGGTTTAGCCACATAAAAATACAATTTATGTGAACACATGAATGTGTTACTTGTTTCATCGTCATTCGTGTAATTTAAAGTATCTGTAGATCTAAGCTATGAGGAAAGAGAAAAAAGGGGACGATAGGATGATTCGGCATGATAGGCAACATATCATTATCCTATTATGAATGTAAATAACACAAACGTTTGCAGAAAGCAGAATAGAAAATACATTATAGAAGGAGAGAATTTCAGAAAAATCCATTGCACATTATATTTTCCCATACGATACAATGTAGTGAAGGTCAAATAAACCACACAAAGAGCAACGACAAAGAGTGAAATGTTTAGAAAAATCAAGTGCCAGCATGGATGATTCCTCCCCACTGACTCCCTTTTCATTGACTTTCGGCAGCAATGTGGGGGTGCAGCACATGAAACGCACAACCACATGTGTGCCTTGCATGTATGTCTATGGTGTATGTATCCAGGGAGAGCCTGTGTGTGGTGGGTATCACGCGAGAGCCTGTGTGTGGTGGATATCCAGCGAGAGCCGTGTGGTGGTGGTATCCAGGAGAGCCTGTGTTTGGTGGGTATCCAGGGAGAGCCTGTGTGTGGTGTATCCAGGGAGAGCCTGTTGTGTGGTGCATGTATCCAGGGAGAGCCTGTGTGTGGTGGTATCCAGGGAAGCCTGTGTGTGGTGTATGTATCCAGGGAGAGCCTGTGTGTGGTGGGTATGTGTGTGTGTGTTTACCCAGCGCACATGGCTCTTGCGTGGGGAGGCTAATCATGGAATTACACAAGCTATTAACTCCAGTCTGGAGAAAGAAGGAGAGGAGAGGGATGAGGATGGATGGATGGAGGGGGGATGGCGTTTTATCCACAGCTCCAAGTCTGTTCTTCACATTTTTTCTGCACATTAGATACTGGGAGTTGGGGGTGTGTGTCTACCGATGCATACCGACCTTTCCATTCATTCAGGTAGGCCTGATCACAGACAACGATGAGACAGCCTATAGGGAGGAGGTCAGAGACCTGGCCGTGTGGTGCCAGGATAACAACCTCTCCCTCAACGTGATCAAGACAAAGGAGATGATTGTGGACTACAGGAAAAGGAAGACCGAGCACGCCCCCATTCTCATCAACGGGGCTGTAGTGGAGCAGGTTGAGAGCTTCAGGTTCCTTGGTGTCCACATCACCAACAAACTATCATGGTCCAAACACACCAAGACAGTCGTGAAGAGCGCACGACAAAGCCTATAGATTTGGCATGGGTCCTCCGATCCTCAAAAAGTTTTACAGCTGCACCATCGAGAGCATCCTGACTGGTTGCATCACTCCCTGGTATGGCAACTGCTCGGCCGCCAACCGCAAGGCACTACAGAGGGTAGTGCGTACGGGCCAGCACATCACTGGGGCCAAGCTTCCTGCCATCCAGGACCTTTATACCAGGCGGTGTCAGAGGAAGGCCCTAAAAACTGTCAAAGACTCCAGCCACCCTAGTCATAGACTGTTTTCTCTGCTACCGCATGGCAAGCGGTACTGGAGCACCAAGTCTAGGTCCAAAAGGCTTCTTAACAGCTTCTACCCCCAAGCCATATGACTCCTGAACAGCTAATYAAATGGCTACCCAGACTATTTGCATTGTCCCCTCCCCTTTTACGCTGCTGCTACTCTCTGTTTATTATCTATGCATAGTCACTTTAACTCTACCTACTTGTACATATTACCTCAATTACCTCAACTAACCTGTGCCCCCTCACATTGACTCTGTACCTGTACTCCCTGTACATAGCCTCGCTACTGTTATTTTACTGCTGCTCTTTAATTATTTGTTATTTGAATTTTTTACTTATAAATTTTTTACTTAACACTTGTTTTTCTTAAAACTGCATTGTTMGTTAAGGGCTTGTTAGTAAGAATTTCACTGTAAGGTCTACACCTGTATTCGGCGCACGTTACAAATAACATTTGGTTTGATTTGATTTGATTCATGGAACGAACTCCAAACGTCAGAAGTCATTGGCGATTTCATTCACATTTTCTAATCTCTGATGGAATTCATTGTATCAGTGGACATTCACATTTGTCCAATCAGGATCGGCACAAAATGCATTTGCAGAGTGACACGGTCACTGGCTTAGTGGGCTCTTTTTAATTTGATAGGCCACCAAACGTGTATTGGCCAAAATATATACATTTTTTTTTTATTGCTTACTTTGACGTAAGAGTGAAATAATAATATCCCTTTTGTTTTAATGGAGAGGGGAAAGGTCACTTGTTTTGGCTAAACAATAAGGAAATTAGATTCAATCAAAGTCTGAAAGAGAGTCTTAATAGATATTGTGCAGCTACAGAAAATTTGATAAAAATTCCCTGTAGATTCTTCATAAAGCCAAGATGGCGCTGACTCAATGGTGAGCTTTGTGCTTTTGTATTGTACCTCGTTTAAGTCCATCATAGTGAATTAACTCAAACCCGAACCAAATACTGATGTAAGACATTAGTAGCTTCAGCCTTACCATTAAAGTCGAGGGTACAAGTGAGTAATGAAAGCTCCCTGGGTTATGAGTGTGTGTGTGTATGTGTGTACCTTATTGGAGGCCATCTCGCTGACGGAGTGGCGTGTCTTCAGAGTATCCAGCTGCTCCAGACACCAGTCCAGCTCGTCCAGAGTCTCCACGGCCAGCTGCTGAAACGGCTCCTCTGTCACACCCACACAAGGACAACACACAACGAGATGAGCACGAGATTTAACGTTCTTTTAACGTTCAACATTCATTCAAGAATCAATGATTCAATCTCGAAGTCCCCTTTGCTGTTTATATCAATGGTTAAATCATCAGTTTGGTTTAATATCAGATTGAATCTAATCCTAATCTTACCCTAATTGCTAAATGGCTGAATGAAATGTCTGTATTGTTTGTGGAGTGTAGAACTCAACCAAGCAAAACCTTTTCAAAGACTCACCTGCTAAGCTTGTATTTAACATGGACGGTGGATTACTGCCAATTCTCCTGTGGACACACAGACATCCCAGTTTTGAGTAAAGTTGATATCTATGTACTGTGTCTATGTATTGTTCACTTCATCATTATAATCAACAGGGGGCACGTGGGTTTGGGTTTGAGATGCACCGAAGAGGATGGCTGACGTTTTACATGTTCCTGACCAACTGTGCTATTTTTGTTAGCTTTTTTGCGATGTTTGTAACTTATTTTTTTACTTATTTTGTACATACTGTTGCTTCTATCGTCTCTTATGACCGAAAATAACTTCTGGACATCAGAACAGCAATTACTCACCACAAACTGGAAGAAGCTTTTTCCTTTAACGAGTCCGACGAGAAGGATATACTGCCCTTCTGGGAACAAGCTCAAATCCCCGTCATTTGCATGAAGAAAAGACGGAGGAAAAGAGGACGCAGATCGGGTTGCCTTCTGAGAATCCGTAGGTGAGCGAGTAAACTCCCACTGCCTTCCGTTCTACTTGCTAACATGCAATCATTGGAAAATAAAATGAATGACCTACGATTACGATTATCCTATCAATGGAACATTAAGAACTGTAATATCTTATGTTTCACAGAGTCGTGGCTGAATGATGACATGGATAATATAGAGCTGGCGGAATTTTTCCATGCACCGGCAGAACAGAGATGCTATGTCTGGTAAGACGAGGGGTGGGGGTGTGTGTCTTTTTGTCAATAACAGCTGGTGCACAATGTTTATTGTTGAAGCAGTCTYGAGGTATCGCTCGCCTGAGGTAGAATACCTTATGATAAGCTGTGGACCACACTATCTACCAAAAGAGTTCTCATCTATATWATTTGTATCCGTCTATTTAGCATCACAGACCGATGCTGGCACTAAGACCGCACTCAACCAACTCTATAAGGCCTTATCAAACAAGAAAATGCTCACCCAGAAGCGCTGCTCCTAGTGGCCGGAGACTTTGATGCAGGCAAACTTAAATCAGTTTTACCACATTTTTACCAGCATGTCACGTGATACCAGAGGGAAAAAAGCTCTAGATCACCTTTACTCCACACACAGAGACATACAAAGCTCTCCCCCGCCATCCATTTGGCAAATCTGACCATAACTCTATCCTCCTGATTCCTGCTTACAAGCAAAAACGAAARCAGGAAGTACCAGTGACTCGCTTAATACAGTGGTCAGATGACGCGGATGCTAACCTACAGGACTGTTTTGCTAGCACAGACTGGAATATGTTCCGGGATTCATCCAATGGCAATGAGGAGTATACAACCTCAGTCATCGGCTTCATCAATAAGTGCATCGACGACTTCGTCCCCACAGTGACCGTATGTACATATCCCAACCAGAAGCCATGGATTACAGGCAACATCCGTATCGAGCTAAAGGCTAGAGCTGCTGCTTTCAAGGAGCGGGACACTAATCCAGATGCTAATAAGAAATTCCGCTATGCCCTCAGATGAACCATCAAACAAGCAAAGCGTCAACACAGGATTAATATTGAATCCTACTGCACCGGCTCTGACGCTCGTCGGATGTGGCAGGGCTTGAAAACTATTATAGACTACAAAGAGCTGCCCAGTGACGCGAGCCTACCAGATGAGCTAAATGCCTTTTATGCTCGCTTCGAGGCAAGCAACACTGAAGCATGCATGAGAGCACCAGCTGTTCTGGATAACTGTGTGATAACGCTCTCGGTAGCCGATGTGAGCAAGCCCTTTAAACAGGTCAACATTCACAAAGCCGCGGGGCCAGATGGATTACCAGGATGTGTACTCAAAGCATGCGCGGAGCTACTTGCAAGTGTCTTCACTGACATTTTCAACCTCTCCCTGACTGAGTCTGTAATATCTACATGTTTCAAGCAGACCACCATAGTCCCTGTGCCCAAGGAAGCGAAGGTAACTAGCCTAAATTATTACCGCCCTGTAGCACTCACATCAGTAGCCATGAAGTTCTTTGAAAGGCTGGTCATGGCTCACATCAACAGCATCCTTCCCGATACCCTAGACCCACTCCAATTCACATATCGCTCCAACAAATCCACAGATGATGCAATCGCACTCCACACTGCCCTTTCCCRCCTGGACAAAAGGAAAACCTATGTGAGAATGCTGTTCATTGACTACAGCTCAGTGTTCAACACCATAGTGCCCACGAAGCTCATCACTAAGCTAAGGATCCTGGGACTRAACACCTCCCTCTGCAACTGGATCCTGGACTTCCTGACGGGCCGCCCCCAGGTGGTAAGGGTAGGGAACAACACGTCTGCCAAGCTGATCCTCAACACTGGGGCCCCTCAGGGATGTGTACTTAGTCCCCCACTTGTAGTCCCTGTTCACCCACGAATGCGTGGCCAAACACGACTACAATAGTGGCCTGATCACCGACAACGATGAGACAGCCTATAGGGAGGAGGTCAGAGAACTGGCAGTGTAGTGCCAGGATAACAACCTCTCACTCAATGTGAGCAAGACAAAGGAGCTGATCGTGGACTACAGGAAAAGGAGGACCGAGCACGCCCCCATTAACATCAACGGGGCTGTAGTGGAGCGGGTCGAGAGTTTCAAGTTCCTTGGTGTCCACATCACCAACAAACTATCATGGTCCAAACACACTAAGACAGTCGTGAAGAGTGCAAGACAAAACCTTTTCCCCCTCAGGAGACTGAAAAGATTTGGTATGGGTCCCCAGATCTTCAAAAAGTTCTACAGCTGCACAATTGAGAGCATCCTGACCGGTTGCATCACCGCCTGGTATGGCAACTGCTCGGCATCTGACCGTAAGGCGCTACAGAGGGTAGTGCGTACGGCCCAGTACATCACTAGGGCCAAGTTTCCTGCCATCCAGGACCTATATAATAGCCGGTGTCAGAGGAAAGCCCATAAAATTGTCAGAGACTCCAGTCACCCAAGTCACAAACTGTTTTCTCTGCTACCGCACGGCAAGCGGTACCGGAGCGCCAAGTCTAGGACCAAGAGGCTCCTTAACAGCTTCTACCCCCAAGCCAGCAATTAATCAAATGGCCACTTGACTGTTACATTGACCCCCACCCATTTGTTTGTACACTGCTGCTACTTGCTATTTATTATCTATGTAGTCACTTCATCCCTACCTACATGCACAAATTACCTCAACTAACCTGTACCCCTGCACACTGACTCGGAACCGGCACCCCCTGTATATAGCCTCGTTATTGYTATGTTATTGTGTTACTTTTTAGAATTTTTTAGATTTTTTTWWAACTTTAGTTTATTTGGTAAATATTTTCTTAACTCTTTTTGAACTGTACTGTTGGATAAGGGCTTGTAAGTAAGCATTTCACGGTAAGGTCTACACTAGGTCTAGGTTGTATTCGGCGCATGTGACAAATAAAGTTTGATTTGATTTGTAGACTGAACTTACTTGCTGGGTTGACGATCTTGCTGATGGGTCAAAACGGCGAAGTTGCTTCTTACCGTCCTCAAACTGGCAAGTACCTGCAAGAACGGACAAGATTAATATACAGTACCAGGCAAAAGTTTGGACACACCTACTCATTCAAGGGTTTTTCTTTATTTTTACTGTTTTCTACATTGTAGAATAATAGTGAAGACATCACAACTATGAAATAACACATATGGAATCATGTAGTAACCAAAAATTGTTAAACAAATCAAAATATATTTTGTATTTGAGGTTCCTCAAAGTAGACACCCTTTGCCTTGATGATAGCGTTGCACACACTTGGCATTCTCTCAACCAGCTTCATGAGGTAATGCACCAATTAACAGGTGTGCCTTGTTAAAAGTTAATTTGTGGAATTTCTTTCCTTCTTAATGCGTTTGAGCCAATCAGTTGTGTTGTGACAAGGTAGGGGTGGTATACAGAAGATAGCCCTATTTGATAAAAGACCATGTCCATATTATGGCAAGAATAGCTCAAATAAGCAAAGAGAAACGACAGTCCATCATTACTTTAAGACATGAATGTCAGTCAATCCGGAAAATTTCAATAACGTAGAAAGTTTCTTCAAGTGCAGTCGCAAAAACCATCAAGTGCTATGATGAAGCTGGTTCTCATGAGGACCGCCACAGGAAAGGAAGACTCAGAGTTACCTCTGCTGCAGAGGATAAGTTCATTAGAGTTACCAGCCTCAGAAATTGCAGCCCAAATACATGCTTCACGGAGTTCAAGTAACAGACACATCTCAACATCAACTGTTCAGAGGAGACTGCGTGAATCAGGCCTTCATGGTCGAATTGCTGCAAAGAAACCACTACTAAAGGACACCAATAATAAGAAGAGACTTGCTTGGGCCAAGAAACATGAGCAATGGAAATTAGACCGGTGTAAATCTGTCCTTTGGTCTGATGAGTCCAAATTTGAGATTTTTGGTTCCAACTGCCATGTCTTTTCGGTGAATGAATGATCGCCGCATGTTCCCACAGTGAAGCATGGAAGAGGAGGTGGGATGGTGTGGAGGTGCTTTGCTGGTGACACTGTCTGTGATTTATTTAGTATTCTAGGCACAATTAACCAGCACGACTACCACAGCATTCTGCAGCGATACGCCATCCCATCTGGTTTGTGCATAGTGGGACTATCATTTGTTTTTCAACAGGACAATGACCCAACACACCTCCAAGCTGTGTAAGGGCTATTTGACCAAGTAGGAGAGTGATGGAGTGCTGCATCAGATGACCTGGCCTCCACAATCACCCGACCTCAACCCAATTGAGATGGTTTGGGATGAGTTGGACCGCAGAGTGAAGGAAAAGCAGCTAACAAGTGCTCAGAATATGTGGGAACTCCTTCAAGACTGTTGGATTAGCATTCCAGGTGAAGCTGGTTGAGAGAATGCCAAGAGTGTGCAAAGCTGTCATCAAGGCAAAGGGTGGCTACTTTGAAGAATCTAAAATATATTTTGATTTGTTTAACACTTTTCTGGTTACTACATGATTCCATATTTGTTATTTCATAGTTTTGATGTCTTCACTATTATTCTACAATGTAGAAAATAGTAAAAATAAAGAAAAACCCTTGAATGAGTAGGTGTGTCCAAACTTTTGCCTGGTACTGTACATCCTCTCTACTACCTCATTGTGATAGTCGAGGTACTTCACGTATGAATAAAAACATTTTGAATATATTATATGCATACTCCGTGAAGTGTTACAATTGAACATTTTACACCACAAAAGGGCTAAGCATACACTGCAATGGAGTACATTTAAACTCTCTTAGGCCTTGATCAAACCGACAGTGTTATTGTGCAAAATGGTACGCTGCATCATCTGGATATGTGTGCAACAAAAGTTCAACATTCACCTTCTGTTACCATTTCTGTCAAGCCGTCTACACATACAGATTGATGCATACGTTCGATAAATCCAACGTATGCACCACACAAAACGTACTGCAACTACCTCTGCTACGTAATGCTGCAAGTCAAACGCAGGGTTCCATTGGAAATGTATGTACTTCTGGTGTACCGAAATGCRTGACCACTGTCGGTGTGATCGAGGCGTTAGTGTTAAATAGTGGCTTGCAATAGTTCATTTTCAACACTTTACAAAACAAGCAAGCACTAGCGGTGCCCCTGAGCCATCATAATTACAGGCTGATGAAGAGTGAGCCCCCTCGCTAGCCCCCACCCTCCCATACGTCACACATGTCAGAGTCTGGGCACCAATCTAAATCATGAGTCAGCACATTAAAGAAGACAGTATCTGGTTTCCCGGCCGTGGTGGGTTTCTTATCAGTCAACAGCCGTATCGAGGAACGCGATGTTGGATTCCTCGCTTGTTTAGTAAAGTGAGTGCGGTTGTGACGCAYGTCCTCTGTCACGGGCCTGGCTGCCGCAATGTGCCAGCCGCAAAGGCTGTTCCGGTGGCCGTCTACTAGTGTCACTGGCACCTATAGTGACAGCTGTGACTTCACTGACAACAACCTTTTGTAGTTCTCTTTTTTTTAAGCCTAACATTACTCAGAATCAGTCAGTGTTCAGTTACATTATTTATTTCCTTGTTGTGTTGGTGTGCATAATGAAGGTAAAGTTACATAACCAGTGGGCAGATTAGAGGTCACATTCCAAATTACAGGGAGAATTTGGCTTGGTAAACCAGAGCGTGCTTAAAAGCAGTGGGATAGATTCTAACCAATGCTGGCAGCGATACATTGTACATGTGCTCCAGAGGCAGTAGCCTAGACCACTAGTCCATACCAAGCCAATTCGTTAACCATTTATTCAGCTGAAAAACACAGGACAGAATATTTCCAAAACTAACCTGTGCAAATGGTGTCACAATCATGTCTTCTCCATGTCTATAATGGGGCAAAAATGATGACATTTAGGTTAAATCAAGATATTGGTTTAGGCTCTGGTCTTAATTTTTTTAAAATACATTAACAGAATCAGTGAAAAGGTTAAACAAAATTGCAACCATTTAGTGTGTATACAATATTTAGGTTAAATCCAACATGACTAMTATGGTACTAATGTCTACTGTGCACTTTACACATTTGCATTTAATCATAAATCAAGACAGTTGATCAGTGTCTGTGAAAAAACACTTCAACAACCTGCAGACCGACATCAAAGCAAAGAACGCAACGAATAAAGGTAGACCAGACAGGTTGAAATTAAGGTCAAACAAAGGATGCCATGCACTGTACATTATAGGAACCGTGAGGTAGGGAGAAATGAACGTCCAACTGGTAAAGTTATAGGGTTGGGGTTATGCTAGGGTCTTTTTCTTGAAGCTTCACATGCAAAAGAAAAAAGGCTTTTCTTGGGGTCACAGGAAAAACATGGGGGAGGGGTACATTTTTTGTCACTGGTGCCATGGGGAGGATGATGGCTCTGAAACCTGTAATGGAGAATGCGGGACAGGCCTTTGAGGGGACAAATCAGCGTTTTGTCAAGTTCTTCTCACCGAGACAACCAGTTGACTTCCCAGTGCTTCAAGCTTTCTTCCCTTTAAAAACAGAGGCAAGAGTTGGTGACCTGCAACCGATTATCACAAACTAAGGTGTTTAGACACAGGGAAACTGTCTTAGGCTGATGTAGACTGGAAAAATAAACAGCAGAAGTAAAAGTTTTTAAAAAATAAAGTCGCTAATTTTTCCATCTTTAGCTGCAGTCCAAACACCTTATTTTTGCCCCCTCAGCTCTCGTGCTAGCCACTCTCCCTCGGGGGAGCGAGTGAAGAACTTTGATCACTTGTGGGGTTGATATGACCCACAAATCATTGCAAACTGTAGTCATTTGTCAAACTCTGGTGGCTGCGAAGTTTCAAATAAAGACAATACGGCTGCATTTTGTCAGACAAAATTTTGACRCTAGCCTGCTAAAAAATATATAAATAAAATAACATTTTATTGGTCACATATACATAATCAGCAGATGTTATTGCAGGTGTAGCGAAATGCTTGTGTTCCTAGCTCCAATACTGCAGTAGTATCTTAAAATGATTCACAACAATACACACAAATCTGAAAGTAAAATAATGGAATTAAGAGTGGCATTGACTAAAATACAGTAGAATAGAATACAGTATATACATATGAGATGAGTAAAGCAGTATGTAAACATAATTTAAACAGTATTAAAGTGACTAGTGTTCCATTATTAAAGTGGCCAGTGATTCCAAGTTTATGTATATACGGCAGAAGCCTCTAAGGTGCAGTGTTGTGTAACAGGGTGGAAGCCGGCTAGTGATGGCTATTTAACAGTCTGATGGCCTTAAGATTGAAGCTATTTTTCAGTCTCTCAGACCYAGCTTTGATGCACCTGTACTGACCTCGCCTTCTGGATGATAGCGGGGTGAACAGGCCGTGGCTCGGGTGGTTGATGTCCTTGATGATCTTTTTGGCCTTCCTGTGACATCAGGTGCTGTAGGTGTCTTGGAGGGCAGGTAGTTTGCCCCCGGTGATGCGTTGGACAGACCGCACCACCCTCTGGAGAGCCCTGCGGTTGCAGGCAGTGCAGTTGCCGTACCAGGCTGACAGGATGCTCTCAATTGCACATCTGTAAAAGTTTGAGGGTTGTAGGGGCCAAGCCAAATTTCTTCAGCCTCCTGAGGTTGAAGAGGCGCTGTTGCGCCTTCTTCACCACACTGTCTGTGTGGGTGGACCATTCCAGATCGTCAGTGATGTGTACGCTGAGGAACTTGAAGCTTTCCACCTTCTCAACTGCGGTCCCATCARTATGGATAAGGGCGTGCTCCCTCTGCTGTTTCCAGAAGTCCACAATCAGCTCCTTTGTTTTGTTGACGATGAGTGAGAGGTTMTTTTCCTGGCACCACTCTCCCAAAGCCCTTACCTCCTCCCTGTAGTGTTGTGTTGTCTCGTCAGTGTTGGTAATCAGGCCTACTACCGTTGTGTCGTCTGCAAACTTGATTGAGTTGGAGGTGTGCGTGGCCACGCAGTCATGAGTGAACAGGGAGTACAGGAGGGGGCTGAGCACGCACCCTTGTGGGGAAGCAAARTGGAGGTGTTGTCTATGGTGTTGAATGCTGCACTATAGTCAATGAACAGCATTCTTACATAGGTATTCCTCTTGTCCAGATGGGATGGGGCAGTGTGCAGTGCCATGGCTATTGCATTGTCTGTGGATCTATTGGGGCGGTAAGCAAATTGAAGTGGGTCTAGGGTGTCAGGTAAGGTAGAGGTGATATGATCCTTAACTAGCCTCTCAAAGCACTTCATGATGACAGAAGTGAGTGCTACGGGGCGATAGTCATTTAGTTCAGTCACCTTTGCTTTCTTGGTTACAGGAACAATTGTGGACATCTTGAAGCAAGTGGGGACAGCAGACTGGGATAGGGAGAGATTTAATATGTCCGTAAACACTCCAGCCAGCTGGTCTGCGCATGCTCTGAGGACACGGCTAGGGATGCCGTCTGGGCCGACAGCCCTGCGAGGGTTAACACCCTTAAATGTCTTCCTCACGTTGGTCGCGGAGAAGAAGAGCCCAAAGTCCTTGGTAGTGGCCCGCATCGGTGACACTGGGTTGTCCTCAAAGTGGGCAAAGAAGGAAGCAAGACATCAGTGTCCACGACGTGGCTGGTTTTCCCTAGACCATGATTGTCTGTAGACCCTGCCACATATGKCTCGTGTCTGAGCCGTTAAATTGCAACTTCACTTTGATTGTTTTGATTGTTTTGCCTGTTTGATTGTATTTGGCCATAGTCACCTTGCCATGGTTAAATGCTGTGGGTTGCGCTTTCAGTTTTGCTCGAATGCGGCTATCCACTGTTTCTGGATTGGGTAGGTTTTAATAGTCACAGTAGGTACAACATCTCCTATACACTTCCTGATGAACTCAGTCACCGTATCTGTGTATTTGTCAATGTTATTCTCAGAGGCTAACCGGAACATATCCCAGTCCGCGTGATCAAAACAATCTTGAAGCATGGATTCCGATTGGTCAGACCAGTGTCGAATAGACTTTAGTACGGGTATTTCCTGTTTGAGTTTCTGCYTATAGGAAGGGAGGTGCAAAATGGAGTCGTGATCAGATTTGCTGAAGGGATGGCGGGGGAGGRCCTTGTAGGCATWTCGAAAAGTTGAGTAGCAGTGGTCCAATGTTTTACCAGTGCGAGTACTACAGTCAATGTGTTGGTAGAACTTTGGTAGSGCTTCCCTCAAATTTGCTTTGTTAAAATCCACAGCTACAATAAATGCCGCCTCAGGATATGTGGTTATCAGTTTGCAAAAAGTCTAGTGTAGTTCTTTGAGGGCCGTCGTGGTATCGGCTTGAGGGGGAATATACACGGCTGTGACTATAACCGAAGATAATTCTCTTGGGAGGAAATACGGTCGGCATTTGATTGTGAGGTATTCTAGGTCGGGTGAAATAAAGGACTTGAGTTTCTGTGTGTTATCACAATCACACCATGAGTGGTTAATCATGAAACATACACCCCCGCCTTTCTTCTTCCCGGAGAGTTCTTTATTCTTGCCTGCGCAATGTACTGAGAACCCAGATGGCTGAATGGATATATATCCTGAGAGAGCCATGTTTCCGTGAAACAGAGTATGTTACAATCCCTGATGTCTCACTGGAAGGAGATCCTCGCCCTGAGCTCGTCTACTTTATTATCCGGAGACTGAACATTAGCGAGTAATGTACTCGGAAGCAGTGGATGGTGTGTCGTATTCCTGTTCGTAACGCTATTGAGTTACCGCCTCTCCGATATCCAAAAGTTCTTTCTGGCTGTATGTAATAACACCCCCCAAAAATTGTGCTTATAATATAAGAAATAACACACAAAAAAAACAAAATACTGCAAAGTTGCTTAGGAGCTAGACACAGAGCTGCCATGTCTGTCTTTTCTGTTTTTTTAAGAAAAGCAMATTTTTTGAGATATGGCTTTTTCAAAATCAAAATCATGAAAATGGCTGTCTGGTAGCCTCAATAAATAGAGAAAGATTTGTAGTTGAACAAGCCGTTGCATGTATAGATTTGTTTTTACTTGACTTGAAAAAACTTGTGACTCGACTCGACTTAGATTGCACGACTTGAGTCTTGACCTGTTATACTTGGGACTCGAATTGAGACTCGGACCTTGTGACTTGAGACTTGCTTGTGACTCGAATAATAGTGACTTGGTCCCACCTCTGTAGCTAGCTACATCATATCAAACCTGTTATCTGGTTTGCAAGGTAGGAATTAAGCTAGCTAGCTAGCCTGTTATGCTAAACATTATGCTAACTATTTAGCTAGCTAACGTCAGCAAGCTAAATAGATGGCTCTAAGTCTGGCTGGAATTGGCAGGAGCCAAAAAGGATTCCAGGTGAAGCAGGTTGAGAGAATGCCAAGGGTGTGCAAAGCTGTCATCAAGGCAAAGGGTGGCTACTTTGAAGAATCTAAAATCTAAAATATATTTTGATTTGTTTAACACTTTTTTGGTTACTACATGATTCTATATGTGTTATTTAATTGTGTTGATGTCTTCACTATTATTCTACAATGTAGAAAATAGTAAAAATAAAGAAAAACCCTTGAATGAGTAGGTGTGTCCAAACTTTTGACTGGTACTGTACATAATGGGCAAAAAACATATTGTTTTTAATTAAATCAATTRTAGTAGAAGCAAGCTATSAAAGTTGACCTCCGGTCCTCCTTCTCATCTTCCCACTCTTCTTCTCAAAAGGAACAGAATATAGGCTGTATTCTAGTCCGAGCTCAAGATTAAATTATTTTCGGCAGAAGCCTTTGACTCTCCTCCTGAACTGTCACCGTAGGCCTACACAGCCATTGGATAAGCAGCACACAAACATGTTTTTGATCAGCAAGAGCAGAGCAGGCCTGGGCTCAGGGTTGGAAAGTCCATTGCAGTTTGTAATGCAGCCGAGTTTTATTTACACCATCCCAGCAGCTATCTTAGAAATACAACTTTGCTCTGTGCTTCTACGAGCATGCCTAAAGGCTATGGATCATTTGATTGAGACCACACTAAATAGCCTATAGGCACACATGATAGTGCACTCTCAGCAGAGAATCAGAGATGAGGGGCGGCATCGGGCACACATCGATATATATATCCGAATAAGCAACTAATTCTAAAACACTGAGATATATAGACATTTCATCAATTACAAATGAYATTATCTAGTCTCCCATGGACTAGATTAAAAACATACTAAACCCTCCTCTTGACCCTACTCCACTTTCCTCCAGATAACCATTCTGTACATTTCTATTAATTCCTTACTCTGAGTATACAGTAAAAGGGAAAGCTTTCAAATGGGCCTAACGTATTCCCCATGTTTTGCTATCAGAATTCCCTTTTGGAAAGTGATCCAAGAAGCAATTCCCTTCCACTTATCATTGTATCTGTTCCACAAAACCTGTATATAACCTTGGATATTACAAAAAGTGGAGACCTTGCAGCATCAAGGCCTACATTGAGACATCTCTGCCATGACGCTTCAATAGATGTGAGTGGAAGGTGAAAGGTCACAGAGGGACAGTACCAATATGAGGGGGGGGGGCACCTACAGATCACTGGCAGTGGACGAGTTCCTCGAGGGGGCCTTGGGTGAGAGGTCAAAGTCTGAGTCGGAGCGGTAGAGGAAGGACTCACGACGCTGGCTGTGGTAGTTGGCCTGGAGCACCAGGCCGGAGCCGGGACTGGCCGGCGGATCCAGGGGGCTGCGCCCCACCGACAAGCCATTCTCAGCATCAAAACTATGGGGAAAGAGAAAGAGGGAGAGAGCAAATGAGAAAACAATTCACTGTTTCAAACTTGTAGCCTAAATCAAAGCTCCAAATCAACAATAAAAATGTAAGAACTGTTCAGATTTCAGTAAATATGAATTTTACATACAACACCCTAAGGGTATCACCCTTTAATGAGAGTGRGGAGAGTATAGTGAAGAGTAACCTGAGATGGGAGAGTGATTGAGAATAGGCCACAGTGGCTCTCAACATGTATCATGATTTAGCACGTCTTTCAATGAAAGCTGCTTATTATCGTCATCACCATCATTTATAATTGTAATAACCATGCTCCAAAAATCACCCACGTCACAAATGATGCTCCATCACTCAATAAATGGAACGCACCTTGTGCACACAGAACAAACACACACTCAGTTAAAGCACAATACACAACAGATTTTAATCATTCGCAACAAGGCACTCTTCTTTGAGACTGACGTCAAGTCAGACATCACCAACGGGACAAAGGAATCTTCCCTCCTTTCCCCCCTCTAAACAAATTGAGTGCATTTGAGAAGCCCAAACTAAAAATATCAATGGCGTCAATAATAGCACAAACCCTTTCAACAACGAAGGTGATTTATCAAAAGCACAGGAAATGGACGCATACAAAAAAAGCCCATCATTGTTCTGAATCACACCAATAAACCTCCATATGAAGGAAACAAATKAGTGGTTGAGAGGGTGAAGAAAACRTATAATAATACATTGTGGAGTTGACTACGTCAGAAAAGTGTATCTGAATGGTGTTGGCTGGTCAGACTACGGGAACTGGCTGTTTGATGACGAGGGTCGGCCTGAGGCACCTGCTGCACAGATTCACAGATCTATAAACCATCTTTAAGGCCATTCACATGGATAGGAACGGATCCATATACATTAAGATTAGTGCAGCTCTGCACCGCCTAGCCCAGGTTTACATGCGTAAACAGTTCTCTTTGATAATAATGCATCTCACTAGTCTAAAGGGGCTTAGTCTCCTCGTCTCCTTCCCTTCATCTGCAACAGATCTTAAAAACACAGATGAAACCCATGGAGATTCCCAAATGAATTATACACTACATATCTACCCCATCACATCTACCTGCATTTCAGATCAGTACAAAGGGAAGGAGACAAGATAAGGAAGCCACTGTTGAGACGCAGCCAAGAGTCTGCACTGCACTGCCTACAGCAGAGAGTCATGATGATGGTCCATCTTCAGCCAAATAAAGGCATTTCTCATTCTCGGCGCGGTTCCACCTTGATCCACATCCACATTCCAACAACCTCCGCTAACATCCAAGCTTAGCTCCACTTGGTATACAGGTTCTGATGAACTCCAGCGCCGAAAAATCGGTACTTTAGCAAACAACCATTCCAGTAACTGTGGCTGTTTTTGGACAGAAACTGGATGTAGCCTGAGCCCTTTGCAAATAAATAGTGCAAAGTGATATGAAAAAATAAAACCCTCATGCTAAAACAGTTATGGAATATGGAATTTAAACTAACTGTGCCAGAACTGTCCCCGGAGATGTCTCTCAATGATATGAGGCAATTACACAACATTAACGTCTCTCGTCTGTCAGATGAGCTATTACACAGCAATAAAACTGGCATCCAGTGCTTTAATAATGGCAAAGTCAAACTCTCGGCTCTGGTTCAACTGAACCTAATTGGGAACCCCACTGGAGGTATTTTTTGCTACCTGTCAGGTGCAGACATGGAATTGATAGATACAGTGCCTAGTGAATGTCTACACACCCCTCAAAATCTCCATCACCATTTTTTTTTTTGCTACCAGTTATTCTATTAGAGACTAAGCCCTGTTTAAGCCGATGAAAGAATATTTGGGGCCTTACTGCTATTAGCCCATACAAATGCATTGAATAACAGATTCATTACGTGGAACAACAGATAGTCGGCCTAAATTAAACAACTAAATTAAAAACTAAAGTCTTGGGTCAAATCCATTACACAACACAACGCAAATGTTGGCACAAGATGGAGGGAATGTTGGAGCATATTAAACKAAGGAAATTACAGTTAACGAAAATGTACATATAGAATTTATTATACAAGARAAAAAAATCTGAAATTCTACAGCACAAYGGCAGAGTCATGTCTTAAGTGTAAAACTAACAATGACTCAATAATCCGTACTTACACGGAATGCTAAAAAGTCCAAAAGTTATGGGTGGAGCTAGAAAGTGGGCTATCAGAAGTATTTCAATATAAACTTACTTTCAATCCGTCTGTCTGCATATTTCAAAATATGGCATATTGGGGTGTAGTGAAATACCCAATGGACTGGACGATTCTCTTTTCATCACTCATCTTGAAAGAAAACGTATACAAAAAACCTTGAAATCAATCAATCTGCAATCATTAACACAATGGAAAAATCTAATGTTTTTTTATTAAAATATTTAGATAGTATAGTGTTTCTGTAAGTTGTTGTTCGTATGTGTATGTTTGTAACTGTTTGAGATGAAAAATATTATATGAATATAGAAAAAATTATGGTTTTCCAAGAGGTGTAGAGTGTTCCTGAGTGTTCCAGCCTCAGTCCTGATTTGCTTGAACATCAGAGACAAGGTTTGAATATTGCTGTCCATCAATGACACCCAAGTCCCAACCAAATTTACTGAGCTTGAGTAATTTTGACAAAAACAATGGATAAATGTTGCCCTAAGAGTTGTGAAAAGTTGTCAGAATCTGATTTAAAATGATTCACAGCTGTAATGGCTGCCGAAGGTGCTTCCCCCAAGTATTAACTCTGGGGTGTGAAGACATACAATAAAGACATCTTCTTATTATTCTTATTTTTTATTCATTAGGAACATTTTCTATAATTTTTCTTTGAGTTTTAAAACACAAAGTAGGTTGTGTAGATCGGTAGGAAAACATTTCCACTTATTCACTTTTGAGATGTAATTTTAATGCAGCAAAATGTGAAAACTGTGCAAGGGGTGTGGTCATAGTACATTGGATTGCTGAAACACCTGTTATATTAAATACATCACATTGTAAGGTACTATGTCTATATGCAGGACCACGATTTATACTGTATATTTGATTTATTTTCTGTTTGTACGAAAATGGTTTACTCCCACAGACAGTGAATCACGTGGCCATGGCTTGCTATATAAAGCAGGAAGACAGGCATCAAGGCATTCAGTTACTGTTGGATTGAACGTTAGAATGGGCAAAACGAGTGACCTAAGCGACTTTGAGCGTGATATGATCGTGGGTGCCAGGCGCTCTGGTTCCAGTATCTCAGAAATAGCCGGCCTCCGGGCTTTCCACGCACGACAGTGTCTAGGGTTTTGTCACGACTTCCGCCGAAGTCGGCCCTTCTCCTTGTTCGGGTGGTGTTCGGCGGTCGACGTCACCGGCTTTCTAGTCACCATCGATCCATTTTTCAGTTTCGTTTTGTTTTGTCTGTATTATACACACCTGGTTTCAATTCCCCTATCATGTTCCCTATTTAACCCTCTGGCTTTCATTTCTGTTTTGTACGTGATTGTTTGTGCGTTAGTGGTTGTGGTTTATACGTTGTGTTTGTGATTATTTCCATTTGTGGAATTTTTGCCATTAATTTTGAGTAAAACACTGTGGTTTCGCTCAACACCTGTGTCCTGCGTTTGACTCCGATAATTCTCCGCACACAACCCTGACAGGTTYACAGAGAATGGTGCAACAAACAAAAAACATCCAGTCAGCGGCAGTCCTGTGGGTGAAAACAGCTTGTTGATGAGMGGTGGAAGGAGAACGGCAAGAATCGTGCAAGCTAACAGGCGGGCCACAAACAGGCAAATAACTGCGCAGTACAACAGTGGTGTGCAGAACAGTAAATTGGAATGCACAACTTGTCAGTACTTGTCACAGATGGGCTATTGCACCAGACGACCACACTGGGTTCCACTCCTATCAGCTAAAAACAAGAAGAAGTGGCTCCAGTGGGCACGCGATCACCAACACTGGACAATTGAGGAGTGGAGAAACATTGCCTGGTCCGATGAATCCCGGTTCCTGTTGCGTCATGCTGATGGCAGAGTCAGGATTTGGCATAAGCAGCATGAGTCCATGGCCCCATCCTTCCTGGTGTCAACGGTAAAGGCTGGTGGCAGTGGTTTAATGGTGTGGGGAATATTTTCCTGGCACACGTTAGGTCCCAATTGAGCAGCGTTTCCATTCTCCAAATAATTCAGGCTGTTCTGGAGGTAAAGGGAGGTCCGACCCGGTACTAGATGGTTATACCTAATAAACTGGCCACTGAGTATATCTTCACATACTAGTTTAAATAGTTTATATTTTAAACTCATTTTCAAATTTTCAAACCAAACACATGCAAGTCAAATTGTGGGAGCTATACCCATGTAGATTTTACCCATGTCAAATGTACAATGTAAAAATGGCTACAGTAGGCACTCCATACATTTTTCCACCCACTTCATTCCCTGGGATGTTGCATTAAGATAAGACGCTGGTCTGTTACATTGTGTCATGTGACAAAACACTATACATAGCCACAGAGAGAGACTGAATACACAGAGAGAGACAGAATACACAGAGAGAGACAGAATACACAGAGAGAGACAGAATACACAGAGAGAGACAGAATACACAGAGAGAGACATTAAAACGGACTAATACACAGAGAGAGACAGAATATACAGAGAGAGACGAATAACAACTACACAGAGAGAGACAAAATACACAGAGAGAGACAGAATACCACAGAGAGAGACAGAACACAGAGAGAGACAGAATACACAGAGAGAGACAGAATACACAGAGAGAGACAGAATACACAGAGAGAAGACAGAATACACAGAGAGAGACAAATACACAGAGAGAGACAGAATACAGCAGAGAGAGACAGAATACACAGAGAGAGATAAGAGACAGAATACACAGAGAAGACATAATACACAGAGAGAGACAGGAATATTACAGAGAGAGACAGAATACACAGAGAGAGACATGAATACACCAGAGAGAGACAGAATACACAGAGAGAGACAGAATACACAGAGAGAGACAGAATACACAAGAGAAGAGCAGAAACACAGAGAGAACAGAATACACAGAGAGAGGACAGAATACACAGAGAGAAAGCATAATACACAGAGAGAGAAGGAATACACAGAGAGAGACAGAATACACAGAGAGAGACAGAATACACAGAGAAAAACGGAAATACACAGAGAGAGACATAATACACAGAGAGAAGACAGAATACACAGAGAGAGACAGAATACACAGAGAGAGACAGAATACACAGAGAGAGACAGGGGCAGAAGGGGAGAGTAACTGTTCAATCCAAGCAGAGAGAGATGATGAGAGAAAGGGAGAGAGAGTGTGAGAGAGAGAGATAGAGAGAGGATTCTACATTGGCAAGAATGACATGGCATTGCGAGGGGAGCTGTGTGTGTATGTGAGAGTGAGAGTGTGAGAATGAGAAGAAGGTATTCTAAAGATACCTGTGCCAGGAGCTTGTGCTGTCGCTTTCTCTCCCTCCTCTCTAATGGTGCATCTCTCCCTCCTCCGTAATGGTGCATCTCTCCCTCCTCCCTAATGGTGCATCTCTCCCTCCTCCCTAATGGTGCATCTCTCCCTCCTTCCTAATGGTGCATCTCTCCCTCCTCCCTAATGGTGCATCTCTCCCTCCTCTCTAATGGTGCATCTCTCCCTCCTCCCTAATGGTGCATCTCTCCC
>NC_036859.1:30973321-31061046 GCF_002910315.2 Salvelinus sp. IW2-2015
TTCTTTTCCTCTCGCTAGTGGGTTGATTTGTCCTCCATCTCCTAAATGGTGTTCTCCTCTTCTCACAGTGGTGTTGTCCTCCTCTCACCAAGTGGTGTTGTCTCCTCTCCTAATGGTGTTCTCTCCTCTCCCTAAATGGTGGTTGTCTCCTCTCCTAATGGTGTTCTCTCTTCTCGACAGTGGTGTTCTCCCCTCTCACAGTGGTGTTTCCTCTCTTACTCAACACGTGGGTGTTGTCTCCTCTCACAGTGTGTGTCTCCTCTCCTAATGGTGTTCTCTTCCTCTCCTAATGGTGTTGGTCCCTCCTCTCCCTAATGGTGTTCTCTCCTCTCCTAAATGGTGTTTCTCCTCTCTTTCTTCATCACAGTGGTGTTCTCTCCTCTCCTAATGGGTGTTCTTCCTCTCCTAATGGTTGGTTCCTCTCCTCTCACAGTGGTGTTTCTCCTCTCTCAGATGGTGTTCTCTGTCCTCTCCTAATGGTGTTCTTCCTCTCTTAATGGTGTTCTTCTCTCAACAGTGGTGTTTGTCTCCTCTCACAGTGGTGGTTGGTCTCCTCTCACAAGTGGTGTTGCTCATTCCTCTCACAGTGGTGTTGTCCTCCTCTCACAGTGGTGTTGTCCTCCCTCTCACAGTGGTGTTTGTCTCCTCTCACGGTGGTGTCTCTTCCTCTCACACGTGGTGGTTCTCTCTCTCACGGTGGTGTTCTCTCCTCTCACACCTGTGGTGTTGTCTCCTCTCACGGTGGTGGGTTCTCTCTCGCACGGTGGTGTCTCTCTCTCACAGTGGTGTTTGTCTCTTCTCACAGTGGTGTTCTCTACTCTCACGGTGGTGTTCTCTCCTCCTCACGGTGGTGTTTCTCTCCTCTCACAGTGGTGTTGTCTCCTCTCACAGTTGGTGGTTTGTCCTCCTCTCACAGTGGTGTTGTCTCCTCTCACAGTGGGGTGGTTGTCGGATCCTCTCACAGTGGTGTTGTCTCTCGTCCTAGATGGTGGTTCTCTCCCCCCCCGGTCGCTAATGGGTTCTCTCCTCTCCTAATAGTGTTCTTCTTCTACAGTGGCGTGTTGGTTCGTCCTCTCCACAGGTGGTGTTGTTCCTCTCCTAATGGTGGGGTTCTCTCCTCTCCTAATGGTGGTTGTCTCCTCTCGCTGTAAATGGTGTTCTCTTTCCTCTCCTAATGGTGTTCTCGTCTTCTACAGTGGTGGTTTTCTCTTCCTCTCCCAGATGGTGTTCTCTCCTCTCAACAGTGGTGTTTTCCTCTCCTCCTGGTGTCTCTCCTCTCACAGTGGTGTTCTCTCCTCTACTAATGGTGTCTCTCCTACTTCTAATGGTGTTCTCTCCTCTCCCTAAATGGTGTGTCTCTCCTCTCACCAGTGGGTGTTGTCTCCTCTCCTAAGGTGTTCCTCTCTCTCCTGAATGGTGTTCTCTCCTCTCCCAATGGATGTTCTCTCTCTTCACAGTGGTGTTCTCATCCTCTCCTAATGGTGTTCTCCTCTCCCTAATGGTGTTTTCTCTCCTCGCCTAAATGGTGTCTCTCCTCTCCTAATGGGTTCTCTCTCTCCTTACTGGTGTTCTCTCCTCTCCTAATGCTGTTGTCTCCTCTCCTAATGGTGTTCTCTCCCTCCTATGGTGTTTTCTCTCTTTCCTAATGGTGTTCTCTCCTCTCCTAATGATGTCTCTCCTCTCCTAACTGGTGTTCTTCTCTCTCCCTAATGGTGTTCTCTCCTCTCCTAATGGTGTTCTGGTTCTTCTCCTCTCACAGTGGTGTTTCTCTCCTCTCCTCCATGGTGTTCTTCTCCTCTCCTATGGTGTTCTCTCCTCTCCTAATGGTGTTCTCTCCTCTCCTAATGGTGTTTCTTTCCTCTCCTATGGTGGTTGTCTCCTCTCCTAATGGTGTTCCTCTCTTCTCACAGATGGTTGTTGTCTCCCTCTCACAGTGGTGTTGTCTCTCTCCTAAATGGTGTTCTCGATCCTCTCTAATGGTGTTGTCTCCTCTCCCTAAATGGTGTTTCTTCATTTCTCAACAGTGGTGTTCTCCCCTCTCACAGTGTGGTGTTCCTTCTTTCAACAGTGGTGGTTGTCTCCTCTCACACGTGGTGTTGTCCTCTTATCGCTAATGGTGTTCTCTCCTCTCCTAATGGTGTAGTCTCCTCTCCTAATGGTGTTCTCTGCCTTCTTCTAATGGTGTTCTTCTTCTCACAGTGGCTGTTCTCTCCCTCCAATGGTGTTCTCTCTCTCTAAATGGTGTTTCCTTCCTCTCACGTTGGTGTTGTCTCCTCCCTAAATGGTGTTCTCTTCCTCTCCTATATGGTGTTCTCTCCTCTCCTAATGGTGTTTTCCTCCTCTCACAGTGGTGTTGTCTCCTGCTCAAGTGGTGTTGTCTCTCCTCTCACAGGTGGTGTTGTCCCTTCTCCTCTCACAGTGGTGTTGTCTCCATCTCACAGTGGTGTTGGGTCTCTCTCACAGTGGTGTTGTCCTCCTCTCACGGTGGTGTTCTCTCCTCTCACAGTGGTGTTTCTCCTCTCACGGTGGTGTTCCTCTCCTTACAGTGGTGTTCTCTCCGTCTCCCAGTGGTGTTGTCTCTTCTCAGCAGTGGGTGTTCTCTACCTCTCACGGTGGTGTTCTCCTTCCTCATCACGGTGGTGTTCGCTCCTGTCACAGTGGTGTTGTCTTTTCGCACAGTGGTGTTCTCTACTCTCACGGTGGTGTTCCGTCCTCTCACGGTGGTGTTCTCTCCTCCTCACAGTGGTGTTGGTCTCCTCTCACAGTGGTGTTTGTCTTCCTCTCACAGTTGGTGTTGTCTCCTCTCACAGTGGGTTGTCTCCTCTCACAGTGGTGTTGTCCTCCTCTCCTAATGAGTGTCTCTCCTCTCCCTAATAGTGTTTCTCTCCTCTCCTAATCGGTGTTCTCGTCTTCTCACCGTGGTGTTTGTCTCCTCTCACAGTGGTGTTGTCTCCTTCTCCTAATGGTGTTCTCTCCTCTCCTAATGGTGTTGTCCTCCTCTCCTAATGGTGTTCTCCTCCTCTCTAATGGTGCTTCTATTCTCTCACAGTGGTGTTCTCTCCTCTCCGCAATGGTGTTCTCTCCTCTCACAGTGGTTGTTCTCTCCTCTCTAATGGTGTCTTCCTCTACAGTGGTGTTCTCTTTCCTCACTATGTTGTTCTCTCCTCTCCTAATGGTGTTCTCTCCTCTCTAATGGTGTTCTCTCCTCTCACAGTGGTGTGTCTCCTCCTCCTAATGGTGTCTCTCCTCTCCTGAATGGTGTTCTCTCCTCTCCTATGGTGTCTTCTTCTCAAAGTGGTGTTTCTCTCTCTCGCTAATGGTGTTTCTCCTCTCTCCTAATGGTGTTTCTCTCCTCCGACATGTGGTGTTGTCGTCCTCTCCTAATGGTGTTTCTCGTCCTCTCCAATGGTGTTCTCTCCTCCCCAATGGTGTCTCTCTTCCACCGTGGGTGTTGTTCTCCCTTCACAGTGGTGTTGTCTCCTCTTCCTACTGGTGTTCTCGTCCTCTCCTAAATGGTTTGGGGTTTTTTTTTTTGGTTTTTTTCCTTCCCCCCCTTCCCCTCTCCCCTAAATTTGGGGGGGGTTGTTCTCCCTCTTCTAATGGTGTTTCTTCCTTCTTCAGTGGGTTGTTCTCTCTCTCCTCATGGGTGGTTCTCTCTCTCCTAATGGTGTTCTCTCTCTCACAGTGGTGTTCTCTCTCTCCTAATGGTGTTCTTCTCCTTCCTAATGGTGTTCTCTGTCATCTCCTAATGGTGTTCTCTCTTCTCAGCAGTGGTGTTTGTCCTCCTCTCAAACAGTGGTGTTGTCTCCCTCTCCCTAATGCGTGTTCTCTTCCACCTCTTCACTAATGTGTTTTGTCTCCTCTCCTACTGGTGGTTCTCTCCTCTCCTAATGGTGTTCTCTCTTCTCCCAGTGGTGTTCTCTCCTCTCCTAGATGGTGTTCCTCTCCTCTCCTAATGGTGTTCTCTCTTTCTCACAGTGGGTGTTCTTCTCCTCTCCTGAATGGTGTTCTCTCCTCTCTAATGGTGTTCTCATCCTCTCCCAGTGGTGTTTCCTTCCTCTCCTAATGGTGTTCCTTCCTTCTCCTAATGGTGTTGTCCTCCTCTCCTAATGGTGTTCTTCCTCTCCAATTGGTGTTCTCCTTCCCACAGTGGTGTTCTCCTCCTCTCCTAATGGTGTTCTCTCCTCTCCTTTTAATGGTGTTCTCTTTTCTTCTCACAGTGGTGTTCTCGCTCCTCTCCTAAGGTGTTTTCTCTCCTTTCTATAATGGTGTCTCGTCCTCTCCTAAGTGGTGTTTCTCTCCTCTCAAAGTGGTGTTCTCAGTCCTTCTTACTATGGGTTCTCTCTCCTAATGGTTCTCTCCTCTCCTAATGGTGTTCTCTCCCTCTCACAGTGGTGTTGTCTCCTCTCCTAACTGGTGTTCTCTCCTCTCCCTAACTGGTGTTTCTTCTCCTCTCGCTAATGGGGTGGTCTCGTCTTCTCACAGTGGTGTTGTCCCTCCTCTGCCCTAAGTGGTCGTTTCTCCTCCTCTGCACAGTGGTGTCTCTCTCTCCAGTGGTGTTCTGTTCTCCTCTCCTACATGGTGGGTTCTCTCTCTCTAATGGTGTTTCTCTCCTCTCCTGAATGGTGTTTCTTTCTCCACAGTGGTGTTCTCTCCTCTCACCAGTGGTGTTTCCTCTTCTCCACAGTGGTGTTGTCTCCTCTCCTACTGGTGTTCTCTCTCTCCTTAATGGTGTTGTCTCCTCTCCTCACCACTGGTGTTCTCTCCTCTCCTATGGTGTTGTCTCCTCTCACAGTGGTGTGTCTCCCTCTCCTATGGTGTTCTCTCCCTTCCTAATGGTGTTTTCTCCTCTCCTAATGGTGTTCCTCTTCTCACGTGGTGTTCTTCCTCTCACCAGTGTGTTGTCTCCTCTCCTATGGTGTTCTCTCCTCTCCTAGTGGTGTTCTCTCCTCTCCCTAATGGTGTTCTCCTCTCTTTTCACAGTGGTTTTGTCTCCTCTCATGGTGGTGTTGTCTCCTCTCACAGTGGTTGTTCTCTCCCTCTCACAGTGGGTTGTTGTCTCCCTCTACAGGTGGTGTGTCTCCTCTCACAGTGGTGTTCTCCTCCTCTCTAATGATTTTCCTCTCTCCTAATGGTGTTGTCTCCTCTCACAAGTGGTGTTGTCTCCTCTCCTAATGGTGTTCTCTCCTCTCCTAATGGTGTTCTCTCCTCTCCTAATGGTGTTCTCTTTCTCAACGTGGTGTTTCTCTGGCTCTACAGTGGTGTGTCTCCTCTCCTAATGGTGTTTCTCCTCTCCTAGTGGTGTTCTCGTCTCTCCTAGGTGTTCTCTTTTTCACAGTGGTTTTGGTCTCCTTCATGGTGGTGTTGTTCCTCTCTCACAGTGGGTTTCTCCTCTCCAGTGGTTGTTGTCTCTCTCACGTGGGTGTTCTCATCCTTCTCACAGGTGAGTTCTCCTCCTCTCAACAGTGTGTTCTCCCTCTCTCAGGGTGTTTCTCCTCTACAGTGGTGTTCTCTCGTCTTCCTAGTGGTGTTCTCCTCCCTTCTCCTAATGGTGTTCTCTCTTTTCACAGTGGTTTGTCCTCCTCTCATGGTGGTGTTGTCTCCTTCACAGTGGTGTTCCTTCCTCACAGTGGTGTTGTCTCCTCTCAACAGTGGTGTTTCTTTTCACAGTGGTGTTGTCTCCTTCTAATGGTGCATCTCTCCCTCCTCCCTAATGGTGCATCTCTCCCTCCTCCCTAATGGTGCATCTCTCCCTCCTCCCTAATGGTGCATCTCTCCCTCTGGCTGATTCCACACGCTCTAGCTGTCTCTGACTCCGCTCGCTTCTGCATCTGCTAAAAATAGCCTCTTCGTGCGGGAAATAGAATCAGAGATTCTAAAAATAGGTTTTCAGGTGGAACGGGTTCCCTCTCTCTCTCTGTCCCCCGCTCCCTCTGCATCGACGAGACCAGATTCTTCCCTCCATTCATTAATATTTATGGCGGGTTTCTATTTGAAGCAGATGTCAGGTTAAATTTAGTCTCCATAAACAAGTCTCTGCCCCTGTCATTCCCTCGCTGCCACTTACAGAGCTTTCCCCTCGGAGGCCCGGCTCAAAGTCTTCTGAGTGGGCCTTCTGACTTAATCATCAGGTTGGACTTTGTTTACCTTTGACTCGAGTACTACACAGTGACAGCGTACTACGGTTAACTTGCCTAGTTGTTTTGTGGAAACCATGCTCTACGAAAGTACACAGTGTTTCCTTAGCGCACTGCCGAGCTAATAATCTTGTTCGATAAGTATTGAAAGTTAAAAMAACGATTTTGGAAATGTTCAAGCAGTATGTTGAGATGAAATTTGATTGCCATTACACTTGACACAGTGGAAGTGCTGCATGGGCCAATTTTGGCCATATCAACAAACATGACTGCAATCTTAGAACTTAGTTTTTGCTATCTAGAACACAAAAAGGGTTATTTGCCTGTCACTATAGGAGAACCCTTTGAAGAACCATTTTTGGTTCCAGGTATAACACTTTTGGTTCCATGTAGAACTCTTTTCACAGAGGATTCTACATGGAACCCAAAATAGTTCTACCTGGAACCAACAAGGGTTTTACCTGGACCCAAAAAGGAACGCTTTTTTTCTAAGAGTGTGTAGTCATGCGGAGGTATGACAATTGCTGTGTGACCACAAATACTGCTGGACACATGCAATCATTTGTGTGTTTGTATGCATATGTACGTTTCAAATGGTTTTCATACACTTATAAACAGAAGACCACAAGTCTACACGTACAACCTCAGGCTTATACATGGAGGCGTGACACCATAATGAAATGCTGAATATATCAGATGTGTATTTGTTTGGTGTTCAGGGTCAAGTTTAGAGCAGAGGAAGCTCCCCTACAGCACCACCATGGCTCTTTGTGCTTCTGGACTCCATTGTCTTCTCATTCCTATGCTCACCAGTCACACCCTCAGGAACAAACACACGTGTGAACAGAAATGAAAAGAAAGGAAAGGGAAACAGTCCAGAATAACCCTGGGGAGTGTGTGTTCAACAGTATATGGTCATAGTGAGTGATCTGAGAGCTGTAGTATTATGTTGAGAGACTGTTTTTTCTTCTTCTTGGGATAGGGTCCCTCTACAGGGCTTTGTTGAAATCACAAGTCTTGAATTAACTCAACCGAGTTCCCTAGAACAACGGAGAGATGGTAGTAAAAACAGCTATTGATATTCTCATGATAGGCCTTCACATTGAAGAAGATTACGTGATACTGCAGTAGTGCTAAACACACATTTTCGTCTCTGGGAATCAATACTCAGCAGCCAGTTTATTAGGTACACATCCCGTTTACTAAAATGTATCACTCCTACAGACAGTGAGTCACGTGGCCGTCGCTTGCTATATAAAGCAGGCAGACAGGCATCGAGGCATTCAGTTACTGTTTGATTGAACGTTAGAATGGGCAAAACAAGTGATCTAAGCGACTTTGAGTGTGTATGATCATTGGTGCCCTGCATGCCGGATTCAGTATCTCAGAAACGGCCGCCCTCCTGGGCTTTTCACTCACGACAGTGTATAGGGTTTCCCGAGAATGGTGCGAAAAAACACAAAAAATCCAGCCACCAGTCGTCCAGTGGGCGCAAACAGCTCGTTAATGAGAAAGGTCGAAGGAGAATGGCAAGAATCGTGCAAGATAACAGGCTGGCCACAAACAGACAAATAACGGTGCAGTACAACATTGGTGTGCAGAACGACATCTCGGAACGCACAACTCATCGATCCTTGTCTTAGATGGGCTATTGCAGCAGACGACCACACCGGGTTCCACTCCTATCAGCTAAAAACAACAATAAGCATCTCTAGTGGGCAGGCGATCACCAACACTGGACAATTGAGGAGTGGAAAACGTCCGACGAATCCCAGTTCCTGTTGCGTCATTCTGATGGCAGAGTCAGGATTTAGCGTAAGCAGCATAAGTCCATGGACCCATCCTCCTGATGTCAACGGTACTGTCTGGTGAGTGTATAGTCATTCATTCTCGTCTAGAATTGAAGTAAGTTACTGTGCAATCCAAGAGCTTTTGTGTATAGAAAGGCATCAGGCCGAGGGCCAGACAGACAGACATAAAGGCAGACCCGCAGGAGAAAATATAACGTTTCTCTGAAACACACCTGATTCTCCTCTGTTCAAAAGTCCACATTCCAGGTGAAACGTTTCATGAAAGAAAAGGAGGTGTGTTACTTAACGAGCAGCTTGGTAAGTAAGCGTGATTGATGTCAGCCTGTCAGTAGGTCGGTTACCTGACACCCCTCCTGCGTCACTGCATGTCACAGCTGCATCAATTCCAGCTGGGGAACATTAGAGCACAGGAGCACCCTGCCTGCACTGTGGAAGGTCTAGCTCGTCCCTCTGAGGCACAGTATTATATGAGAGGCAGAGGTGAGAAAGAGTATCCCCGTAAAACCTGGCCTGTCATCATACTACTCCTCATCTGACTCCTCATACATCATACTCATCCACAGAACTCTCCAGACATACACCATTACACCAGACCGGCTGGTCAGCACCGTACAGTTAGTTACACCAGACCGGCTGGTCAGCACCGTACAGTTAGTTACACCAGACCGGCTGGTCAGCACCGTACAGTTAGTTACACCAGACCAGCTGGTCAGCACCGTACAGTTAGTTACACCAGACCAGCTGGTCATAGTTACCAGACCAGCTGGTCAGACCGTACAGTAGTTTACACAGACCGGCTGGTCGCACGTACAGTTAGTATCAACCAGACGGCTGGCGTACAGTTAGTTACACCAGACCAGCTGGTCAGCACCGTACAGTTAGTTACACCAGACCGGCTGGTCAGCACCGTACAGTTAGTTACACCAGACCGGCTGGTCAGCACCATACCATTTTGTCAATATCTGGTAAACAGAAGGCTGTAAATTAAAGCCGAACCCAGTGTCTCCCTTTTTAAAAATGAGAAGTGCTGACTCTGACAAAGGTTCGTAAACAGAAATTAGCATTGTCTTGTTATTAACTCCATTGCACCTGCAAGGGTACTAAAGAGCGACACAGCCAATACACCAACAAAAATGGCGAGCAACAGAGTTGTACACAGGATTGACTGCATCATCACTTGCAAGGCCAAGATAAAATAATTAGATGTGGCATTAGATGTTAGGCCGCAGGCAGGGTGAGGAGGGGAGGTAGCGAGGGGTACTGAGGTGAAACTATATTGGGTTGGATTAGGAAACTCCCTGGCTGCTGAGGTTGAATGAGAGGTCTACTGGGACACAGTTCCTGGTTCAGCCTGTCCGCTGTGAGTGTGCTGCCTAGTCTTCATTGTTCCTAATCAGACATTAGAGAGGTCGTGACCCTTGCATGGGGAATGGGCTTGGGCCAGGAGAGTCTAAGTATAGGCTCAGAGAACATACTCAGTTCACTGACTATTTATTTAATGGACTATACAATACATAACTGAGAATTGTGCATGGAAAGTTAATGTATTTGTAGCACTTAATTAGATCTGGGCTCCCGAGTGGTGTATTGGTCTAAGGCACTGCATCTCAGTGCTAGAGATGTCACTACAGACCCTGGATCGATTCCAGTCTGTATCACAACCGGCCGTGTTTGGGAGTCCCATAGGGCGGCGCATAATTGGCCCAGCGTCGTCCAGGTTAAGGTTTGGCCGGGGTAGGCCGTCATTGTAAATAAGAATTTGTTCTTAACTGACTTGCCTAGTTAAATAAAAAAGAAATAAACTACTTATAAACATTATTACAAAGTTTATTTACTAGTAAGTCAAGTAAAAACATGTATTAGGCYTGTTGTTCATGATTTTGTAAATATTAATTAGTACATAAACATGTCATGGTGAATAATTACTAAGAATTAATTAATGGCTAATAAACTATTTAATATTGGTTCATGAGCAACTTACTCTCAAATAAAGACATATCACGTATTTGTTCATTTGATTTTGCACGTCTTATTGCAGGAGCAGCCAAGAGGAGAAGCAGCCAAAAAATATGAAAAATCACAATCTGGGTCTGTATAATCAGCACTTGTGCATTTTGGCTCACCCTTTGAATGGTTTTGCATAAATTTCTGTCTGCACTCACTTTCACTCTGTTTATATTACTTTATTGGGCGGCTATATACTGTACGTTCCCTGTATTGTTGCTAATGTCCATGCACCATAGTCTTAGTTTGGGTACACAACGTTCTAGAGCTCATTAACTGAATCTAACTCAAATCAAATCAAATGTGGCATGCCAAGGACCAGAGCATTAACCACAGAGCAAGACATTACAGGACTTCCCATTAAGATAAAGTGAATCATAGGCAAAACAAAATGTCCCATCTCCAAAGACAGCTAATTAACTGTTGTGTTTGGGCTATACACACGCACACACGCAGGCACACACTCCTTGCTGCACAATACATCCGTATAAACACACGTGAGATAGCCATCTGATGTTCCTAGACGGGTAAATCCACGGCTGTGCTGGGTCATGTTATGGGGATGCGATGAGCACAGATGATGTGTACTCCAAGTTCTCTCTGATTGTTTAAATCAACGTCTCCAAGCACAAGCCTTTTACTTAACCCGCAAWTTTTTTTTTAATTTTATTTTTATTTTATTTTACCGTTATTTTACCAGGTAAGTTGACTGAGAACACGTTCTCATTTGCAGCAACGACCTGGGGAATAGTTACAGGGGAGAGGAGGGGGATGAATGAGCCAATTGTAAACTGGGGATTATTAGGTGACCGTGATGGTTGAGGGCCAGATTGGGAATTTAGCCAGGACACCGGGGTTAACACCCCTACTCTTACGATAAGTGCCATGGGATCTTTAATGACCTCAGAGAGTCAGGACACCCGTTTAACGTCCCATCCGAAAGACGGCACCCTACACAGAGCAGTGTCCCCAATCACTGCCCTGGGGCATTGGGATCTTTGTTTAGACCAGAGGAAAGAGTGCCTCCTACTGGCCCTCCAACACCACTTCCAGCAGCACCTGGTCTCCCATCCAGGGACTGACCAGGACCAACCCTGCTTAGCTTCAGAAGCAAGCCAGCAGTGGTAAGCAAAATAAAAACAAGACGTACGGCACTGGGACGCCCGGAAGAGAAGCATAGCCCATACAGTCTGAGAGGTCCGCTGAGGACATTTTACATAGGCCTACAGCACAGACCCCTTTGTGAATTAGTATGTAATGTGTAATTGTAACGGCAGTCTAGCTCTTCCTCCTCCTCGGACGAGGAGAGGCGAGAAGGATCGGAGGACCAATGTGCAGCGTGGTAAGTTTCCATGATTTAATATACACGAAGACAAGACACTATACAAAATAACAAACGTACTAACCATCACAGTCCCGTGTGGCACAAACACTGACACAGGAAACAACCACCCACAAAATCCCAACACAAAACAAGCCACCTATATATGATTCTCAATCAGGGACAACGATTGACAGCTGCCTCTGATTGAGAACCATATTAGGCTGAACACAGAAACAGACAAACTAGACACACAACATAGAATGCCCACCCAGCTCACATCCTGACCAACACTAAAACAAGCAAAACACATAAGCACTATGGTCAGGACGTGACAGTAATGACGGATAGTGCTTCTGACCAAATACAGGCCCAGCCTAACCGACGCCATAACACATAAATATGTCATTAAGTACATAAATAAGATACTAATACTGATTAAAGCAAAAAAAGGCCCATGTAAACAAAGTACATAAGCACAATTCTGCTCTCACGTACGCTTCTAGCATAACAGTGTATTGTGAAGAGGACGTTTGCTTCGGTAGGGCTGAAGCCGGCGAGTTGAGAACCTCAGAGCCATAATTCATAAAAGAGCAGTCTAACTCCAAAACAGAGCAAATGGGGGCGAATCGAGTTGAGAGGTCAAAGGGTCGGCTATTACAGTGTGTGTTTCAGGGCTGAGGTGAAGGGAAAGGGAGGCGGTCTGGCATTAAACTCGGATGACTGGTGTGAGGAAAAGTAGCAGAGGAAACACAGTTGGGATAGGGGTATTATGACTGTAAACATCTTTGGCGTTAACACATGTAGCATTACGTTATGTGGCATTAGCAACGAATTTACACAGAAACGATTAGCATATGCGCTAATGATCTAGTGTTTGCTATGGCACACATTCACGGTTTCTCAGGAGCGGCTGTAAAAGCGTTTCACATCTTCTTGAATCTGGAGATCTCCTTAGTGGACAGTTAAGTCTGGGGGTATTAGGAAAGCATCCACTCTGGGGAGTCAAGAGAGTAATTCAATCATGACAGAACTCTCAGTGAGCCTGTAACAAATTACCCAGGTGCACACCATAGGCGTGCAACCCAATACCACCAAGACCTCAGTCTGTGAATAGATAGATGGATGCCTGTGAGGATCTCCAAGACCCACCATTACTAACCTACTCAGAGGTGATTTTTAAAAAGCTTGGAAGTTCCTCTAGACACATTTATAAAAACGAGTCTTCTCTTGGCTGTTACCGGCACTTCCCTTGCCAGAGGAATGAGAGCTATATTCTGTGGAAGAGGCTTGATTACTTTATAATCTGTGTAARTGAGGTGTTTTGTATGCCAGCTAATGGCTTGAATTATTTTATCAAGAGCGCATTGATGTAACATTCCATGGAATTAAGCAATTGTCGACCTATGGCGCCAAAGCGATATTTAAGTCTAATCTAATCTTTCACTTTTTCTTAGAAAGTGTTTCTACTTTCTGACAAAAACAATTGCTGTCTGCATTTGGCCTCAAAAAAATCAGAACGAGCCCAGGATTCATATTATCTAAATTTGACATATCAAGCATTAAGATCTTTTCCACTCACTTCAAGTTGAGTTGGACGAGGGAGTTCATTTCTTTCTACTCTGTGTTCCAGGAAGTATACTGTAGAATACTGGAGATCACGACAAAAGCAACCTCAATTACCTCATTCACTTACCACTAGCCAAAACTGTCTGTGGCCCAAAACCCTTTACTCACATGAAATTACTCACATGAAACCAAGACAGACCAGACACAAAAACCTCATACTTGTGTGCTGTCAATGTCTCATTTAGAAATAATCCTAAGGCTCCATTGAATTTTTCAACTCCCCCTCGTGCCATAACTTGTATAAATGTCATTGCCACTTTATATTTTTATTTGGCCTTTTACGGAGAGTGTTGGGGGAAATTAAATGAAAGGGCCTTCGACAGACAGCTGGATCTGAACAGTTGAGGAAACAGAGGTGGGAGAGCATAGCTAAAACAGATTTAATAAACAAATGGATTTAATCAACTGGTTTTTCGCATTCAATTTAAAGTGAGGATACACTGTGACCACTCTAGTCTGCCTCCCTCAAGCATATTACAGCAGCTGGTAATACGATTTTAAAGGGCAATGGTTGTTCAATTAATAGAGTGAGATTGATCCATGTATCATACATAGGATGTTCACAGAGCATGACAGTTAATCACTATGATTCACTCTGGAATCTTCTAAAAAACAGGTGGTACATTTACAGCGGCAGTGAGGTTCTACGAATAACCCCAAAAGATCCCCTGTCAGCTGAAGTACGCAATCACAGCTCCCCCAAGAAAAAACTGGTGTTATGGAGGGAAGCAGATGTGCCCAACACTTACATTGAACAAAAATATAAACGCGACATGTAAATTGTTGGTCCCATGTTTCATGAGCTGAAATAAAAGATCCCAGAAATGTTCCATACGCACAAAAAGCTTATTTCGCTCAAATTTTTGGTGCACAAATTTGTTTACATCCATGTTAGTGAGCATTTCTTCTTTGCTAAAATAATCCATTCACCTGAAAGGTGTGGCATATCAAGAAGCGGATTAAACAAAAKTATCATTACACCACAGGTGCACCTTGTGCTGGGCACAATAAAAGGCCACTCTAAAATGTGTAGTTAGTCACACAACACAATGCCACAGATGTCTCAAGTTTTAAGGGAGCATGCAATTGGCATGCTGACTGCAGGAGTGTCCACCAGAGCTGTTGCCAGATAATTTAATGTTAATTTCTCTACCATAAGCCGCCTCCAACATCATTTTAGAGAATTTTGCAGTACGTTCAACCGGCCTCACAGCCGCAGACCATGTGTAACCATGTCAGCCCAGGACCTCCACATCTGGCTTCTTCATCTGCGGGATCGTCTGAAACCAGCCACCCGGACAGCTGATGAAACTGTGAATTTCTGCTCAAACTGCAGAATTTCTGCACAAACGGTCCAAAACCATCTCAGGGAAGCTCATCTGCATACTTGTCGTCCTCACAAGGGTCTTGATCTGACTGCAATTCAGTGTTGTAACTGACTTCAGTGGGAAAATGCTCACTTTGTGTAGTGTGCTCTTCACAAATGAATCCCGGTTTCCCGGAATCCCGGAATGAGAAACCATAACGAGATCCTGAGGCCCATTGTCGTGCCATTCATCCGCCACCATCACTTCATGTTTCAGCATAATCATTTAAGGTATCTTTGACCAACAGATGCATATCTGTATTCCAAGTCATGTGAAATCCATAGATTAGGGCCAGATGCATATCTATATTCCAAGTCATGTGAAATCCATAGATTAGGGCCTAATTTATTTATTTCAATTGACTGATTTTCTTATATGAACTGTAACTCAGTAAAGAAATTGTTGCATTTACGTTTATATTTTTGTTCAGTGTAAATATGTCCTACCTACATGGAACTCGCCTAATCATAACATCATATGTAACATAAAATATAGCATAACATGACATATAGCGGGAAAAACAATATGAATCTAATTTCTGTGCAGTAAAGTGGAATGTCTCTACCGTAAATCATAGATAGTTGAATCGTAACATGCCGCCGGTAGGGTGCGAGACCGGTGTCTGATGCCAGACTAATTTGTATCCATCCTCCCCATACAATTCCACCCCTCATAAACCTATCTGTTTATATCTGAAGGTGCGCCCATGCAGACAATATAYATGAAAGAGGGCCTAACCTTGCCGGACGACTCAAACTGAATTTTTCCGCTGCTCTATGTTCGCTATAATAGTTGAAGTCGTTTGTGGTGACGTCAAAATGAGGGGTGTTGTACAAAACAAAGTCATCAGCAATTGGATCATCTCTAACCAGAGTATCAAAGCCAATTATGAATTTTCGAAATGCTGTTTTACCCTCGTGTGTTCTGGCTCTGGCCCAACCCATCGGTTTCTGGACCAATTGTGTCCAGAAGAAGTGACGTGGCGTTTGGCCGGAGCAAGGAGTCTGGGTAGCCAGGCAAGGCCTGACCGTAGTGCGAACCCCTATATCTCCAGCTGGTAGTTTAATAACCGTGTCAACGCCTCTTACATTTTATTCTGAGAATAGATAGCCCCTCGGGGGAGGAGGAGAGCGGGGGGAACACTCCATGAAAGGGTAAAGCTCTTGGTGATTGGACATAGGCACTCCTACAGATGATGAGGGATTAGATTACCAGTTAGACATTTGATGGATTTTCATTTTGCTTACTTAAGACAGCTGAAGATCAGGGAAAAATAACACAAAGTTCTTAAATCATTTGCTCCTGGGTTCTCCAACAAAAAATTGATTTTAAAGCAAGTCCATGTGCACAAATAACAGCATACAGAAAGCCACTTTTAAAGCCCTAGTCCTCCAGAGCAGACAGCAAAAAAATGGGCGGTGAACAAGCAGCCCAAGGAGACTGGTTACAACAGCAAGGCGTTTCTTTATTTGGGTTGTGTTATCGATTGCCCTCAAACCACTGATGACCAGCTGTTAGCCTCTCACAGTCAGGGGGGGCATTTTGCTCTCTGGAGACTAAGGCTGGGTTGAGGAGTTATTCAGAAGCTCGCAGGATTCCCCTTGTTCTAGAACCCCCATCAGTTGCCCATCCCTTGTTCTAGAACTCACATCCAGTGTTTCCCTTAGGATTTTTTTCAGCAGTGGGTACCGTGGGGGGGGTGTGGTAGTGGGTGTTGCCAATGGCACGGTCTCCGGCCTAAACTTTTTGAGCCACTCCTCTTAGCTGTTGCTGTTTTATTGCTAATTTCCTGCAATTCTACACATTTTGCCATGGGACGGAGCGAAAATGTTACAGTTTTAAAGCTAGTTTCCTGCAATTCGACACATTTTGTCATGGGGCAAGGGGAAAAAAACTTTTTAAACCTAATTTCCCGCAATTCTACACATTTTACCTCGGGGCTGAGAGAAAATGTGTAGTTTTAAAGCAAATTTTCTGCCATTCTACACATTTTGCCATGGCTTATCCCGTGTTCTTATGCTATCTGAATGACTCAAACATTATAACAAAATCAATGGATGCACCATGCCATGACATTTAAAAAATGTTTGATTGTCCCTTGATTCTCCCTTCTCAAAGATGATCTTATTTAAAATATATATAGCTGCTTTTCTACAACAAATATATATAGATATTTTTACATCATATTCTTGGAAGTGGCGGCCACGATTTAGCAATTGAGGCCTGCCGCTGCTAAATTAATATAGGGGAAACACTGCCCATCAGTGGCCGATCTCATGGTGATACAGCACAGGAGGGTGGTAGGAAAAATCTCTGGTACAGTACAAGTGTGATTGTTTTTTCCAATGAACTGTTTGCCTAAGCCATCCAACTGAATCAAATATACAATTACTTTTATTCCAACATTTTGCAGAGTTGTTGGTTATTGTTCAGGCAAACCCTACATCATTTATGGAACAAAATAAATCTATTCTCTATATCCAAATGTTGAGGGGGAAAAAAATCAAAGTCATATTGTTCAGGAGATACAGGAGGCTAGTGATTTCCCTCTAATTCCCATACTCCCAAATGTTCTACTTTAAATCTAGTTAACAAAGAGCATGCAGGAGAACAGGGACAGAGGAATGAAATGCAAAAATGTCTTTATCTCAACTTCCTCCATAATAACCTCTCCACTGACATTGAAGATTATAGTGTATGTGATGTACAAATCTCCAACTTCTTGAGCTCTGTGAGAAGATTCATTGGAATCGAGGGAGAGCTTTGTGGTATGAACATAGGTAGGTGTGTGTGTGTGTGTGTGTGTGTGTGTGTGTGTGTGTGTGTGTGTGTGTGTGTGTGTGTGTGTGTGTGTGTGTGTGTGTGTGTGTGTGTGTGTGTGTGTGTGTGTGTGTGTGTGTGTGTGTGTGTGTGTGTGTGTGTGTGTGTGTGTGTGTGTGTGAGAGAGAGAGAGAGAGAGAGAGAGACTTGTTCTCCTACAGTCCACACATTCTAACTGATAGTGGATGGGAGAACCTTGGAGTCGCTTCTAAGGTGATGTTTATTTTGATTATTTCTGGATCACTGAATTGCCTCACCGGCTCTCTATCTCATCTGCCCGAATCAACTGCTATACTCAAGGCTACCATTTGTATGTAGGAGGCAATCCTTGAAGTGATATGGCTGTAGGCTACAGTATGCGTTTTTGAATGAACTAATAAGTTAAGCTCATAATGGAGGATACTATATAATAATGTAGCTGAGGGGCACGCTGGAAAATGTGGGAGGAAATTTTAAATTACGCAGCAAACATTTAACAAGAGCGAAAGTGAGTTTAGTTGGAGTCATCTCAACAACCATTATCATAGCTTTCCTTTGAGTCATCGTAGCAATTTTAATGACACTACTCCAACGATACTGCATTCAACAATAGCATGCAAACGGCAAGGCACAACTTAGATTTGTACAGCATATTACCGCCTGCTTTTTTGTATGATGTCTATAGGCCTGTTGACGGAACAGGGCGATCCACAGATATTCCCGTTCCGCACTTGGAAAGACCGATCTGCAGAAAAATAGAATCCACAGTTCGTTGGCACACTCATTTTCACCTTCCTTTTCTCTCTTGCTCTTCGTGCCTCTTCTCAGGTTGGCATCCCTGTATAACCCAGGGTCCGTTTTTTTTCTGTCTAAAGGGCCAGCTCTTCTGGATTCACCTTCGGTCCTCATTGCCTCTTAGGCAGAAGCCCTGGGCTCCAAAACATGGGGAAATGATAGAAATATGCATTTTATCTGTTCTTCAAGCATCAAGATTTAAAAAAACATTATAGTTCATTTCTTCAGCGTTGGTGTGAAACATCAATGAAGACAGAGTTCTTGAAAAGAAGCAGAAAACCGCAGACTCTGTCTGGTATCCATTGCATTCTGTTTGTTCTCAGTGGCTCTCTGTCTCCATACATCTGTCCATGGTTAAGGTTTCTTGAGGTTCACAAACAAAACACCATTATCTGTTTCCCTCTGGTTGTTAGATCTCCACCTCAGCACTGACTCCTGGCACAGTGTAGTCCTACAGCAATGGAAGCAGTGGCTCCTGTCACAGTGTAGTCCTACAGCAATGCAAGCAGTGGCTCCTGTGTACCAGCCTGCCACTCTGACCCTATGCTTCCTGTATAAGAGAGCGAGGGTGAGTGTCTCCCTGTGTGTGTGCATGTGCGTGTGTGTGTGTGCTAAACTGGAGCAAGTTTCACTGTGAGGTCACAGCTAAGAAAGGGGGCGTRGCCCCAAGCAGCATGGTTCCAGCCCACTCAGAATGTCTGACATATTAACCCTTCGTCACACTTCCACAGGACTGGAAAGCTTCTGGAGCTGCAACCATGCAGTATGGATTAGTTTAGCTCCTAATTCATAAAGGTGGTAATATGAACAACATACCGTGCAGATAAAATCTGAGGACAATATTCCTCAATATTCTTCTATTGGGCATAGTAAACATATCTTTTCCCGATATAGCGGAGGGTTTGGTGAAGTGGGGAAGGATGGTTGTTTCCTGGTTGCCCAAAGGACAGGTAGCGATTTATTTCAGGAGGGGAGTATGATGATGGGGTTAGTGAGTACCTTCTGGGGTACAGGTCCTTGTCTTATGGTTTAGACTCAGACTTCCTCCCACGTATCCCGTGTGTATTAGGCTTGCCTATGTAGTGGCCAAGGTCAGAAATGGCTAGAGGAAATGTATTTCTGAGGACAAAACAATTGAAATGTAAATATGAAACCATACCTGACTGACCCATTCTATTTTTAATCTGAGAATTTACAGCGGGAAGTATTTGACAAGAGACCAGATATGAGCCCTAAAGTCCAATTCTATGAATGTGATTCAGATCTAAAACACAGAAATTGATGGAATCAAACAGATATAAAAGCCACAAATAATGGAGCACAATTTAACATCGCATTGTCTTCAGAGATAACAAAAATACAACTTGGAATAATGGGAAATCAGATATGTAAAATGAATACTGCAGAAGGGTGTTGATATCCTGTCAACAGTTCTAATAGGAACCAGGCATTTCTCAACAGGAAACAGGCCCATAGATACAGTGCCTTCAGAAAGTATACATAACCTTTGACCTATTCCAAATTTGGTTGCGTTACAGTCTGAATTCAAAATGGGAAAAAAATGTATTTTCATCCATCCCCACACAATACCCCATAATGACAGTGAAAACATGTTTTTAGAAATGTTTTAAAATTAACTGAAAATGAAATACAGAAATATCTAATTTACATAAGTATTCACACTCCTGAGTCAATACAGGTTAGAATCACCTTTGGCAGTGATTACAGCTGTGAGTCTTTCTGGGTTAGTCGGAGAGCTTTGAACTCCTGAATTGTACAATATTTTCACATTATTATTGTTTAAACTCTTCAAGCTCTGTCAAATTGGTTGTTGATCATTGCTAGACAGCCATTTTCAAGTCTTGCCATAGATTCCCAAGCCAATTTAAGTCAAAACTGTAACTAGGACAATCAGGAACATTCCATGTTGTCTTGGTAAGCAACACCAGTGACTATAAAACATAATTCCACTTTGCCATTATGGGGTATTGTGTGTAGGCCAGCGACACACAATCTCAATTTACTCCATTTTAAATTCAGGCTGTAAAACAACAAAATGTGGAAAAAGTCAAGGGATATGAATACTTTCTGAAGACACTGACCATAACAATCCAGACGGTCTATTATTGGCATATTAATGGACAACAACAAAAAAGTGAATGCCCATGTGATATGTACCAGTACAGAGCAATATTCTATAAATGAAAAATATATAGATATCTGGACTTATTTCACCAGAGCAAAAATCATGTAATCAAAGAAGAAGAAGAATGAGCTCAAATACATTATTACTGACTTTTTCTTGTGGTGTGAATACACACTGGACAGGTCAAATACATTATTACTGACCTTTTTTTGTGGTGTGAATACACACTGGACAGGTCAAATACATTATTACTGACCTTTTCTTGTGGTGTGAATACACACTGGACAGGTCAAATACATTATTTCCTGACCCTTCTTGTGGTGTGAATACACACTGGACAGGTTAAATACATTATTTCTGACCTCTTCTGTGGTGTGAATACACACTGGACAGGTTAAATACTTTTCTGACCTCTTTCTGTGGTGTGAATACACACTGGACAGGTCAAATACATTATTTCTGACCTCTTCTGTGGTGTGACACACTGGACAGGTCAAATACATTATTTCTGTCCTCTTTTGTGGTGTGAATACACACTGGACAGGTCAAATACATTATTTCTGACCTCTTCTTGTGGTGTGAATACACACTGGACAGTCAATACATTATTTCTGACCTCTTCTAGTGGTGTGAATACACACTGGACAGGTCAAATACATTATTTCTGACCTCTTCTAGTGGTGTGAATACACACTGGCTCCTGTCCTCTCCTCCTCTCCATATTTTGTGTTTTAAATGGGTCCGTGCTATCTGGTATCCTTGGGACATCCCTACCCCATTGAAGTTGAAATGTAAAATGGTTAGGGTTAGGGTAAGTATAAGGGTAGGGATTATGGTTAGGGTTATGATTTATGGTAGTGACGTCGTCCCAAGGATTCCAGATAGCACTGACCATTATAAAGGGCTTGGGGAGAACTCGGGCTCCAAGTCACAATCCTGGAAGCTGGTGGACATCTGAGGAAAGCCAGACTCCAGTGTTTAGGTCTGGTCAACGTCTTCCCATTTTGTCCTGAGACAATGGTTCTAAAATAGAATATTGGACCCGAAACAGACAGAGTATTGCACGGTAATCTGGTGCTCCTTTCCAGCATCACAGATTCTGGGTTGCTGGGTTAAAATGTCACTATGTCGTTGTACTAGTGGTGGCTAGTGGCACTTTAAATGGGGAGGACAGGCTCATAGTAATGGCTGTTATGGTATAAACCACATCAAACACCTGGTTCCCCATGTGTTTGTTTGATACCAATCCATTSACTCCATTCCATTCATTATTACGAGCCAGGCTCCCCTAACCAGCCTCCTCTGCTTTGTAGGTGACTGTGTATGTGTACACATGTGTGCTTCCTGCTTACACTATTCCTACATGTGATACGTGCACAGACTATGTAGGCTATTATCCCGGTCTAGATCAAAGTCTTACTATTATTGACAAGCTCTGATAATCTGAGCCAGAGTACAGAAGGCTTCCATCAAGTTGGGCAATAAGTGTCACATATTGTGATTGACTTGTTCTTGTCATTCTAATATTGTCAAATATTGTCAAATCCTCATTTATCTACTTCCCCAGAGTCAGATGAACTCGTGGATGAAAATGGTATGTCTCTGTGTCCAGTTTCGCGAACTAACGCTAAATAGCAGAAAGAGGAGGAAGGGAAGCGCTACTAAGGTACACTATAGTATATTTTGGTAGATAGAAGGTGCTCTTTGGTAAAAGGTGTAAATTGGTCATCAAAAAGAAAGGAGGACCAAGGCACTCAAAATCAAATCAAATCAAATCAAATTTTATTAGTCACATACACATGGTTAGCAGATGTTAATGCGAGTGTAGCGAAATGCTTGTGCTTCTAGTTCCGACAATGCAGTAATAACCAACAAGTAATCTAACCTAACAATTCCACAACTACTACCTTACACACACACACAAGTGTAAAGGGATAAAGAATATGTACATAAAGATATATGAATGAGTGGTGGTACAGAACGGCATGGCAGATGCAGTAGATGGTATAGAGTACGGTATATACATATGAGATGAGTACTGTAGGGTATGTAAACATAAAGTGGCATAGTTTAAAGTGGCTAGTGGTACATGTATTACATAAAGATGGCAAGATGCAGTAGATGATATAGAGTACAGTATATACATATGAGATGGGTAATGTAGGGTATGTAAACATTATATTAAGTGGCACTCTTCATATAATTAATTAAAATGCCTTTATTAGTATGGCATGTTCAATAGAAACAAAGTTGTTTAAAAACCGACGCGTTTCGGCTGCATGGCCTTCGTCAGGGAGTGCTAACGCTAAATAGCGTTAGCGCAATGACTTCCTTAACCTTATTCTCCTAACCTGCCACGTTAATTATCCTAACCTGCTGCGTAAGTTCTCCTAACCTGTTACGAAAAGTCAAACCTGACAAAAGCTGTATTATTTCTAGTGAAAACCCTAACCTAAGGAACGAAACAGTTGGCCCACATGAACCAGACTTAATGGTGATGTGTCTGTCTGTGGCCATCGCAACACCGGCTACCTGGGCCAACAACATCCCCATACATCAAAACTAATGGACCTTCTCAAGTTGAAAAGTGATTTTGGTGCCATGCAGAGGAATTCATTAACATGAACAGCCAAAGGAAACATTGARACAAATCGCACTATGCTAGATAAAATTACCACCAGAGAAACAGAGAACGTTCTATCACAATACTCATTATCTCATTGATGATGTGGCAAGTGACAATTATCATTTTGAAAGTTCTATATCTTGAAAACGTGATTGCTGACATGCAAACCATTTTGGGACTATATCAACAGTGGAATAATGAAACAAATACCAAAAGATCGTTTCTGAGTGGATTATTCCTTTGACACAAAAAGCCAAACCAGTTGTCACCCAGCTAGGAACAAATTGGCTTGAATCTGATGCTTGCCAAAGCCTATATTTAACTATGGCTCAGGGAGGTCAAACGTCATGTTACGGCATGTAGTGTAGTTGGGTATCAGTGTGTCGCCGTATGAATCATAAACTGCCATCTGTCAGTGATAGGGGGTCTCAGAGTGGTCTGAGGACTTGTCCGGCTACATTACCTAATCCACCCTGATCTGTAGCCCTCCTCTAGGTAACTATCCGGGGGATAACTAAGCCCAGGCATGCACAGTTACAGTCCCCACATCCCTGTATCACCTCTGGAGCACAGCCAGGCAGGCTAATGCACTGAGATCACACCCTGGCTTGGCTTGGTGTGTGTAAAGGGGTCATGTGGGCTGTGTGTGTAAGAGGCTGGTGAGGGTAGGACCATGTGTTTGATACCATTCCATTTATTCCATTCTAGCTATTTCTATAAGCCTGTCCATCACTTTATTGGTCAATTGCACACAAGGTCCAATTAAAATTTGACTTCCTCTTTTAACCCAACCCCCCCAAAAGACACACATGCATACACAAATATACAGGTTTTGGAGAGGTGTGGAGGCTGTCACACTGGGCACCCGGGAAGCTGTTGTTGTGGGTGTTAAGTGCCTTGCTCAAGGGCACAACAGCAGGCAATGGCATCTAGGATTTGATACCAGCAACCCTCAGATGTTTCCCCATCGGACCCGGGATTTGAACTGGCAGCAGCCTGTGGTATGTTGAGTATGTGGATGTGTTTGAAAGTGTGTGTTATGTGATGCTTCTGTGTTTGTGCATTTATTTGAAAGTGTGTGTATCTGTTTCCAAGTTTGTGTGCTTCCATTTTTGTGCATTTTTATGTGTGAGAATGAGCGTGTAAGTGTGCTTGATAACTAAACGACTAATAATCCACCGTTTGATCCCAACCATTGTTCCCTTGCTCAGCCAGTCTCCATGCAAAACCTAGACACTTCCTCCCTCTAGTGGTCACAACAGGGCCTGGTGCCCAGATACATTCACAACACCCACAGCAACAAGCTCTTTCCATATGAGAACAGAACAGCTACAATTTAACGATCTGAATAGGTTGTATAACCAATCACGTTACAATCTTCAAAACAAGACCCAAAACAATACAACTTGTTGCCTGTACACAACAATTCCTCAGTCAACACGGTGTAAATACAAACTGAAAGACATCTGTATATAACATAAAGCATTTACCAAAACTTCTTACAGACAGGCACAGACTGGGTCTGGTTAAATTGTGTTTCAATGGTGCGCTCTGGGTCTGTACAATAGCAAGGGGAATAGAGAGGTTGGAAGCGGCGGCTTAGCGTGGTGACAGCTAGTGTTGGCCCAGGCCGGGCAGCAGCCGCGCTGGATCGATGTGCTTTGGGGGGAAGTGATTGGGGAAATCAGTCATGCTGAAAATATGGAGCAGAGCAGTGACGCACACGGCCATTGCCCAGCCACAGCAGCAGCGCGTATCGACTACTCTGGGCTCAGGGGGGGGGGGGTATTTTTAGGACCTGTGGACACTGACACTGTTGTCCTGTGATTGCGTTACCTCGCTTGACACTGTAGATACTGTATCTCTTATTATACCCCCTCCCTCCCTCGCTCTTTCTCTGTCTCCCCCTTTCTCTAGCTCCCCTTCTCTCTTTCTCGATCTCCCCTTCTCTCTTTTTATATGTGGGTGTTTCTTTTAATAGCACTCTCTGTCCTTTGACTATCAGTGTGTCTCACTCGCTCGCTAGCCACTCACTCACCCCTCACACCCACTATAGATAGATACTGTCCCTATTCATATCTTCGCTAAAAACTGGACACACACCCTTGTCATAACAGAGCAGACTATGTATTATTAGGATGCCAAACATTCCTTCCACACCCGATCTAATGACTGTCTATTCCATAGCACCTCGTCAATGTACATCAGTGTATTACTATTCGACTTGAATGGTATTGAACCGAAGTGAATCCCATCCATCTCTGGTAGCAGCTTTTGTGATGGAAACACATCAGTTGTGTGTAGTGATGGGCATTTCGAGTCTTTTCGGTGGGCCAGATCTTTTGGCTCTTTTCACATAAAAGAGACGTTCATTTGGCTACCAAATAGTTATTTGTTCAGTAGTGCTTAAAAAAACATGAAAAAATGTAAATGTAAAGCCTAAAAAGTTGCCTACCATTATGTCAGATCGTGAAATGAAAGTAATTATATAGGGTTCTATTTTTATTTACATATTGCAAAAATGAGTGTGGACCAGAATGAGGCTCTCTCCTCACTACCTGTTGTTCCTGCAGTGAGAAATTACCATATTCAGAGAATGTTTTAAGAACTTATTTGCAGATAATCCTTGTCAGGAGCCCATAAAGCAGTAGCAGAAGTACACAAATCATGAAGCCAAATGAACAACTCGTTCACAGGTGCGATTTGGTTCCCAACGTTCACCAAAAATAACCGTTCAAAAAGAGCTGTTCTTCRCGAACCACACATCACTAGTTTCTACTATGACATGCAGGGCAGAAAGAGGCTCCAGTGGCAGACAAAGCAATTAATAAACCAACCTATTATTAAGTCACCCAATCTAGCTCTTAACCCTGAACCTGTACACTCTGATGGCTATACATTACTGATTTACTATGAATAAAACGTATTCTCATGACCAACCAGGGGCGCAACTTTCACTGAGGACGGGGGGACATTTCCCCCCACATTCTGAAATTGCATTTTTATCCCCCCAGTTGTATCATTGGAATGCGATACAAAACGAGGCAAGAGTGTGCTTTAGGAGCATGCGGATGCCTCTGAGCAGTCAGGTAGGCTGTTTGGAGTGTTTATAAGACCGGATTTAGGACCACACGGACACCACAGAGCGGGCTGACAGGCTGTGTGAAGGCAAAGCTTCTGGAAGGCTGGCCGGACCAGCATCGGAGAGTACGGCTGTGCTCTCTCACCAAGTTGTGAAAGGTAGCAGAACAGAAACTGGCTACTCTTTAGTTGACTGATATAGCTGGGAAGGTAACTGCTGTTTAACTTAACAGAAAAAACAAAACTAGTGTTTATTCGCAGTGGTGAGCTAGTATTGTAACTGACATGTAATGTTAGCTAATGATTGAGGTGAATGAATAAGCTACGTTAGTGAGTAGCTACCACAGCCAGGTCAGCTCTAGCCTCTAGATATCTGTCAGATAGCGATATTAGGTGGCTATTATTACTATAATAGCCACCTCACAGTTGTTTGTATAGAAATGTTTTGTAGCCTTTGTTTTGTCACGTTTCAGAAGTAAATGAACTTGGCAAGCTTTCGCCAGTTGATGTACCGTTAGAGAGAGAGCTGGCCAAACGTTGGCTTACATGAGCTATTATTTTTGCCTCAATCAAACTAGAGCTGAATCAAACGATGAAACCATCGGCCAAACGATTGAAGATTGATATTCTGATGTTTTTACCGTGCAATGTGAGTTGTATTAGTCAGTATGTTAATGTAACATTATTGATTTATCAGTTTCCCTACTTTTCACACTGACACAGAAATAAACAGCTATAAGGTTACAGGCTTCACTGTCATGGTGCACAGTAGAGGTCTGCACAGACCGATTTCTTCATCCTGCTCCAGCCCACACCGCTCAGCTTTCTGTCCAACTCCCACCCACTCCTGCAAGAACTGGTCCCAAACCCAACTACAGTCCCCAAACCCAACCGCAGTCCCAGAATGTTATTTTAGGCGTATGTGACGCAGATCACTTTCCAACCATGGTCCCAGCAATTTTTCGTCCTATAGGCAATATTAAATGCATAAAAATAACTTAAGAAATAGGTTAAATTACCAGAGATTTTCACATGGCCCTTACATTGGATTACTGGGCCATGTCAGCCAACAACTCTTGTTTGAAAAGATGGGGAGACTTGCACTGTCTCTTGAGCAGTTTTTATAGCCTACATTTTAGGAGTGGGAAGATTTTCAGACGGAGAAATATGGGTAATCAATATTTTAGCCTATTTCTAGGCAATGTAGTAAACTATAGCCTAATCATAGGCCTATTTAGGAAGTACATTTCCTTGGAAAGATAACTGCCCCATGCTTCTCCGCCCATGTATACATAGGCCATAGCCTACTCTATTTAATTGAGACCATACGCGCACCAGGTATGGCTTCTGAACTGGAAGCAGCAAGAAGGATGACAGATACACTTGCTACATTTGCATAGTCCTATAGGATATAGCCTACCTTTTAGGAGGATGATTTGCATGCAGAGACAAATAAATGGGTAATCCATACTTTGGAAAATTAAACCGTGCTATGTTTGCTCACCATAGTAGCCTAACCTATGTGCGCATTGTGCCTTTTCCTTTTCAATTATGATTATATTTTTTGATTTGCACTTCAACTCACATTGGTTGATCGCCCTCCACTTCTTTTCATTATCAATATTTCTTTACAGACACTGTAGCAAACTACAGTCTAATCATATTTAAGTTCATTTCATATTCAAGTTAACTGCCACGTGATTCTCCACCCATGTAGGCAGCCTTCTCTATTTCAGTGAGACCACTAGGGTTGCACATTTTGGGGAATATTCAGAGGTGGAAACTTTCCGTGGGAATTAACGGGAATATATGGGAATTAACGGAAATATATGCACATTAATAATGATACCATTTAAATGTAGATTTTATTTACCATATCATATGGAGACAGAAATATAAAAATGTTACCTTATCATAAGTAGACATAATTGCAAATGATTAAATCCTTCCAATAGAAAACAAAATAAAAAATTTAGTTATGAATTGAACTTTAATTAAATGAGTTGACTCTTCACATGGGATGAATTCACTGAACAACAAAAGAAAGGGAATATTGAATGATCCCCAATGATTGCATCTCCCAAAAACGTTTTCAACGTACATCTGTAAAATGATAGTCTAGAAACTAAAGCTTTGGTTGTCTTCCTCTCAGGCTTCCATGTCTTCTCCCTGGACCTCCTCAATGTCCACCTCTTGAACATTAGACTCTGAGGCCTCATCTTCACTGTCACTTTCCAACCTTGTTGAGGATGGCTCGTTGTCAGGCTCAAAAAGCCTCAAATTTGCCTGGATGGCCACCAATTTTTCAACCCTTGTATTGGTCAGCCTGTTGCGTGCTTTGGAGTGTGTGTTCCCAAACAAGGACCAATTGCTCTTTGAGGTGGCTGATGTTGGTGGGATTTGGAGGAGGATGGAGACAACAGGGGAAAGAGCCTCAGATCCACAAAGTCCCTTCCACCAGGTGGCTGATGAGATATGTTGGCACAAACTGCCCTATTGCATCTTCATCCCAAAGCCCTTGCTTGGAAGTGTACTTTTCCAGACTGCCAAGAACCTTGCCATCATCCAGGCCAAGGTGGCGAGACACGGTAGTGATGACACCATAGGCGCTGTTGATCTCGGCACCAGACAGGATGCTGCCAGCATAATTGGGGTCCAACATGTACGCTGYGGCGTGTATGGGCTTCAGGCAGAAGTCTTCCCGCTTTTTGATGTATTTCAGAACTGCAGTTTCCTCTGCTTGGAGCAACAGTGAAGTGGGCAGGGTAGTACGGATTTCTTCTCTTACATCTGCAAGCAGAGTCTGAACATCAGACAGAATGGCATTGTCTCCCTCAATCTGTGCAATGGCTACTGCTATAGGTTTCAGGCTGCCTACCACTCTCTCCCAAAATACATCATCCAGGAGGATCCTTTTGATGGGGCTGTCCATATCGGCAGACTGTGATATGGCCCTTTCTTGGAGAGACTCCTTCCCCTCCAGGAGACTGTCAAAGATGATGACAACACCACCCCAACGGCTGTTGCTGGGCAGCTTCAATGTGGTGCTCTTATTCTTCTCACTTTGCTTGGTGAGGTAGATTGCTGCTATAACTTAATGACCCTTCACATACCTAACCATTTCCTTGGCTCTCTTGTAGAGTGTATCTACTGTTTTCAGTGCCATGATGTCCTTGAGGAGCAGATTCAATGCATGAGCAGCACAGCCAATGGGTGTGATGTGAGGGTAGGACACCTCCACTTTAGACCAAGCAGCCTTCATGTTCGCAGCATGGTCTGTCACCAGTGCAAATACCTTCTGTGGTCCAAGGTCATTGATGACGGCCTTCAGCTCATCTGCAATGTAGAGACCGGTGTGTCTGTTGTCTCTTATATCTGTGCTCTTGTAGAATACTGGTTGAGGGGTGGAGATGATGTAGTTAATTTTTCCTTGACCACGAACATTCAACCATCGATCAGAGATGATTGCAATACAGTCTGCTTTCTCTATGATTTGCTTGACCTTCACTTGAAATCTGTTGAACTCTGCTTCCAGCAAATGAGTAGATAAAGCATGTTTGATTGGAGGGGTGTATGCTGGGTAAGAACATTCAGAAATCTCTTCCAATACACATTGCATGTGAGCATCAAAGGTGAACCAGTTGCATACACAGCTCGAGCAAGACATTCATCAGCATTTCTCTGACTACGTTCCTCCATTGAGTCAAAAAAACTTCTGATTCCAGGAGGACCATGAGCTGTTGCTATCGATAAGGTATCTTATTCATCATTTTCACCTCAAATAGAAGTAGAGGGACTTTTGTCAGAGGATGCTTGTTGTGAGCGCTGAGGGAACTTTATGCACTTGGCCAGATGATTCTGCATCTTTGTTGCATTCTTCACATATGATTTGGCACAGTATTTGCAAATGTACACAGCTTTTCCTTCTACATTAGCTGTAGTGAACTGTCTCCACACATCAGATAGTGCCCGTGGCATTTTCCTCTAAAGGTTAGAAAAAAATGAGTAAAAAAATAAAAAATAAAATTCCATGTACAGATAAATAGTTAAGCAGTTAGATTAAACATCTCCTTTGTAAGATAAATGTTTTAAAATTAAACATGTGAATTAACATTCCTCAGTTAGCAGGCTCAAGCAAGMTAAAACCCAAATGGTAGCAAAAAATAACTAGCAGAAATTGTTAACAAGTTAGAAATGATTTAAACACACTTTGCTGTAGGCTACTATTTACTAGTTAACAAAAAATCCTGTATGTCATATAAAATATGTTCACCTCACCCAGTATTGCCAGGGTGGCAGGGAGCCTAGTGGTTAGATMATTGGGCCAGTAACCGAAAGGTTGCTAGATTGAATCGCTGAGCTGACAAAAATCTGTTGTTCTGCCCCTGTTCCTAGGCCATCATTGTAAATAAGAATGTGTTCTTAACTGACTTGCCTAGTTAAATAAAGGTTAAAATAAAAAATTGTAATCAAAACTTACCAGAAAGCATGTAGTCCTTGGCTCAAACAGTGTAGTAGTGTGGGCTCAATAGCATCTCATTAGTGTGCAAGATATTGAGAATCAGCTGTACATGTGATGGAAGAATGCACTGTGCATGCAGAGGGTTGCAATATCAACCAAAATATGCCACAAGACCTAGAATTGCCTTATGTGTATCCCACAAAAAAGGTTCACTGTTATAAGCTAACTTTTTTGATGAATTTAAGCAAMATTTCCCAAATTCCCAGGCTTAACTTCCTATGGAAAATTTCCGGAACAATTTCCTTTGCAACCCTAGAGACCACACATATTAGGCACCAGTAGCGATTTTAGCATGTAACTCTTGATGGGGCAAAAAAAAAGTGGGATGCATGCCAGCAAAGCCACTACACAACACAACACTAAACAATACATGAATTGCACTATAACGGTGTCAAATGGTGCCCACAAACTGTTAGGGCCTATATAAAGCTGTCCCAACAGCAGTCCCAACACCYTACCACTGCTACACTTGGCTCTCAGCAAAGCCTTGTCTGGCAGCGAAACAGTTCATTCAGCCTAATTTACTGCCTTTAAAAAAAACATAGCTGGTATGGCTGACTTGCTTAGACAAATGTGGTTTCTAATGACAATTGAGATGTACAAACTATAGAATAAGGGGACGACAAGCGGATAAGAGGCAATCCGTAATTTCGATTAAGACATTAATGAGCGAACTTGGACAGACGTAGTCAATATAACTATTTGTTTAGATCTTTTGAAATGTACTGCAACAGAATTCAGAACATAGGCCATTCTTACAGTGTTCTCCCTGTACACCAAGTCAGAACTGTAGGATAAATAAAGGGGGGTAAATAGACACATGGGCTACTAACATCTTACTACACAACATACACTTAGTATTACTTTCTTAGCTACAGTATACATATCTCCCTGGCATATTACATAATATATGCAGCAGCATACAATACATATTTGGATTCACCTTGTTGTGCTGTGCTCACTTGAACAGGAAGGTGGTGCGGCGGTCCTTCGTGGGCAAATTTTGTCATCAAAGTCTGGCATTGTCTGGATTTATGGTGCTTTCAAAACAACTGGGAACTCTGGGGAAAAAACAAGGTCGAGTCATGATGACGTCATTGATCTTCAGGTTGTAGCTCTAGAAAGAGGCCGGATTTACAATTCCGAGTTGGACCGTTCAAAACGTATTTTCACAGTCGGAGCTCATTTATTCCCGATTTCCCAGTTGTCTTGAACTCACTGAAGTCAAGTTTTCGCAGTTCCGAGTTAATAGTTGTTTTGAGCGCGGCACAAATCGTGCTTCATTGACAGCATGGCCAATGTTGAATGTTTATCATTTATAACTAGGAAAAGAGCCCCATAATCTCAGATTTGGGACCACACAGCCACTGTCACTGATTCCTTCCAAACCACTCATTGTTGAATTTGCAATTTCATAACTTGCTGTGTAATGTTTATGTTCAATAGCTGATGAGCACCGATATGTTTTATCTATCATTTCTCTTCATTATTTCTCTACATATGACAAGGATTAAAAAGGATTTGCCAGTAGATTGTCGACTTGATTCATTATGATGACTGTTCTAGCTAAGATTTTGAAAGTATGATGTTGACATGATCAGTCCAATCAAAGCTACTGTACATATAACGTGATTTGACGTCCTTTTATCTGTGGCCAATGACCTTGATCCTTCTTGGATGGGCACTTCCAATGTAACTCTATGGCAGCACTCAAAGGGCTAGAATTTTCGAGGTCTACCCTTAGACTTGGCGGTGACATAGTGTCCCCATGAGTGACAGAACACTGAGTCAATCACGGCGCAACGCTCTGTATTTTCTGCTGGCTTGCCCCACCGCCACAGAAAGCACTGAGCTAGGTTGAAACACCTGCATTTTGGAGCTGCCTTACTGTATGTATGCGGCTTTATTAATTCAATGATATATATATATATACACTGCTCCAAAAAATAAAGGGAACACTAAAATAACACATCCTAGATCTGAATGAATGAAATATTCTTATTAAATACTTTTTTCTTTACATAGTTGAATGTGCTGACAACAAAATCACACAAAAATTATCAATGGAAATCAAATTTATCAACCCATGGAGGTCTGGATTTGGAGTCACACTCAAAATTAAAGTGGAAAACCACACTACAGGCTGATCCAACTTTGATGTAATGTCCTTAAAACAAGTCCAAATGTGGCTCAGTAGTGTGTGTGGCCTCCACGTGCCTGTATGACCTCCCTACAACGCCTGGGCTTGCTCTTGATGAGGTGGCGGATGGTCTCCTGAGGGATCTCCTTCCCAGACCTGGACTAAAGCATCTGCCAACTCCTGGACAGTCTGTGGTGCAACGTGGTTGGTGGATGGAGCGAGACATGATGTCCCAGATATGCTCAATTGGATTCAGGTCTGGGGAACGGGCGGGCCAGTCCATAGCATCAATGCTTCTCTCTTGCAGGAACTGCTGACACACTCCAGCCACATGAGGTTCTAGCATTGTCTTGCATTAGGAGGAACCCAGGGCCAACCGCACCAGCATATGGTCTCACAAGGGGTCTGAAGATTCATCTCGGTACCTAATGGCAGTCAGGCTACCTCTGGCGAGCACATGGAGGGCTGTGCGGCCCCACAAAGAAATGCCACCCACACCATGACTGACCCACCGCCAAACCCGTCATGCTGGAGGATGTTGCAGCAGCAGAACGTTCTCCACGGCGTCTCCAGACTCTGTCGCGTCTGTCACATGTGCTCATGTGCTAGTGTGAACTGCTTTCATCTGTGAAGAGCACAGGGCGCCAGTGGCGAATTTGCCAATCTTGGTGTTCTCTGGCAAATGCCAAAGTCCTGCACGGTGTTGGGCTGTAAGCAAACCCCACCTGTGAACGTCGGGCCCTCATACCACCCTCATGGAGTCTGTTTCTGACCGTTTGAGCAGACACATGCACATTTGTGGCCTGCTGGAGGTCATTTTGCAGGGCTCTGGCAGTGCTCCTCCTTGCACAAAGGCGGAGTTAGCGGTCCTGCTGCTGGGTGTTGCCCTCCTACGGCCTCCTCCACGTCTCCTGATGTACTGGCCTGTCTCGGGTAGCGCCTCCATGCTCTGGACACTACTGACCAGACACAGCAAACCTTCTTGCCACAGCTCGTATTGATGTGCCATCCTGGATAGGCTGCACTACCTGAGCCACTTGTGTGGGTTGTAGACTCCGTCTCATGCTACCACTAGAGTGAAGCACCGCCAGCATTCAAAAGTGACCAAAACATCAGCCAGGAAGCATAGGAACTGAGAAGTGGTCTGTGGTCACCACTGCAGAACCACTCCTTTATTGGGGGTGTCTTGCTAATTGCCTATAATTTCCACCTTTTGTCTATTCCATTTGCAACACAGCATGTGAAATTTATTGTCAATCAGTGTTGCTTCCTAAGTGGACGTTTGATTTCCAGAAAGTGTGATTGACTTGGAGTTACATTGTGGTCCCGTGTGGTCAGTTGGTAGAGGCTCAGTTGGTAGAGCATGGCGCTTGCAACGCCAGGGTTGTGGGTTCATTCCCCACGGGGGGACCAGGATGAATATGTATGAACTTTCCAATTTGTAAGTCGCTCTGGATAAGAGCGTCTGCTAAATGACGTAAATGTGTTGTTTAAGTGTTCCCTTTATTTTTTTGAGCAGTGTATATATTTATTTTTACATTGTCTGCAAACTGAGACACGTATTAATGCCAAAATAACATGAAAAACATGCAGGCCCCAAATTATTATTTTTTTGCAAAGAATGTGTGGCTCAAAATTGCCACTGCTATGCACACTTGAACTTTCATGCCTAACTAGGAGAGGTAGGCTACTGAAGTTGATGCAGTGAATTCTGACTGTGTGAATAATGTGAAAAATATGTGCTTTTAATACAATTGGTAGGCTTAACACAGAAAAAGCAGAAAGAGGACCGTTTCAGAATAATCTGTTGGACAACAAAAATATTGAATTTTTGAAGTCGCTTCAAGCTACAGTCTGGGATCTGGGAATAATTATACTTTCAATTACTGAACCATTGATTCTATTGTTGGATAATATAATGTACAGCGCCTTCGGAAAGTATTCAGACACCTTGACTTTTTCCACCTTTTGTTACGTTACAGCCTTGTTCTAAAATGTATTAAATCGTTTTCCCCCCCTCATCAATCTCCACACAATACCCCATAATGACAAACCAAAAACAGGTTTTAAGAATTTTATGCCAAAAAAAAGGCTGTAACGTAACAAAACGTGGAAAAAGTCGAGGGGTCTGAATACTTTCCGAAGGCACTGTATAAATGTACGCTAAGGTAATTATTTGTCATGCCTCATTTTAGGAGGATCAGATGGTGACAGGGATCTCAGCAGAGTCAGGCAGCCAGGGAAGACCAGTCTGTGACTGAGGTGAGGTGAATTTTTGCAGATACAGCACTTTATTCTCTCTTTCCAGCAAACACGACAAGCCAGATGCAATTTTAAGGCAGTCTGACAAACCTCCAGAGTTGATTTCCAAACTGTATCAAGGGATGATAGAGGCTTTTCCCAATGACCCAAAACATGTAAAACAAAAATGTGAGGAAGACCTGGGAGACGCTATTGATGATGATGAATGGATAAAGATATGTTTGAATGCCCAGCCAGGTTTATATAATCTCAGGCATAAATTACTGCAGTTTAAGACCATCTACAGAACATACTATATGCCAGTGAAACTGAATATCATGTACATAGAAGTTGAATTCTTCTGCTGGAGGTGTAAAACATAAAAGGGGACATATTTGCATATGTTGTGGTCTTGTGAAGGCTGGCTGAATTCTGGCAAAGAGTCTGTTCTTTTATCTCAGCATGTCTACAGATTCTCCCTTCCCTGTTTTTGTTTGCTTGGAAATGTTGATACTGGAGACTGTTATCAGAAGAAACTGTGTAACCTAGCATTTATAGTGGCTAATAAATGCATTGCTATTAATTGAAAGGTTGGTTATCCTCCCACAATGTATGGAAGAAATGTCAAGTTATGTACAGTATCACTAGATCTGTTTTAAGATTAAGGGTATACTGTGCAACTTTTACAAGGTCTGGATGCCTTATATGGAATACTGTACAACAATAGGTTGTACAGGTTGTACTGCCCACGTCAGGGGAGATACCTATTAAATCCCTAGGTTCTGGGCTGCTCAGTCCTGCCCTACTGTTGTCACTCACACCTGAAACCAATAATGACTGTTTCACTAAGATCCTAAAGCTGAGTGGGGTGTGTTGGGTTGGGGTGCTGCAGGGCCGTGGACCTCTAGGGGTAGGACGGGGTGACCCAGCTAGATTGTGTGAAAGTAAAAAGAGCTCTAAAGAACTATTAGGCCTATGATATGAATTATATGGAGGGTTTACTGTTTATGTGTGTTAATGTGTAGGTGTATGTGTGTTTTCGAAACCTTTTCCTTGAGACAAACAAAAAGATGGGAAGGAAGTTGTGTTGGGGAGAGAGTTGAGTTATTGACTAGACTGGTGGGGGTCGGGTGTGAGGCTGCTCGGGTTGGCTGGGCGGTCTGGCTGAAATTTGATATAAAGGATGTCTTAAAGATAATCAAACGTTTTCTTTGTACTTTATTTGTTAGGCTGTTGGTTAAAGGTGCAACACAATCTTGATAACTGAATTATCATGGATCTAGTTCAGTCTCATCACCATTTTAACATATTTAATAATCTCTTACCTAACTTGATGACTGTGAACATTTTTGCTGACTTTTTGTTGTTCTAAATAGAGACAGCTTGAAGGGTCATAGGTCATATTAGATTGTGCAGAAATCCAGGAAATGTGCTTTAGATGTTCCAAAAAATGTGAGGAGCCTCAGACACCCTGCCAAGTTATGTCCCCCTCTGCAAATAGCACTTCTGGGTGACTTAAAAAGTTGTATATCAATAATATAATAATACTCTCAGCAAAAATGTTTATTTTAAATGTACATGTAGAATTTATGAGAATAGAAGGGTTTGTATCAAAACTGGATGGTGTTCAGAGATGGATGGGATGGGGTGAGTGGAGCTGAAGGATGGGACTAAAAACAATCAAAAGATAACTATTGTAAAATATACTGTGTCCGTAAAATATATATATAGTATGTATAAGCCGGAAGTAGAAGCCTAATAAGTGTTGTTGTCCATTAGTTAACTCCAATTAGGGGAGGGATGGTATGGTTAGGGGAAAATAATTAAGGAAAATATATTTTAAAAATATATATACAGTACCAGTCAAAAGTTTGGACACACCTACTCGTTCAAGGGGTTTTCTTAATTTTTTACTATTTTCTACATTGTAGAATAATAGTGAAGACATCAAAACTATGAAATAACAGATATGAAATTATGTAGTAACCAAAAAAGTGTTAAACAAATAAAAATATATTTTTGATTTTTCAAATAAGCCACCCTTTGCCTTGATGACAGCTTTGCACACTTGGCATTCTCTCAACCAGCTTCACATGGAATGTTTTTCCAACAGTCTTCAAGGAGTTCCCACATATGCTGAGCACTTGGCTGCTTTTCCTTCACTCTGCAGTCCACTCATCCCAAACCACCTCCATTGTGTAGAGGTCAGGTGATTGTGGAGGCCAGGTCATCTGATGCAGCACTCCATCACTCTCCTACTTGGTCAAATAGCCCTTTCACAGCCTGGAGGTGTGTTGGGTCATTGTCCTGTTGAAAACAAATGATAGTCCCACTAAGCGCAAACCATATGGGATGGCGTATCACTGCAGAATGTTGTGGTAGCCGTGCTGGTTAAGTGTGCCCTGAATTCCAAATAAATCACAGAGAGTGTCACCAGCAAAGCACCCCCACACCATCCCACCTCCTGCTCTATGCTTCACGGTGGGTACCACACATGTGRWGATCATCCGTTCCCCTACTACGCGTCTCACAAAGACACAGCGGTTGGAACAAAAAATCTCAAATTTGGACTCATMAGAMCAAAGGACAGATTTCCACCAGTCTAATGTTCATTGCTCATGTTTTTTGGCCCCTTGCAAGTCTCTTCTTCTTATTGGTGTCCTTTAGTAGTGGTTTCTTTGCAGCAATTCGACCATGAAGGCCTGATTCACAGTCTTCTCTGAACAGTTGATGTTGAGATGTGTCTGTTACTTGAACTCTGTGAAGCATTTATTTGGGCTGCAATCTGAGGTTCAGTTAACTCTAATGATCTTATCCTCTGCAGTAGAGGTAACTCTGGGTCTTCCTTTCCTGTGGCGGTCCTCATGAGAGCCAGTTTCATCATAGCGCTTGATGGTTTTTGCGACTGCACTTGAAGAAACGTTTAAAGTTCAGTCTTAAGGACTGTTTGCTTACTCTTTGCTTATTTGAGCTATTCTTGCCATAATATGGACATGGTCTTTTACCAAATAGGGTTATCTTCTGTATACCACCCCTACCTTGTCACAACACAACTGATTGGTGTAATCACATTAAGAAGGAAAGAAATGTCACAATTTAACTTTTAATAAGGCACACCTGTTAATTGAAATGCATTCCAGTTGACTACCTCATGAAGCAGGTTGAGAGAATGCCAAGAGTGTGCAAAGCTGTCATCAAGGCAAAGGGTGGCTACTTTGAAGATTCTCAAATTTAAAATATATTTTGATTTGTTTAACAATTTCTTGGTTACTATATGATTCCACATGTGTTAATTCATAGTTTTGATGTCTTCACTATTACTCTACAATGTAGAAAATAGTCAAAATTAAGAAAAACACTTGAACGAGTAGGTGTGTCCGAACTTTTGAATGGGACTGTATGCAAACCCCCAACCCCCACCCCCACCCCCACCACACTTCTAAAATCAAAGTTGCGCCCCTGTGACCAGCATATGACATAATGAAGTAAACTCCGCAAAAAAAGAAACGTCCTCTCACTGTCAACTGCATTTATTTTCAGCTAACTTAACATGTGTAAATATTTGTAGGAACATAACAAGATTCAACAACTGAGACATAAACTGAACAAGTTCCACAGACATGTGACTAACATAAATGGAATAATGTGTCCCTGAACAAAGGGGGGGTCAAAATCAAAAGTAACAGTCAGTATCTGGTGTGATGTTCGGATGTACTGATCCTGTGCAGGTGTTGTTACACGTGGTCTGCCACTGCGAGGACGATCAGCTGTCCGTCCTGTCTCCCTGTAGCGCTGTYTTAGGCGTCTCACAGTACGGACATTGCAATGTATTGTCCTGGCCACATCTGCAGTCCTCATGCCTCCTTGCAGCATGCCTAAGGCACGTTCATGCAGATGAGCAGGGACCCTGGGCATCTTTCTTTTGTTGTTTTTCAGAGTCAGTAGAAAGGCCTCTTTAGTGTCCTAAGTTTTCATAACTGACCTTAATTGCCTACCGTCTGTAAACTGTTAGTGTCTTAACGACCGTTCCACAGGTGCATGTTCATTAATTGTTTATGGTTAATTGAAAAAGCATGGGAAACTGTTTAACACCTTTACAATGAAGATATGTTAAGTTATTTGGATTTTTCTAATTATCTTTGAAAGACAGGGTCCTGAAAAAGGGACGTTTCTTTCTTTGCTGAGTTTAGAACCATGAATTGAACCATTATCATGAAAAACTATAAATAATACCATTAATAACACTTATTCTCATGAACAACTATGAAATAATACCATGTATTGTTGTTGAATAACTCGTGCAAAACTCTCTCACAAACTTAATCTACAAAGATTACACCAATTTAGATTTCCCTAATCCCCACAAGAACTCCACTTTGGAACGGTTTGTGTCGAGACAAATCTGGTCATATTATAGGTGTGCTTTCTGTTGTCTGTGGGCTAGATCTCTGTTCTGTTCTGTTGTCTGTGCGTTAGATCTCTGTTTTGTTGTCTGTGCGCTAGATCTCTGTCTTTGATCTGCTCATATGGTTGTGACATAATCACGGCTGGAGGCCTTTGAATGATTTAGCTTGGAGGTAAAATGGTTCAGACAGATCAAAAGACAAAACCACTAAAGCTCACCCAGCATACTTTTATACTTTAGAGTATTTTTCTCAGTTAACTCGTGGTATAGGAGTGACTGTTTTTTTTTGTTGCAAACCAGCATCAATATCTTTCTTTGACAAAACTTGAGGATTTAAAGAGGCATGTAACTATACACAGACATAACTCATTAACATGTTACATGTAGGTAAGCACATGCAGATGCAGTTACATGGACCTTAGTATACTGTTTCATAAATATACCAAAAAACCTTACACCAAATGGGGTAAGCACTCCATAACCACATGACTTTCTAGATTGTTACAGGCACAGGAGGCTGCTGATGGGAAGAGGACGGATCATAATAATGGTTGGAATGGAGTGAATGGAATGGTATCAACCAGATGGAAACCATGTGTTTGATGTGTTCAATACCATTCCATTTATTGCAAATCAGGCATTACTCTGAGCCCATGTGGCAATTACTGACTTCTGAATGTTGAATACTTCAGTTTGATGCTATGGCGACCCCCTGTAATGGAAATTTAAACGTTTGTGCTTTTCTTATAACTCATTTCTGTCTTCTATTCATACGTTGTTCTAATAACCCATTTCTGTGTTCATGCAAGTGACTGACTGTACAAATCCTCACTATCAGTAGCTGCAATTTGTCGGTTAGCCCAGACCTTGTTTTGAGAGCAAAAAAGATATCTAAGTTTCAAGGTCTCAGCTTAGAGAGAAGAAGCCTTGTGAGGTGTTGGTTTGTCACGTTATGAACCAGTATTGGTTGGTCACATGAATGAAACAAAACGGTAATGAATTATGCTAAATCATGCAAATATAACTTGTCTGTGTATAGCCGTATATAAGACAACTGCTTGGACTGCCCAGGCAGAGCTCCTGATTGACATGTGTACTATGGTGCATTGAGTTGGTTGGAACCTCTCCAGCACGCTGACAATAAACAATGATTCATTTAAGATTGACTTCGACTGTCCCTGTGTAAGAATTTCTACGACACCCCAACCCTCATGGTGTGTGTGTGTCAAGGGAAGCCAGGCTTCCCCAAATATTTTACCAATAAAAATGTAAAATCATGTATCTTTCCTCTCTCTGTGTTTTTATACTTTTCAGTCTATTYGCAAGTGGTTGAATCTTACGGGAGAAATCATCCGAGCAAGAGAAACAGCGCCCCTCTATCTCAGTATGTGTAGCAAATGTATATGATGCTGTCTGGAACAAAATAGTACGACATGTTGCCGCCATAGCATTTGATTGATTGATGCCAGCAAGCATTTGGTCTCCCTTGATAAAAAAATAAAATAATAATTAGCCAATCAGCGTTGAGCTGAGCTTAACTGTGGGTTGTCCTTGCGCAGTAACCCCCCCCCCCCCCCCTCTCTGTACAGGCCAATAGTTATGATGGTGATTCTGATATAACGATAAATTCATATATTGTGCCACTGACCAGAGACGATTTGAAGTTCAATATGTAGCCTAGATGTAGCCTAGTAGGCTCACATTAACTAGCTAGCTAACTTAGCCCATGCAAGGAAGTTAGGCTAGCAAACATTTTAGCTAGGTAGCCTATGACAACAAAACTTAAAAGTGTACTGTATGACAGAGCCATAGACCGTTTTGACAACATGAAAGAGAGGAGGATCAGGGTATTGGCATTCAACTAGTCTACGAGTAGGGTGAGTCAACATGTTTTGTTTTACTTGCGTACACACACACATCAGTACCATGGACAGCCACATGATATTTAGCAACATTGATTGGACTAAATAGTTTTTGATATCTTTAAGTCTGTTTTCAGTATATCAAACTAAGCATGTATGCATGTGTGCATGTATGTTATGTATGTATGTATGTATGTATGTATGTACTGTACAGTTGAAGTCAGAAGTTTACACACAACTTAGCCAAATACATTTAAACTCAGCTTTTCACAAATCCTGACATTTAATCCTAGTAAAACTTCCCTGTCTTAGGTCAGTTAGGATCACCACTTTATTTTAAGAATGTGAAATGTCAGAATAATAGTAGAGAGAATGATTTATTTCAGCTTTTAATTATTTCATCACATTCCCAGTGGGCCAGAAGTTTACATACACTCAATTAGTATTTGATAGCATTGTCTTTAAATTGTTTAACTTGGGTCAAACGTTTCGGGTAGCCTTCCACAAGCTTCGCACAATAAGTTGGGTGAATTTTGGCCCATTCCTCCTGACAGAGCTGATGTAACTGAGTCAGGTTTGTAGGCCTACTTGCTCGCACAAGCTTTTTCAGTTTCTGTAGGATTGAGGTCAGGGCTTTGTGATGGCCACTCCAATACCTTAACTTTGTTGTCCTTAAGCCATTTTGCCACAACTTTGGAAGTATGCTTGGGGTCATTGTCCATTTGGAAGACCCATTTGCGACCAAGCTTTAACTTCCTGACTGATGTCTTGAGATGTTGCTTCAATATAGCCACACTCCTGCAGCAAAGCACCCCCACAACATGATGCTGCCACTCCTGTGCTTCACGGTTGGGATGGTGTTCTTCGGCTTGCAAGCATCCCCCTTTTTCCTCCAAACATAACGATGGTCATTATGGCCAAACAGTTCTATTTTTCTTTAATCAGACCAGAGGACATTTCTCCAAAAAGTACGATCTTTGTCCCCATGTGCAGTTGCAAACCGTAGTCTGGCTTTTTTATGGCGGGTTTGGAGCAGTGGCTTCTTCCTTGCTGAGCGGCCATTCAGGTTATGTCGATATAGGACTTGTTTTACTGTGGATATAGATAATTTTGTACCTGTTTCCTCCAGCATCTTCACAAGGTCCTTTGCTGCTGTTCTGGGATTGATTTGCACTTTTCCCATCAAAGTACGTTCATTTCTAGGAGACAGGACGTGTCTCCTTCCTGAGCGTTATGACGGCTGCATGGTCCCATTGTGTTTATGCTTGAGTACTATTGTTTGTACAGATGAACGTGGTACCTTCAGGTGTTTGGAAATTGCTCCCAAGGATGAACCAGACTTGTGGAGGTTTACACATTTTTTTCTGAGGTCTTGGCTGATTTCTTTGGATTTTCCCATGATGTCAARGAAAGAGGCACTGAGTTTTAAGGTAGGCCTTGAAATACATCCACAAGTACACCTCCAATTGACTCAAATTATGTCAATTAGCTTATCAGAAGATTCAGGCACAGTCAACTTAGTGTATGTAAACTTCTGACCCACTGGAATTGTGATATAGTGAATTATAAGTGAAATAATCTGTCTGTAAACAGTTGTTGGAAAAATGACTTGTGTCATGCACAATGTAGATGTCCTAACCGACTTGCCAAAACTATAGTTTGTTAACAAGAAATTTGTGGAGTGGTTGAAAAATGAGTTTTAAAGACTCCAACCTAAGCGTATGTAAACTTCCGACTTCAACTGTATGTGTGCATGTGTGTAAGCATTTCACTGTAAGGTCTACTACACCTGTTGTATTCGGCACATGTGACCAATAACATTTGATTTGATATATAGTCTTGTTGATTTGATGGTGTTTAAATGTTTAAGTTGAAATGGTGCTGGAATAGCGGAGGCAATGTCTGTTGTCTTTTGGGTTAACTTGAGGTAACTCCGTGGTTTTAAATCAGTAGTTGTTTAGTAAACTGTCAAACATGAACTTGCTTGACCATGCTGCAGGTCATATATCTGTTTGTTACATGCAATATTTGCTTTGTGGACCTCACCAGACAGATGTTGCTCTCCAGTTTTGGGACAAAACAAACTTATGTGTAGTTGAATTTATTCCACCACTATGTGACTGTTGTCTTTTTGTTGTCACGGCCTTATTGTATATCACGGTGGCGTATGATCACCCACGCACCACTATTGCTGTGTTTGTGTGTGTTGAAGAGGTCCATACTCTTATAGAATCATGGCGTGACTGATCATCGTGACTCTGCTTGGATGCGGCACATCAACCCCAAGGAAAGACATCAATGGACACTGGCTGTGCCATCGATCTCCCGGCCCCAGCGCCCTCAGGCTGGGACACCCAGAACACCAAAACTCACCACAGCTTAATTACAAAATGAACCACAGCCAAACTAAAAAACGCACCATAGTGAAACTTCAAAACACACCACTGCTACAGGTGTCAGATCTTAATTTGATCGCTATTTTGTTGCAGAATTTTTTCTCTCCTGTGCCTCAGGAAATTCAAATGAGCCTTGTGATTTAGATACATTAATTGAAGACCTGCAGTTCTCTTTCTCTCTCCTTGCCCCTAAACTATAACCTACTGTAGGCTATCCTACAAAAGCTAATTACAAACATTGGCATATAATATCAGATGCAGGGGCGCAACTTTGGTTTTAGAAGTGGGGGGCATTATTATTTATTTTATACAGTCGAATAAACACTCCAAACACATAACCCCCCTGCTCACGCACGCGACGCGAGCGGTGTGGTCAGCCTATAATACCCTGACTATACCTCTCGCGTCGCATGCGCGAGCATTGCAAAATAAATGTAGGAATCTATTTTATTCAATTATTGCACCCACACTGCTCGCTCGAGCGTCTGCGTTGCCAAGGGCTATAATAGAAGTCATTCCTATTTCTGACGCAGATTGCGCTGCAAGTCCTGCCTCTCCCATCTCCTCATTGGTTTATAGAAGCAGGTACCCACGTGCCATCTCCTCATTGGTTATACCCACGTGGGTTATTGAAAGACGAACTGTTGCCTTAGATGCCAATCACCATATAAATTAAACTATGAAAAAGCCTGGAAGGAGGAGAGATGACTAGAAACGATTCGGATGACCGTTTTTATGTGTGGATTAATTGTCGGAGTAGAGGACCTTGTGCATTTCAGGTAAAATAACAACCTAATGTTTATATCCCAGGACAAATTAGCTAGCAAAAGCAAGCTAGCTAAATAGGACAAATTAGCTAGCAAGTGCAAGCTAACTAGATAAATTGCCATAAATGTTTAATGCTTTTCGACCTGTCCCCAAATTAATGTCATTGGTTCAGAGTTTGTTTGATATTTGAACCTGCGTGTCGTGATCGCGTTTGGTGTGAGGGGGCAAAATACATTTATGCACGATGGCGCACGCGCACAGCCGGTTTGGGTTCCGTGTTAGGCATCCTCTTCTTCAGTGTTGACCGTCATTGAATCTACAAGTAATTTTGCATGCCGAACAACCCCAGGCAATATCAGTAACCTAGTAGTCAAACTGCGCACTGTGCCCAGCTTCCCGCGCTGACCATCGCATGGTAGGATGCCTGCTCCTGATCTTGCACATCTGCGTGAAGGGATATTAGGCTTTATTAGTTGAGTGACAACCTATGTCATTTGCTAGGTTATTGTTATTTATGCACTGGTAAAATCTTAACAGTGTTTTAGCAAAATAAAAGTAAGCTACTGGAGACAACTCACTTCTGGCTATAGCCTACCCGCTGAATCGGGTTTACAATATATTTTATTTTGATTGTTCAGGTTCACCATCAGCAATAGTTTTGGTAGTTTTACTTTAAACAATCACTGTACATGGTCATTTTTTCATATACAGGGTAAAGTTGATACTTTCATACTGAGGACAGCATGGCTGAAGCGAGAGGAGAAGAGATCGCTAATTTCCAAACGGTTAAAACAATTCGATTTTGAGGTGGGGGTGAAATCTAATGTTGTGCTAGATATTCATTCATTGGCTATGTCATAGCTCATTTTAAAATTATAAATATTGATACATTACTAGCTCAAACACTTAACCTGCAAAAATAACAACTTAATTAGTGGGTGATGGTGATTTATAAACTGGGTGGTGCGAGCCCTGAATGCTGATTGGCTGACAGCCATGGTATATCAGAAGGTATAAAAGAGGTATGACATTGTTTATACACAAACCTCAGGGGTTTGTGATATAGGGCCAATATACAACAGCTCTGTCTCTTATACACATCTAGATGTGTATAAGAGACAGGCCATGGTATATCAGAAGGTATAAAAGAGGTATGACATTGTTTATACACAAACCTCAGGGGCTGTCTCTTATACACATCTAGATGTGTATAAGAGACAGCCCCTGGGCTAAGGGTTGTGTCCAGGCACTCTGCGATGCATCGTAACTAAGAACAGCACTTAGCCGTGGTATTTTGGCCATATACCACACCTCCTCGGGCCTCTTATTGCTTAATTTAAAGCCAGTGGAGGGACAAAAAACACAGGCTACATTGCCCCCCCATCCTAATCTGATGGTGCAAGTATAGGGTGGTAGATATCTAGTCTCTTTTATGGCTCAACTCAGGTGTCTACATAGTACATCCACCTTACATCTTTTATACAGCTAATTTTAATTTAGAATGGAAAATGAATGTGTTTATTCAACAAATATTAGTGCATCGAATTGTATCGTATCAAACCGAATCACATCAATTCAGTCTCTAATCTAACCGAATCGCACTGAATCGTTTCAAAATAAAATGTATTGTTCCTGTATGTATCAGAGCCCATGAATCTACACTGAACAAAAATATACGCAACATGCAAAAATGTAAAATATTTTACTGAGTTACAGTTCATATAAAGAAAATCACAAAATTKTAATACATTCATTAGGCCCTAATTTATGGATTTTACATGACTAGACAGGGGTGAGGCCATGGTTGGACCTTGGAGGGCATAGGCCCACCCACTTGGCAGCCAGGCCCAGCCAATCAGAATTAGTTTTTTTCCGACAAAATGGCTTCATTACAGACAGAAATACTCCTCAGATGTTTATGCATTTGAGCCAAAGACAATTTTGTTGAGCTAAGACACTTTTCTTTGATGTTTAAATTTACAGACTATTCATTTTACTTCTTGAAACCATTTTAAAAAATGCAAATAACGTGTGGGCCTATTGTAAGGCTATAGCCTAGCTAAATTAATTGAACAATGAACAATTCAGTGGGGGAACTCCTCCACTCATTCAGTGTGTGAATCAAAAGTGAAAGGGCAAAATTGCAATGTATTCGAGGATTAAAAGTCCTCCTGAAGTTTTTCATTTCAACCTCAAAATCTCTGACTTGAATCAGGATAGAGTTCATTTTCTATTTCTTTGTTTGTTTTCTCTATCAATGGTGGAATCAGTTAGCATAGCATCTATTGTTGCTTTACATGTCAGTCAGCATAGCATCTGTTGTCACTTTATATTTCAGTTAGCATAGCATCTATTGTCGCTTTATATTTCACTTAGCATAGCATCTATTGTTGCTTTATTTTTTAGTCAGCATAGCATCTATAGTTGCTTTATATTTCAGTTAGCATAGCATCTATTGTTGCTTTACATGTCAGTTAGCATAGCATCTATTGTTGCTTTATTTTTCAGTTAGCATAGCATCTATAGTTGCTTTATATTTCAGTTAGCATAGCATCTATTGTTGCTCGATTAGTCTGTGCATGCTCTATGAATMAATTTAGCCTACCTTTTAATGTACTACTGATCCGGTTTTCTGTTGGACGTGCACTCACAATCTAATTGTTATTTGTCCAATGATTTATTATTTCTTAAAGGTGTGGGGCAGTTCCACTTTTTTTGCTTTTATTGAAGAGATACTTTTGGTCATGCAGTGTATGTGGACACCTGCTCATCGAACATCTCACCATTAATATGGAGTTGGTCCACCCTTTGCTAGACTTGCTTCCAATCTGCCACAAAAGTATTAGTGAGGTCGGGGACTGATGTTGGGTGATTAGGCCTTGCTTGGAGTCAGCGTTCCAATTCATCCCCAAGGTGGTCGATGTGGTTGAGGTCAGGGTTCTGTGCAGGCCAGTTAAGTTCTTCCACACCAATCTCAACAAACCATTTCTGTATGGACCTCGCTTTGTGCACATGGGCATTGTCATGCTGAAACAGGAAAGGGCCTTCCACAAATTGTTGGAAGCACAGAATCGCAGAGAATGTCATTGTATGATGTAGCAGTTATTTACTGCTGGTCTTTAATTATTTGTTATTCTTATCTCTTACTTTTTTTTAAAGGTATTTTCTTAAAACTCCATTGTTGGTTAAGGGCTTGTAAGTAAGCATATCACTATAATGTCTACTACACCTGTTGTATTCGGCACATGTGACAAATAAAATTTGATTTGATTTTAGCGTTAAGATATCCCTTCACTGGAACTAAGGGGCCTAGCCCGAACCATGCAAACAGCCCCAGACCATTATCCCCCCTCCACCAAACTACAGTTGGCACTATGCGTTGGGGCAGCTAGCGTTCTCCTGGCATCCGCCAAACCCAGATTCGTCCATCGGATTGCCAGATGGTGAAGCATGATTCATCACTACAGAGAACGCATTTCCACTGCTCCAGTGCAATGGCGGTGATCTTTACACCACTCCAGCCGGCGCTTAGCATTGTGCATGATGATCTTAGGCTTGTGTGCGGCAGCTTGGCCATTGAAACCCATTTCATGAAGCTCCCGATGAAAAGTTATTGTGCTGACGTTGCTTCCAGAGGTAGTTTGGAACTCAGTAGTGAGTGTTGCAACTGAGGACAGACGATTTTTACACGCTATGCGCTTCAGCACTCGTCGGTCCCTTTCTGTGAGCTTGTGTGGCCTACCACTTCGCGGCTGAGCCGTTGATGCTCCTAGATGTTTCTACTTCACAATAACAGCACTTACAGTTGACCAAGGCAGCTCTAGTAGAGCACAAATTTGACAAACTGACTTGTTGGAAAGGTGGCATCCTATGACGATGCCACAATGAAAGTCACTGAGCTCTTCAGTAAGGCTATTTTACTGCCAATGTTTGTCTATGGAGATTGCATGGCTGTGTGCTTGATTTTATACACCTGTCAGCAATGAGTGTGGCTGAAATAGCCGAATACACTAATTTGAAGGGGTGTCCACATACTTCTGTAAATATAGTGCATTCGGAAAGTATTCAGACCCATTGACTTTTTCCAAATTTTGTTACGTTACAGCCTTATTCTAAAATTAATGAAATTGTTTTTTTCCCTAATCAATTTACACACAATAACCCATAATGATAAAGCAAAAACAGGTTTTTAGATTTTTTGCAAATAAGTACTCAGTACTTTGTTGAAGCACCTTTGGCAGCGATTACAGCCTCCAGTCTTCTTGGGTATGACGCTACAAGCTTGGCACACCTGTATTTGGGGAGTTTCTCCCATTCTTCTCTGCAGATCCTCTCAAGCTCTGTCAGGTTGGATGGAGAGCGTTGCTGCACAGCTATTTTCAGGTCTCTCCAGACATGTTCTATTGGGGTGAAGTCGGGCTCTGGCTGGGCCACTCAAGGACATTCAGAGACTTGTCCCAAAGCCACTCCTGCGTTGTCTTGGCAGTGTGCTTAGGGTCGTTGTCCTGTTTAGAAGGTGAACCTTAGCCCCAGTCGGAGGTCCTGATCACTGAAGCAGGTTTTCATCAAGGATCTCTCTGTACTTTGCTCCGTTCATCTTTCTATCGATCCTGACTAGTCTCAAAGTCCCTGCCGCTTTCTGAAAAACATGCTGATGCATGATGCTGCCACCACCATGCTTCACCGTAGGGATGGTGCCAAGTTTCCTCCAGAGGTGACGCTTGGCATTCAGGCCAAAGAGTTCAATCTTGGTTTCATCAGACCAGAGAATCTTGTTTCTCATGGTCTGAGAGTCTTTAGGTGACTTTAGGCAAACTCCAAGGGGGCTGTCATGTGCCTTTTACTGAGGAGTGACTTCCGTCTGGCCACTCTAACATAAAGGCCTGATTGGTGGAGTGCTGCAGAGATGGTTGTCCTTTTGGAAGGTTCTCCCATCTCCACAGAGGAACTCTAGTGCTTTGTCAGAGTGACCATCAGGTTCTTGGTCACCTCCCTGACCAAGGCCCTTCTCATAACAAAATGTGGAGAAAGTAAGGAGTCTGAATACTTTCCGAAGGCACTGTACAGTGTAGTAAAGATGGGGAAGGGGGAGTCAAAGGGCAATAGGCCGGATTCTAACCCATGCTGACTGACATATGTGTGCCGGGTTTAGCGGCTGTAACCGCTGGACAACACAGGCACTGAGGCCTCCAATAATGTATTGTGCCTGTTTCTTGCCATAAACATATAATAAAATAATTGATATAAAAAAAATGTATTTTCCCTAACGAAGAATACTTCTAGCCCCTAAAAATACAAATATGTCAATTTTATTATAATTCACATAAGAATTCACACAAGACGCGCTGTAGCCTTTACGTAGCCTGCACGTAGCCTACACAGGCTACTTGAACTGGAGTCTAAGGTACAATGTAGGTACGGTACTGCATTTTATACAAACACAGCTTCCAGCTGCCCTCTGGCTCCGATTCTAAATATTTCTTCAGATATTCAAATCCTCCTGCAACGAAACGGGTCAAATGTAAGATCCGACATCTGTAAACTATAAAATGCACCAAGACAAAACTACTAAATGCACCGCAACGAAACTATAAAGTGGACCACAGCCTGACTGCAAAGCAGACCACAGCCTGACTGCAAAGCAGACCACAGCCTGACTGCAAAGCAGACCACAGCCTGACTGCAAAGCGGACCACAGCCTGACTGCAAAGCAAGACCAACAGCCCTGAACTGCAAAGCAGACCACAGCCTGACTGCCAAAGCGGACCCACAGCCTGACTGCAAAGCGACCACAGCCTGACTGCCAAAGCAGACCACAGCCTGACTGCAAAGCAGACCACAGCCTGACTGCAAAGCGGGGACCACAGCCTGACTGCAAAGCAGACCACAGCCTGACTGCAAAGCGACCACAGCCTGACTGCAAAGCCAGACCACAGCCTGACTGCAAAGCAGACCACAGCCTGACTGCAAAGCAGACCACAGCCTGACTGCAAAGCAACCACAGCCTGACTGCAAAGCAACCACAGCCTGACTGCAAAGGCAACCACAACCAAATTACAAAAACGCACCTCAAACAAATTACAAAAACGCACCACAACCAAATGACAAAACACACTATGGACCTATCATATAGCACACTGCAATGCCATCCCAAAATTCCCCAGGCCATAAAAAAAACAAAAAACGCACAAAACATTCAAAACTTTAGTTGCAAAAAGATATGATGATTTTGAGGAAAATCACATTTTTATAACATTATTGAAGTTTACTATCCACTCCATAAGAAACCCTTTTGTATAACCAACAACAGGTAGACAGCACATAAACAAATCATTATAAAGGTCATTGATTACAATTAATGATGTCTTTCTGGTTTAAGATGTTATAATTGGTATTGTGAAATGTATATGATCAACAACTCATAACTTCATAGAGCAGTGTTTCCCAAACTTGGTCCTCAGGACCCCACCTGGGTGCACGTTTAGTTTTCCCCCCTAACGCTACACAGCTGATTCAAATAACCAAAGCTTAATAATGAGTTGGTTATTTGAATCAGCTGTGTAGTGTTAGGGGGAAACAACGTGCACCCCTTGGGGTCCTGAGGACCCGAATTTGGGAAACACTAAAACAGAGAATATGAAGTATAGAATGCGTACAGTAAAGACACATACTGTATAGTTGTGTCAGCATGTAACTCATCACAATAAACGGCTTACAGTACAGAACTGTACATACCCGATGCATGAGTGCCTTCGAGAGGAGGGGTTGCTATGGACAGCCTTCCTGGGGAAGCGAGAGTCTTTGTTCATCATTGTGGTGGGTATTTCACGGAGATGTAACAGCCTTGAGATGACAGGGGATGAACAGAATGGAATGCAACATCTCTGTGGACTAAGACTTCTCCAGCTTGTCTGAAATGACCGTTCTTTCTGGGGTGAATGTCCAATGTTTCTTGGTACTGTTCGGTCACAAACTAAGCATGGTCCACAAAAGCAGAACAAAGTGAAATCTACTGCATCTAGTAGAGACACAAGTAGGATGCATTCAAGTTCAGCGCTGTCAATAACAGGTCATCATGCAAACATTTGGGCTGGTGTGTGTTTCATACAATTCCAAAGAAGAAAAAAAGTTTTATGATAACGTAGTGGCCTTCATTGAAAAGCAGTGCAAAATCCAGAGATCAGAAAGTATGCTCAATTCAGCCGCTAAAGTTCTACAGCATCTGGTCCCTGCAGTGGGGATATGTCCATGTGTTTGAAAAAACTGATGAAGTTCACCCAACTCTGTGTAAACCCACCTAAAAAGGCAAAGAGTGATGCCTGTTAGGAGCCCACCTCAGAAAGCATATCAGTTTACCAACTAGGAGACGGGGGCCAAATCATATCAAATTAAATTGCGGCTCATATCAGCTGTCAGCGAAGTTCTGGAGCTAATTCCTTGCTTGTTTTCTTTTCTGCTCACCAGCAAGGAGCCTTCCTCGAATTCCTAAATAGGAAACAGCGGACTTAATCTTCCCAATGGTCGGAGGACTGACGGGGTAAAGAATCTTCCAAAAAGGGGCCAAACTTTTCTCTTTTTCCAAAAGCTGCCTTAAAACGTGATACAGCGCAGTTCTAGACCCCAGGAGTTGCTTCTTTCTTTGTTCAAATGAAGGATCGAACCACTTTATTCCCAGTGGGGGGAAAAAGAGAGAGAGAAGGGCGAAAATCTGGTTTTATAATCCCATCAGATGCTCCCTGGAGTGTGCAGTCTCCTCAACCGTCCATATCAGACTCTCCTCTCTTCTCTCCTGAGACTGCTGGGACTTAACTCTGGCCTGGAGAAACAAACAACAACACTAACCCCCCAGAGGGAGAGAGAGTGAGAGAGAGAGTGAGAGAGAGAGAATAGAGAGAGAGAGAATAGAGAGAATAGAGAGAGAGAGAGAGAGAGAACAGAGAGAGAGAATAGAGAGAGAGGGTCATAAGATGAGAATTTGAAGCAGTCTGAATGGTACTGGGGGCTGGGTGGTACTGCTGAAGCCTACAGGGACTCGGCCAGTGAAGGGGGAGGGCAGGAAGAGTGGGCTTTTTTCTATATCCAGATGCAGGGTTCCAGTGCAGTCCCCAGATGGTTGTCCTATGAATAACAATGCCTCATCTGCTACCGTATAGCTCCGCTACAGGACTGACCGGCTTCCAAACCAGGCAGCAGCAACTCACCCCGGTCTGTAGCTCAATAAAACTGTGTGTTGTTAAAAATCCAATAGATAACGGGAGGGGGAGGTGTCATGGACATGGAGTACTGTCTGAGCGATTAAATTAACACCTTCTCTAAAATGGGGTTGATAGCTTCTAGCGTCCTTGGTTTGGCCAGTATGAACGGTGTTAGATGTGACCATAAGTTCATAAGTGTTCATCTCTCCCCTCTTCATATGCCCTTCAATATGCCCTTGTTTGTGAGTTTTCAAGTTATTCATATTAAAACAGGCTGCATTGCTTGCTGTTTGGGGTTTTAGGCTGGGTTTCTGTACAGCACTTCAAGATATTAGCTGATGTACGAAGGGCTATATAAAATAAACTTGATTAATATTGTTTATGCTCATGCATACTCTGCGGCGCAGTAAAATCATTTTCACATGAAACTAATATATCCTGCAGTTGGTTTTCAGCCAAGGACGCTATATTCAAATAGTATGGAGGCTATATATACATGCTGTATCGAGAGCTTGAGGCTTTAAGGTTCTATCTGCAAAAAGATGATTCTGAGATAATTGGCTTGAATGGTGTATTCTTTTGAACTTATGAATTGGTTTATTTAGAGTACTATTTTGGTAGAGAACATTGAATAGAAACAAGGATATGTCAATTACAACAACAACAAAAAATGATGCGTGGTGCCCAGAGTCACTAAGAACTAAAGTCATGGAAATACATCACGCTAACAGTCCAAGCACAAGACAGAGGCAAAAATATGCATCTACAATACGTTACATAGCGGCCTCTGGTGGAAATGAGAGGCATTACATTGTTTCATTTTCTGTCCAATTTCTAAAACAAGTGACGCTTTAGATCCATAACATGATTCAAATATTGTCACTTATGTTGTTCATAACCGCAACACGATGCAAAGAAAAGCGCTACAAATCCTTGCACAACAGACCCAGAGCCTTGCTTTTTTTATAAACAGACTAGTGGGCTAATGTTGTTTTCAAGACAAATGTCTGGTGACCAGAACCCAGAATGAAAACTATACCCAAAAACAAAGGGTGACCTGAGCACAATCAGTGTGAAAAGGAGAAGGAGGTGGGTGTTGTCCCTGTGTCATGTCTGTTGAGGGTCATTCAGGCTGTAAATCAACTGCAGGAGAGTACAATCACTTGGAGGCACTTGAGAGTGAACTTTACGTCCGATAACGTCGGATGGCACTTAACAAACTCAAGACTAGACAAACAACAGCACGAAACATACAGTAGCATATGATTGAATTGTGTTGCTAATGAAACAAGCACCAATACTATGAAAAAAGAAGGCATCACTCATCACCTGACTCCGTCAAATAAATTGTTCTAGGAACGAGTGTTAGGTGCACTATTTCCATTCATTTTTCAGAAAATAATATTTTTCTTACAGACTTATACCAAAGATGGAGGATACATGAAGATGTCTTACTCAGGCCGTTTACCATCATTTAAAAAAAGCTAACTTCCGGTCTGCTTAAAACATTGGCTCTCCCATAGGTACCACTGCGATAGCAGCTGGGTCTGGTCTGCTTAGTTTATTGACTGTATATGAATCATAAAAAATGAGGGGAGTGGGATGTCTCGCTTCCTGTTCTGTCTCAGCTCACACAGGACTTTTATGAGGGGAAGTGCTTGTCAGTTCAGCCACTTTTCTAAGCCAATCAACATAACACACAATGACAACAAAATATTATATTACACTGAAAGGAACTACTGTGGTTTCCTCCAACATTTCCCTCAAACTGAAACATTTATCGTCTTTGACGGGAAAATAACATCTCCTTGCCTGATAAACTTAAGCTGCCTGTCTGTACATGTTTTCCCAACAGACTCCCAGTTTGTTTAATTACTCCACTTTCCCAGCCATCCTGCTATAACTCAATTCAAACAGTTTGTTTCATTGTCGCTGTTAGGGGCACTACATGTTTTAGGGGCTCAGGCCTTTTACAAGGCTCGGTCCCTTTCAAAATGGCCCCTCTTTCTAATATTTATAGTAGTTTTAAACAGACCAATTTCCATGAAACGGATAGGTCTGACATAAACCATAAAGATTGAGTGCTTTTCTTTGGTTTATATCACACAGACTCACATACAGGACCATTAGGAGTAACGTTTAAATGCCAGAGCAAAATGATCCCACCAATAAACATTTATAGAGATGTATGAACCTGTAAACACTTTTTTGGTTTATTGGAAAAGTATTTTCAAATGCCTTGCACCAATGGCTTGTTTTTCAAGGTTGCTGAAACTAACTTGCCTACAATGATTCAGAGGCACCTCTTAACAGTCCTATGTTTTCACTTCTTGTCTCTTCGTTTAAGTGAGTATGTGTGTGTGTGTGTGTGTGTAATGTTGATGAGTGCATCTGCTTTTCCAGACAATTTTCCACAACTGGTCATTCCCCTAAAGTGCACTTTGCACAAGCAAAACATGTTGTATAAACTGGAAACACCGAACCCCACCAGACAGACAGCGTCACAAACACACAAGAAAAAACCCAGGGTGTGTTTTGCTGTCTGAAAAAACTTTCCTCCCAGACAAAATATTTGTTTTGCTCCCAGGCAATTAAGGTTAAGTGCTCTTTCATCAGCCCTCCTGCTCCTGCTCCGTCTCCACAAACACAGTAAATATTTGATTTGCATAAATATCATGGGTTATGACTAGTGGTAGTGACTAGTGGGTCAAGGATGTGCCCCTTTTTTTAAATGTTCTCCTAAAATGGCATACCCAAATCTAACTGCCTGTAGCTCAGGAAACGAAGCAAGGATATGCATATTCCTGATACCATTTGAAAGGAAACACTTTGAAGTTTGTGGAAATGTTAAATTAATGTAGGAGAATATAACACATTAGATCTGGTGAAAGATAATACAAAGAAAAAAACATGCGTTTTTTTTGTACTTTTTTGAACCATCATCTTTGAAATGCAAGAGAAAGTCCGTAATGTATTATTCCAGCCCAGGCGCAATTTAGATTTTGGCCACTAGATGGCTGTATTATGTGCAAAGCTTTACACTGATCCAATGAAGCATTGCATTTCTGTTCAAAATGTTGTATCAAGACTGCCCAAATGTGCCTAATTGGTTTATTAATACATTTTCAAGTGCAATCCCCTCAAACAACAGCATGGTACTCTTTCACTGTAATATCTACTGTAAATTGGTCAGTGCAGTTAGATTAACAAGAATTTAAGCTTTCTACCAATATCAGATATGTCTATGTCCTTGGAAATGTTCTTGTTACTTAGAACCTCATGCTAACCACATTAGCCTACATTAGCTCAACCGTCCCGCGGGGGACGCACCGATCCTGTAGAGCAGGGGTGTCAAACTCATTCCACGGAGGGCCTAGTGTCTGCAGGTTTTTGGTTTTTCCTTTCAATAAAGCCCTAGACAACCAGGTGTGGGGAGTTCCTAACTAATTAGTGATGTTAATTCATCAATCAAGTACAAGGGAGGAGCGAAAACCCGCAGACACTCGGCCCCCCGTGGAATGAGTTTGACACCTGTGCTGTAGAGGTTTTAAACTAATATTACCTGTTTGGCTCAGTTGGTTGAGCAAGGCGCTTGCAACGCCAGGGTTGTGGATTCGATTCTCACGGGGGGGCCAGTATAATATTTTTTTTATGAAACATGTATGTGCTCACTACTGTAAGTTGGTCTGGATAAGACTACCATTCAATAATCCTACCATTCAACTAATACTACCATTCAACTACCAGAGCAGAAAAGCTGATGAACACACAACAAAAAGCCATCTAGCCAAGAAACACCTATGTTTCTGACAATCCATAGGAATATGAGGATACTAGACTCAACATCAAATAGAGTCTAAAACTTAGACCTAACCAGGTATTACAAGTTTGTCATCAGGGAACCCATGTTCAGACTGTATACTGTCATTTCATATAAAACTCTGCAGTCTGACAATTGTAACAAATCTTCAGTAAATTTGTATTGTATGTTGTAGACTTAATGCACATTTATGTAAATTTATTTTTCTCCTCAGCAGAGCACCTACTGAGTAAGCATTTGGCAGACCAACTAAATACCAACCAAATTCCCATTACTTGGGAGTAGGACTTAATGCTCTGAAAATATCATAAACACCTCATCTAATTATTCTTGTTAGTCCACATGAAAAACAAAGACGTATGGAGAATAAAAAAGGAATGAGATGCAATGTTTAAGTTAGTTTTAACAGCGGTCAAGTAGGCTACTGTGGCTATTTGACCATAATGTAGGTCTACCAGAGTGACATACCATTCACAACAATGGAGAAAATGCATCCCATAACATATTTTAAGATGGAAATAGCTGTTCTATCATTCAGCCTACATTAGCAGCTGATGTGTGGTGTTCAATGTAGGCCTACATGCAGGTCTTGAACCTGTTTATCCACTTGTCCTTCAGACAAGGAGGTGACAGAAAATGTTGTTGTGTTGTTTGATGCAAGAAACCACTTTACAAAACAAAAAGCATTATTATTCCCATACCATTATTACAGAGAATCAGACCAATTAGGCTTCCCTCTGCCTATTGGCTATTTAGCTAATTCAAGCCTGTCTCAAAATACAACACTGCCCCTTTTAAGACCAAAATAAAACAGTTCTTTGCCTGACTCTGATGTCTAGAAATGCACACATTTTGTGCTTTTGTGCAATTACTCCCCCACTGCTGACTACAAATGATCTATAACTGGGCTAATAACTCAATAACTAGCAAACAATATGAACAAATGTACAAAAGTCACTAAATGTAGCTCTTGCTTTGATCTTAAAACAAGCGCATCTACTCACGACCGCTCATACTGTAAACACAGTCCAGTACAAAGTGAATGGCTTGATCCATATATGGCAATGGTCTATTTGCATATAGGCCTACTAAAGCTCTGGTTATGGCACACAGGTCTGTGTAGAGTACGGGCCTGAGTCGTATCCTACTCCGTGTTCTGCCTACACCAAAATCTCTTGGCATCGTTAGTTTTGCATACTAAGTCTTGCATAGCTCGTTCTGTTTCGGTATATAGCATTGAAATTGGCTAATAGTGCGTTGATTCGATCACAATTCCCACAGTAAAGGGAAACGTTGATAGTGTTAACTGACAGGGAAAACTCGTTAGTGAAATTGAGTGAAATTCAATCTGAGTGAAATTCAATCTCGTATTTTCTGCGCGTGCTAATATTTCTTCTGCGTGGCAGTCCCGGGAAGCTCCACACGCAGCTTAGAGGGAACATTGATGAGATGTATTTACTTCTTAAAGGGAACAAAGCTTTTATACACCTCCTCTGTAATATTTAATATTAATCTGTTATTACAACAACTCCAGTGTACGGAGAGAAGGACCTTGTAAAACCATTTCTTAAGAGCTCCTTTAAGAATCCATTTGTTTTTCTTCAAATTAACTGTTGCCTCGTGGAAAACAACACAACAGAGAAAGAAGGCTTCATATGAGTTAGACCACCTGAGGCCAGCCGATAGAAGAGATTCTGCTCCTCTACAACAAAGGCATCTATTCAAGCACACCACAAGCCAGTACTTTCAAAAGTTATTGTTAGCCACCGTATATAAAACCCTCACTGCTGACTTAACTTCAAATCACCTTTAAAAAGGCCACGAAAACCTTTTTTCTACCAGCTTTGAAAGTTTGCCCTCTAGACACAACAGGGTAAGTCATGCAGCCCTAAGGGACCCCGAGACTGGAAAAGACAGGCATAGAACACAGTAAGGTCTCTACCTGGGAGTGTAGGCCAAAGTGTAGCGCCTCTGTAGACTGATGCTCCGGTTCATCAGCAGCTTCCTGAAGAGCATCGGGGAGTTTCGGGGTGACCCACGGGGGGAGTCACGTGGGGAGATTTTAGGGGATATGCCTGGCGACCTGGGCTTGAGTTGGATGACCGGAAGCCTGCTGACCAGCTGCTCCTCAGATTGCTCTTCGGACCGTTCCTCCTCAGAGCATGCTTCACTCATGTCGTCAGTCGCTTGGTGCTGGTTCCCGCTGTCCCTTTGTCCTGGCTTGGCTACGCTTTCCTGGTGACTCTGATCAACCTTGAAGCTTGACCGGTCCTATCCTCCTCTCACAAAACTGACTGGTCAGCATGGAGGTCAGTATACCTGGACTTATCACTCCATTAGTCAGGGATTCAACTCATACTGACTCTAGTGGGTGCTCTCGAAAGTGCTCTGAGAGAACGTGAAAAAGCTAGACAGCTCTCTATCTGACCATGTCCGTTATTTCCAAACAGCCCTGTCTCTCTCCAAAGGTCATAGTCGTGGTTAATGGACTAAAATATTATTACAGTGCAATCCCTTCCCCTGCCTGCCCAGGCTTTTGTTTACATAACTGCTAGGCCTTCCCTCCCTTCCGTCTAAATATGGACGCCTGATTTAAAGTGAGCAAGAGGCATGACAGATCTGCCCCCTCCCCCTCCTCTCACCAGAGCCTAGTGCTGGTCCACTTCAAACTATGCTCTATAATAACTTCCTCTCTCAAGTCCTCAGAGTATAAACACTAAACCTGCTCAACTTAGCATTACTCCGGTCTAAGTCCCAGTCCTATTGTTTGTGACGTCCAAAAAATGTGCTTCAAGAAGTCCGTATGGCTTTCACATGCTCACAAGTCTACCAGGAAAAGTCACATGAAGGACCCCGACTATAAAAAACCAGGGTAGATAAAGTTATAAAGAGCATGGACTCTGTCACGATGGTTCTCTATCTGTGGCTGGGGGGCTCACTTCCTTGGGCGGCTTTGTTTATCAGGAGAATAAAATAAAAGGTTTTCCTGCAATCTTACGACTTGCAGCTGAGCACCGGGCTCCCCAGAATAACCTAGGAGTCGGAACATTTGACGCAGGAGAAACCTATGACAGCCAGCCTGGTAGAGGCTTTAACAGTGTTACCTTTTAAAACGGCCTCTTTTGGTTCTCTCCCAACTGTCAAATAGAGTGTCCTTATTAAAGAACACCAATCATTAACAATGGGATGGTGGTGAGAATAACGCCTTTGGGACTAACACTCACAACTTTCAAACAACCGCAAACAACCACCTCAGGGTAAATGTCTGAACAAACCTCTTGTTCCAAAGTAAGAGTAACATTTCAAAGCATCCTTCGACAGATCACTAAGGTTTGTTTTAATAAAAGATTAAATACAGCTCAATTTAAATGCTTTTGTTGCATAAAAAGGCCTTGTTTTTTCAGCTGAAGTTTATTTAGATTTATATATTTTTGCTTTAGAAAGAAAGCAGTGTATCATAAATGCCTCCCCGTGAGAACAAGCATGAGGGAGATGACTGGAGATGTTAGCAGTTAGGTCAACATAAAGGCTATAAAATAGCCACAACACATCTATTCAAGAGTACAACACTCTTTAAACACAATTCTAAAGGTTTGACATTCACAGGATTGATAACATTATGTTTGGAGTCCAATGAACTGTATCGAACTGTATACTGTAATAGTTTGAGAGTGTATCGGCTACCAACCCAGTCACATATGGTCACAATGAGAAGCGTTTAAAGACCATGAGCCACTGTTGTCAATGCTACCTTATACTGCAATACGACCTGGCGCCCCCTATCGGCTTGTTATATCATCTTCCATTACCCAGCCCTTTCATACTACGAATTTTACATTGTGTTACAAAATAATCCAACTAGAATTGAATTCAAACCACAGCAGACAGGAATAGACCATTCATGTCTGCGGCAAAACAAAAAAGTTAAATTCATGTTGGTGGAAAAACAAAGACAGCTCTTCCTACCCTTCTCAAATGCTTGGCTGATAACAAGGAGATAAAACTGACCATGAAACAGGAATGTCTTCATTCCTCTTCTCTTCAAAAAAAACAACAACAACCACAGAGCACAGAGGGGGAAGATGTTAGCACAATGTTACTGCTGGTCCAATCAGAAGGCTCCTGAACCAGGAAGTAACCCCCCCCCCCCACACACACACACACACACAGAGACACACACAGTATTTCACGTGTTCCCAAGAGAGATAGATGCCCAAGTAGTCATTAGTGAATCTTGTGATCTTTGATAAATCAGTGAAAACTATCATATGGGTTTTGTCTGCTGTTGTATTATTGAGATACAATTTACATGACTGTAGTTTTAGTTGAGCTGTTATAGGTCATTATCGGGGGAAATTTGTTTCCATTTAGGGAGGAAGACATGACAAGCATGAAGTTGACAGTCAAGCTTACCAGACCTTCAACAGAGCCACACACAGCTTTTAATTATTCAATGATATGTATTAATATATCTGTTCATATTGCATCCAATCAGATATGCTAGTGGGAATGTGCAGGACTTGTATTGGGACCCTTTTACTATTTCAAAGTATCAAAGTATTTTAGATGTATTTTTAGGTTGAGGCAAGCATTACAGGAAAGAGATAGATAGCACTACCCCAACTGCGAGGCTCTAAATCCACCCCCCCCTCCTTCATCATCTAACTTTCCCACTCGCCCTACACCACACCACAGGGAGGAGAGGAATGGAAGGGATCAGCTATCCAAACAAACCACAAGACTAACAAGGACATAGGGGTAAAAAGATACATTGGTTTGGAATTGAGCCCAAGAGCAAAAAAAACATGTGACTAACTGGATAGCAGCTAGTGATGGTTTCCAGGCTCCTAGTGGCCTGCCTGGAGGTTGAGTGAGGAGACGGGCTGCTCTGGCTCTGCGCTCTTCCTGACGTCCTGGGTGGAGTTTCGGCGGGACAGAGGGGGGAGTTGCAGCCTCCCAGAGAAGAGCCTTTTGACCGCATAGGTGAGGTCAGGCTTTACGATGGGACCCATGGAGACCTCCTCTGAATATGAATTTTCTTTATGCAGGTAAAACATTTTGCCACTGTCCCTGGATGGGAGTGAAAAACACGTTAGAATACTAGCAGTGTCCACCTAAGGCCTGGTTTTCTTTTTAGTTTTTATTTAACTCCTTATTTTACCAGGTAAGTTGACTGAGAACACATTCTCCATTTACAGCAATGACCTGGGGAATAGTTACATGGGAGAGGACCMGTCAAATAGAGAATTCTTCGGTTGTGACTTTGTGGACAAAACTTCAATCTGACTGTGTATTAAAGTTTGGTTGTTTGGTGTTTGTCCATAAGTCAAGAGAAATATGCCTACATCTTAATGCCAAAATGTAAAAGACATTGCCTCAATGTCAAATATGTCCATCTCAGAAATTACAATGGTGCATAGGATATTTCCTGATACATCCCCTATGTGTGATACATGTCAGGCCGCGCAGGGTACACTACTCCACTGCTTTGCCCTATGCTCTAACTTGTATGGTTATTGGTGTGGAATTTTTAGGATCCTCTCTGAAGTTCTGGACACTTCAATAGACCCAGACCCGCTTCTGATWATCCTGGGAGTGTCTGATTCCCTAAACGGATTAACCAACCCCCCAAAACAACTCATCTCTTACAGTCTCATTTCAGCAAAAAAATGTATCTTGTTGTTTTGGAAAAGGAGGAGCGCCCTCTACCAAATTATGGCTCAGCGAATTGGCAAACACTGTACACTTAGAAAGAATTAGATATATTCTGAACAATAAATTATCAACATTTGATCAAATCTGGCAGCCTTTCCTCTCTTACTTGGAGCAGTCGGCGCTGTGAATTTGTACATTTTAACCCACTCTCAATTGTAATTGAGAGTGGGTTAAATTGGGTTAAATATTTTAATCTACCTTTGGGCAGCATGTGCTTGGCCCGCCNGTACACTTAGAAAGAATTAGATATATTCTGAACAATAAATTATCAACATTTGATCAAATCTGGCAGCCTTTCCTCTCTTACTTGGACCAGTTGGCGCTGTGAATTTGTACATTTTAATGCACTCTCAATTGTAATATTTTAATCTACCTTTGGGCAGCATGTGCTTGTCCCGCCACCCGAGCAGCCGGGAGGGGAATAAGGGGGGGGAGACTTCTACCCTCTTTCTTTCTACCTGTCCTTGTTCTGTATGTCTTGTTTTGTAATATTTGTTTTGTACCCAGAACTCTAGGTCTTGTTGTTTCTGTCTGCTCTTTTATGTTTAGATAAGAATTGCATACTTGTCTTTTATACCTATACACCATTCTTGTGTGTGTTCAATAAAAAATATTTGAATGAGAAATTACAATGGGACCTATAAATAAAATAGTTTTCCATGTTCATATTTTTATATATATTTTTTTGTTTTTACCCCCAATTTCGTGGTATCCAATTGGTAGTTAGTCTTGTCTCATCACTGAAATCCATTTCATGAAGCTCCAGACGAACAGYTATTTTGCTGACGTTGCTTCCAGAGGCAGTTTGGAACTCGGTAGTGAGTGTTGCATCTGAGGACAGACGATTTTTACACGCTATGCGCTTCAGCACTCGGTGGTCCCGTTCTGTGAGTTTGTGTGACCTACCACTTCGCAGCTGAGCCATTGCTGCTCCTAGATGTTTCCACTTCACAACAACAGCACTTACAGTTTTACCGGGGCAGCTCTAGCAGGGCAAAACATTTACGAACTGACTTGTTGGAAAGGTGGCATCCTATGACGGTGCCACTTTGAAAGTCACTGCGCTCTTCAGTAAGGCCATTCTACTACCAATGTTTGTCTATGGATATTACATGGTGTGTGCTTGATTTTATACACCTGTCAGCGACGGGTGTGGTTGAAATAGCCCGAATCCACAAATTTGTATATATAGTGTGTATATATTGCATATTATTTGGGGCTCAGAAAACTTGGTCGGCCAAATAAATTCAACCGCAGGTGCCGCCAGTTGTGGAACATTGTTTTTGATCATGTCATAGATAGATGTTTCATAATACCCTTAAGACATTTGGCTGAACTGGCATTTTGCACTCCACAACCCTTCTGTATGCAGAGCTAAATGTCCATGTCAAGCTTTGATGTTGCCGATTGGGTCCTAATCGGATTTGTACTACGATACAAAATGAAGAGATGACTGTTCAGCTGCAGAGCTAGAGATGAGAATAGAGATGCTGGTTTGAAATAGAGATACTAGTCTATACTTCATTACATGCCATTATTCATGCATGTGTATCGCCACAATCTGGTTTGGCAGGCCAGAGTTCGCTAGAGTTTATATGTCGCATAATGTTATCTACTGATGAGGAGAACCTCAACCTATGTTGACCCTAGCTGAATTTGAGTTTGAAAGGCTTCCAATACGTAATAAAACGCGTTCTGTTAAAAAAAATAGACAATCGCCATCACCGAATCACCAGGTCTGCAAACGGAGGTAGGCATATGCCTAGCCCATTTCAGTAGGTAGCATAGGTGCAGTAGCATTGCGCGCTAGTCTTCTAGGCTCTCAGAAAGGGGAAAAGAATGCCATCGTGAGGATACAAAACACACAATTTTCTTCATGCAGGTAAAACATTTCCAATACGCGGTATACACACAATGTAACACATACGATAACTTCTTGATACGTTTTTGTGCACAACTTGCTATGGAAATACAAAATGTTTTTTGAATCAATTTGAATCACCTGTTAGCCTAATTGCGTGTCTTCTCCATATCTCTTACAACATCAGCACTTTACCACAAACAAAATAAATTGTCCCAAAATTAGGCAGGCCTTCTGCTGTAGTCTCTCCTCGAAAATGGTCTCAGAATGCCTGACTGAATAAAGTAGTTGTAGAGACAACAGGAGAACTAAATGTTGTTGTGTCCAAGTCAACATCAAACGTATGTCGTAGGCATATCTATGCATAATGTTGTTCGATCTTGTTGGGTTGCATGTGAAACTTTTCATATTTATTTATAGGCCTACTGATCTCATTAATAAATACATCTGGACTTTGTATGTTACACTGTTACAATGCAATTATAAACACACCTTTTGTTTTTGGGGTTTAACATAATCATTGATTATGCAGCTACAATATTAGATTGCTACATTGACATACTGTATTAAAAGATATCATATCGTAAGCCATGAATTTAACTTTAATAAAAAGCACAAGAAACCTACAGGCATATTAAAAATTATACATTCAAGCCATACCCGTAAAGTAATCTGTTGAAATTAAAATACACAATTTAAATCAACGATAATCAAGATTTTATCTATATTTTAAGATGCTTGAAAAAGCTTTTCCTTATCTATGAATAAAAGATTTGATTTTTTAAATAACACAAATGCAGTGACTAATGTAGTCTCCTATACATGTATTATTACCTTATTACAACACTGATATGTGTAACTGACTGTGAATCACATGTTTATTTGGCGTACCCCAGAAGACATTGCGCGTACCTTGGGAACACCTAACATAGAAGACTCGGAACTTAGGGGGCAAGAAGTAGAAGTTGATAACCTGTACCGCGGGCCAAACACACCAGTCCACCTGGAAGAAAAATAATCACAAACAAACCTTGAGAACTAGAGGGGTATCAATACAGAAATATAGAGTACAATGGGCCTATGCTTCTGATCCAAACCATTCTTATCAGGTAAATGAATACATTAAAAAGCAAGATACAATAAATGCCTTCCGAACAAAGGACAATAAAATCAAGCAGGTAAGAGGATAGAGAATACAAAGGCCAAATTGTAGGGAATAATTAGGGCTAGTGTAACGGCTTTCGTTGGTGGAAGGAGAGGGGGACCAAAATGCAGCGTGGTACGTATCCATAATAACTTTTAATGAGAATGAATACAAAATACAAAAAGAACAAGAGAATCAAAATGAAAACTTTCACCCCGAATGGTGAAAACACTAAAACGGAAAACAACTACCCACAACCCATAGTGGGAAAACAGGCTACCTAAGTATGATTCTCAATCAGAGACAACGATCGACACCTGCCTCTGATTGAGAACCATACTAGGCCAAACACATAGAAATATAACGTATCGAACAAAACATAGAAAAACAACATAGAATGCCCACCCCAACTCACGCCCTGACCAAACTAAAATAAAGACATAAAAAAGGAACTAAGGTCAGAACGTGACAGCTAGGATATGAACAACACAGTCATACTATTCCACTAACCTTGTAGAACTCCCAGAACTTGTCTTTGAATTTCTCCAACCCCTCAGACAGACTATGGCCCTCCATCTTGCCCATACCTGTAGGAAGATAAAAAAAACAGTATCTCCCATCTATGGAAGTCCCTCCAACCCCACTTTAGTGAGTTTTGTTGTGAGCTTTTCCATAAGAGCAAGCAAACAGTCCACGTTGACATTGATTTAACTTAGTATACTGTTAACGCTGACTTGAAAAAAAACTTGAAAAAACACACTCCCCTATGAAATACTATGCTCCATGGTCAGTGATGCAATCAGCTGATCGGTGAGGACTTTCTTGCTGACAGCAGGTAGAGCATTGCTGACAAAAATAACATGTCCAGCCACTGGTACAAGTAGCGCATGAAAGGCCCCATTGAACATCCTACTGCAAAATATGCAAACTACAGAGGGCAGTGTAATACAGCAACATTAAATATATGTCCTTGCAAATAGTGACACCTATATACTACTGTATTGTATATTGGAAAACACAAGGAAAGTATGCAATAATCTTATCAATATAAAGGATACAATTAGAGAGAAGTATGTTTTGGAATATTATGGTTGAACTTTTTTTAATGCTATACATTTTCTTTTGGTTAGGAATATATCTAGGAATATTAGGAATATATTAGGAATATATCTTGCCCTCGCACATTCATGTTCATTGTCTTTCAAAAGTTATTTCATACAACACAGATTGCTGTCCTTGGTCCTGGACCTTACCTGTATGAGCCCAGTCACATGCCCTTTCAGGGACCTTCCATTTTTTTCTGGTTTGCTGAATGATATTGCCGGCGGCAAGCATGCCCCCACAGCTCACAGTATTGGTTACAATAAGAAACCTGCTGTTGAAAAACGGCTTCCAGTAACCTGTAATCTTGACGAGAAACTCTCTGCTCGACTGAGGAATCATGATTATTATTCCAAACGACGGTTATCCAGTAAGTGGTCCACTAGGATAAATGTTCAATGTTATTGATGTACAGTACCAGTCAAAAGTTTAGACACACCTACTCAGTTTAGAACTCAGTTTAGAACAAATTCTTATTTTCAATGACAGCCTAGGAACAGTGGGTTAACTGCCTTGTTCAGGGACAGAACAACAGATTTTTACCTTGTCAGCTCGGGGATTTGATCTTGCAACCTTTCGGTTACTAGTCCAACGTTCTAACCACTAGGCTACCTGCCACCCCTCATTCAAGGGTTTTTATTTATTTTTCACTATTTTCTACATTGTAGAAAGCTAGTGAAGACGTCAACACTATGAAATAACAGATATTGAATCATGTAGTAACCAAAAAGTGTTAAACAAATCAAAATATATTTGAGATTCTTTAAAGTAGCCACCTTTGCCTTGATGACAGCTTTGCACACTCTTGGCATTCTCTTTGGCTTCAAAGCAGCTTCCCCTAACTCATCTAGGGTTTATACATAGCATTGGTGTCAAATGCATAATAGCGAGGAGTTTGAGTTTGAGGACATCATACTCCCCAATGCTGCACAAAAAAACTATCCAGCTGAAGCACAAGATCCCTTTCATAAATGATGTGGAATTCTGATTCATCAAAGAAGTAGTATGATAGAAAAGTGACTGGACAAATTAAATCTCTAGATGAACATTGAATTGTTTTGACATACTGTAACCTTCTAAGAATAGGCTACAGAGGAGGCTGGTGGGAGGAGTTATAGGAGGAAGGGCTCATCGTAAAGCCTGCAAGGGAATTCATGGAACGGAGTCAAACACATGTTTTCCATATGTTTGACTCTGCTCCATTTATTCCATTCAAGCCATTACAATGAGCCCATCCTCCTATAACTCCTCCCACCAGCCTCCACTGATAGGCTACTATGTCACCTTCCATAAATCACATTAGAAGCATAGAAAAGGTGCAAAGGTCATATTTCTGATTTGATTAGAAAGACACTGATTAGAATATCCACACTTCAGTTTTGTCACTGATACACATGGGACCATAATCCATAGTGTAAAGGTTATATGTTTTTGGATAACCAAACAGCTCAATAAAAATGGTGCATCCATCCAAAACTAGATAGGGTCTACACAACACCAGCATCTTCAGCTTTAGATCAGTGTGTAAGGTCTGTGAGTAGGCTATTCATTCTTCCATTATTTCGTTTTTGATTAAGAAATGCAACCAAAGAAAAATCAGACAGCGTGAAATATTGTAGCCATCATACTTTCGATCTTACATTTTTACATCGTGCTCCAATAGACACACCAAATGATGTTGAAGGACATGACCCTTAATCAGCAGTATAACAAGGGAGAACATGTCTCTTTAACAGCACTGAAAGCAGCACAGACAGTCCTATTAAACCGCCAGGGAAGAGGCTTGACATGTCACTGGTTTGTCTGCGGTCTCCCCTAGGCAAGAATCAGCGAAGCTATGCAGAACCATGACAACCACGACAAAGCCTTCTACTGTAAGAGCACTCACTCAAAAAGGTATTCATCCCCACAGCGCCTGTCAAAAAAGAAATATCTGATCTAATAGGATAAACACGTATCACATTCAACATAAAACGCAGATTTAATAAAGAAAGACCAAGTCCTTTTAAAGTAGTTTACTTTAATCTCGTATTCATTATTATTATTCATTTACAAAGGCTAGTGAAACTTCATCACTTTATAAAAAATGGATTGCTATCAGAGAGCTTATTTCACACAGCTCATTCCACACAGCTCATTCCACACAGCTCATTCCACAAAGGCTCATTCATTGAGCAATGAAACAGTACATGACGTCCATTTTCTTGATTTTTGAATAATTGTGTAATATTGATAGTTAAACCAGATTTATTTTAAAGCATTGATAGCGTTAAAACATGATTGATACCACACATTTTTAAGTGAGCATTTACCATCCATATTTAGCAATCAAACACAGAGGCACATGGCAGTATAGTGCAGTGTTGAGACGTAGATGATTTACTCGTCATGGTAACTGTAACTTCTGTGTCGTTTCATCAGAGCCGTACTACAGGCTTCAGGCTTGGACCCCTAAAGGAGAATATGACAGAGAACAGAAATCAAAGGACTATCTTTCTTATTCCTACAGCACACTCTAGTGCAGTGGTCACCAACCGGTCGATCGCGATCCTAGTCCATCACCAAACATTTCTGTAGAAAAGTCAACGATAAAGGCTTGCTATCCTTTATTTATATTATTGGTGTTGCATTTGATTCACAAGTCCTGCACACCGGGCAGGTGAAGTGTTCCAATTTTGAACCATTTAATTGTCTGAAAAGACAAGCTCCACCTGCCCGGCGGACCAGGAGATCTGTGGCTAAACTGAGGTCGCATACTGTGCTGGCAAATCGGATAGCTCAAATCACCGTTCCTACAGCTTCCACGACCCTGGCCACAGCGATGTTTGATAGGCAACTAGCCTACATGAGATGTAATAACTTTTAAAACCAGGACCAGAGAGTGACTGTCAAAGAATACAGCAAAGAGCTGCTGTTTTTGAGTGAGTTCATGTCTAAGTTTTTATTCAGCACTGTCAACACTGTTTTTATTCAACACAATTACAATACATAAAATGCACTTCTCCCTACTTCCACTTGCGCTGCAATGAATTAGTAGATAAGTGTATCGATAGCCCTGCGTTTTTATTAATATTATTATTATCAGCAGCTCTTCGTGTCTTTTTTAATATTGAGGAATATTTCACTTTCTCTGGTCATAGGAACAACATGGATTTGTGCAGATGCGGTGCGACTTGAGTTTTGCCATCAGGTGAAAGACGGTGTCCCCTCTCTCTGGTCAGTCTCACCGGAGGAAAGAAAGGAGAGAGCAGGGACAGTGAGAGGCGGACCCTCTGCTGCTCTCTCCCTCCCTCCGCTGAGACTAATGCCGTGTTCAAAATAACTGGGAACTCGGAAATCTCAGACTTCCGACTTCAGTGCATTCAAGACAAATAATAGTTTTCCACGGTCATCCAACTCAGAATTCCAAGTCGGAAACTCTGGCATCTTTCTACAGCTCCGGCTTTCCAACCTGAAGATCACTGACGTCATGATTTGACCTCATTTTCCCCCCAAGTTTCCAGTTGTCTTGAAAGCACCATGACCATCAGATACAGATACCATCAGTCAGTAAAAAAGAGAATTATTTAAATTTTTGCTCAGCTGTGCCTCGCAAATCATACAACAACTGATCTATTTTGTTATCAAAGCTTGGGTTTTGAAATATTATATGGTCTGAGAAGAACAATATTGGCAGGCCAGACATACTGTATAGCCAATATACTGMGATAATGTAGGCTAGTAGGCCTACTGCACAAACCGCCTTCCTACAGAACTGTTTTATTAGGTGAATGTTACATTTTTTAAGCCATGCTTTTAAAACATCTAGGTGGTAGATCTCTTGCTTTTTGACTGCGAAAGTGATCTTGACTCAGAAAAGGTTGGATGGAGTATGGCGTCAAGAAATATCAACTTCATTAGGTACTGACTTACCATCAATGGTACAGTATATGTAAAGGCTATTCTATACACAGTGGTTTCTATAGACAGGAAAAAAGATGCATAGAAACAAGGAAAGAAGAATGGATGGATAAGACATTATACGGTTAATATTGGAATGGTGTTTTTTGGCGGGCCAAAACTTACCTTGTACATGCTGCAGATCAGAGTGAAGAGTGAAGACATTGCTTTGTCCTGAAGTTCTTCTGTGTGCTCCTGAGAAAAGGTTCCAGATTACTATAACAATCGAGGCAATAAACATTGTTGAGTGGTAAAATACCTTACTCGTAGCGGTTTGTAATACAGTTAACACAAAGTATTAAATGCAATGCAGACACAAGAAACACAAATATTTTGCCTCATTGAACTTACCCCATTGATGACAATCCAAGGCACATAGTTGTGGGTTGGCTTCAGGGCACCAGTCTTCACTGCGTTCTGATGCATTAGCTGATTCCCCTGGTCTCCCTTCACACAGGTCATGATGCTCTCCCACTTGGTGTTTGGGTCATAGAGCTCCACACACTGTCAAGGGAAGAGGTGGTCAGAACACTATTTCCAAGTATCCTCATATTTACAATGCCATCCAGTCATATCTCATATTTCCCTCCAGCCATACCCTTTTACACTATCTTATGTGAGCAGAGCATATCATCAATCATCAAGCACAAAAACTCAGTCCATTCTATAACTTTTTGTTCCTATTTCTCAAGGGTATTAGAATAAAAATAGGGAGTGCTGTATATTGTTTGAGGTAGGGTCTTTTTATGGTTTTGTGTAGATAGAGAGAAGGTAAGAGTTAATGTCACTCACCTTCTCGCCTGATTTAACCACATCAGTGGAGGCCTCCATGCAGTAGATTATCTGGAACGCGTTACTTCCTGTAACATTCAGTATGCAGGTCTGAGGAGAGAGAGAGGAAAGAAAAAAAATGTTTCAGCCCAGTTTAAGCTGGTATTACCTGGTATTTACATGGTAGTAACTAAGAAACTATATGGTGACAATTAATACTTTCTGGTACTTTAGTGATGTGTCAATGAGTGTAATTGCTAGGCAATTAATCGGTAATTACTGTTCTAATAAATAATAAATAACTACCTGGTAGAATGTAAAATAAAGCATTACCAAAATCTCACCTCGATCATGTTGCCAAGACACTCTCCTTCACCGTGCTGGCAGGTGAACTGATACTTCTTCCCATCAAAAGATTCCTGTAGTCAGACAAACAGAAATGACTTTGACTAAACACAACATTCCTCAACTCCATTCACTGATAACGACATCCAAGTATTATATCCAAACTCAAAGCAAGATTCATGAGATGAGAGTCATCGTCTCTAGCCTAGTGTACTTACTCCTGCATTTCCATAGGGCACCAGCGTGACACTCATGGCGTCCTGCAGCATGGCCCATGTGGGTAAGAGCTGTGAGGTGAGGAAGTAGCGGCATGCTGGGCACAGAGACTCATAATACAGCTCCACCTGAACTGACTGCTCCAGCGTGTTGGCCTTGGTGGCATTGGTTTCCAGGCACTGCTTCAGAACCTGCCACAATAAAAGTAAAGACTCAACTGATAACCTGTTTCTTGTGCTGTGTATTTTTGTTGCCTTTACAGTAAAGCCATACAAGTTAACAAACACACACAGTATGGTTGAATTTTTAGGCCTAAATAGGGTCTATATGTCAAGCAGAATCTGTAGAGACAATTATGGGTGTTGATATTATATTTTAATATTATTTTTAATGTACAAACATACATTTTTCTCATTCTCTTCCTCATTCTCTACTGAAGTCAAATTTGGGCAATTCCACAACAACGGAATTATGCTGAGACTCCAATTTATCACTTTAAAATATATGCCAAACAAAAACCATTGACTTCAAAGTTTCACCAACCCAACTCTATGCACAATGAAAACTTTGAACAAGATACATAACAACAAAAATCTCGCAGTTTTATTCTGTTACCAAACGTTGTATCTGCACAGTTATTCCTGTAAATGTGTTTTTGTAAAATGTTCTGTGAAAATTGTTCAAATGAGTCATTGTGCATAGAGTTGTATGGTTTGTTAAACTTTGAAATCAATGGTTTTTGTTTGGTATTTTGTCTTGGCGTAATTCCGTTACCAAGGAATTGCCCAGTTGCCTCCTCAGTGGTGATCGGAGATCACTTTCCCCTGACCAATCAAAACACACAAAAACAAATCTAAGATACAGGCTACGAAGATATCGTTCTCACCCGTTGTAACTTGTAGTCCAATTACAGCGATACAACCACATCACACAGTTTAAGTCAATGTGTTACCAAAACATTGCATACATTTAATTACGACAAGAAACTCGTCAAGTGAACTTATTTTACCCCACATTCGATGGCTGAGTCCAAAGAGGTACACCACTGCGATGGAGAATATGAGCAAGACTTGCAATCTACATTTGACCAGGTGGTCAAAAGTGTAAACAGAATAATACCCTTCATCTTCCCTTCAGCACAAGACGACAGACACTGGCCACAGTCAGTAAATCTACTCTATATATAGGGATTCAAATTATATCACGGTACCCTCTAGCTAAGTAAATATATTTTCGATTTTACGATTTGTTCTCAGTCATGTGACCACCAATAGCGTCACTAAACACCGGCAAAGTTTGCGTTACATTGTATCATATCACGAGTTGGGATTGTCTTGATATTGATTATATTGTCACGATTTGTTATCTACCTGGAGGTATTTGTTTAACTTTGTTTCATCCAACTCTTATTGGTGTTTATTGTGGCAAAGCAGATATTCATTATGATGCATAATGTATTGTCAAGCACGTATGCCCTGTTATAATGTATTATAATAGTCTCTTATCCTGACTATACCCTACTACTTAAAGCCTACCAGACATTCTGAAAAAAGTTTAAAAGTTGATACTGTACGTAGAGACATAACATTTTATAAGCCTTATTATAAACCGGGTGGTTCGAGCCCTGAATGCTGATTGGCTGAAAGCCGTTGTATTTCGGACCATATACAGTACCACAAAATATATATTTTTACTAGTCTAATTACATTGGTAACCAGTTTTTCATTAAAAAAAATAAGGCACCTCTGGGGTTTGTGGTATATGGCCAATATACCACGGCTAAGGGCTGTATCCAGGCACTCTCTAACAGCTCTTAGTCTGGTATATTGGCCATATACCACACCTCCTCGGGAGGCTTAATTATAATACATTTGATAATATATTACGAAGGCTGATGCTCATACATGTACATGCTTATTATAACAAGTTATAAAGCATGATACCTGCAGGCTTTAACCAGATAGATATTGTTCTTGATAGGCAGTGGTTAGACAGACACCCAATTCAGATTTTTTTCTTTTAACAATCACATCAGATCTTTTCCCGTCAGATCTTTTTCAGAGCTGATCTGATTGGTCAAAAGACCAATTAGTGGGGGAAAAAATCTGTCTTGGGCTGCTTGTCTATACACAGTCATATTCACATCAAGGCACCCTTTACATTGCTACATTACTGTAAGGGGCTGATGTGGAAAGAGCTTGAGATGTAGAGGTAAGAGCAGGGGCAGATTACCCATCTGGCAATTATGGCAAATGCCAGATGGGCTGGGCTATTTTTTTGTTGGATGGGCTGGTCGAAATTGACACACACAAAAAAACTATTCTATCAAAATAAAACAATGAGAAAGGTGACATGGCCGGCGGCCCATGGGCCTGTTAAGATTTTTTTYTACTATTATTATTTTTGCGCAATTTGTCTGTTATACTAGTCTATAATGAGCCTTTGGCTTATCAGTGGGCAACGGCCGGCCCCACTACCAAGATGGTCAGCCCGGTTTTCTGATATGCTGAGTTGAGGTCGCACAAACTCACATTCAAAGTAAAACGCAGCATCATGAAAGAGATCTGCTCCAACTCTGTCATCAGTTAGACGGCAAAGATCATGGAACGGAAAAAACTTAAAAGGTGCCTATAAATGTAGAAAGAGCATATTCTACATTGTCACCTCACTCAAAACTTCCTATTTTTGGGCGGCTAAAACCATGATTTGGTCAGACTGTGAAGTGCATTATCCACATGATTCCTGTAATGAAAGTGTCTGCCTGGCTCCTGTGCCTGTGCCCTCGCTGGGGCCTGCTGCTGTGGTGAGCGAGCCACTCTCCTCTCCCCCCATGTGCCTGAGAGAAAAATGCTTTATGATTGTAAAACATTTCAAAATGCAATCATAGGAAAAACACAGCTTTGGAAGCTTAGTCCCCTTGGCCCAGTCAAAGAGAGGAGGGTCTCAGCTTTCTGTAGGCATAATTTGTATTTCTTAATTCTCAATATCACTGAGTGTACAAAACATTAAGCACACCTGCTTTTTCCATGAGAGACTGACCAGGTGAATCCAGGTGAAAGCTATGATCCCTTATTAATGTCACTTGTTAAATCCACTTCAATCAGTCTATATTAAGGGGAGGACACAGGTTAAATAATGATTTTTAAGCCTTGAGACAATTGAGATATGGATTGTGTATGTGTGCGATTCAGAGGATGAATGGGTAAGACAAAAGATTGAAGTGCCTTTGAACTGGGTATGGTAGTAGGTGCCAGGCGCACCAGTTTGAGTGTGTCAAGAACTGCAACGCTGCTGGGTTTTTCAAGCTCAACAGTTTCCTGTGTGTATCAAGAATGGTCCACCACCCAAAAGACATCCRGCCAACTTGACACAACTGTGGGACGCATTGGAGTCAACATGGGCCAGCGTCCCTGTGGAACACTTTCGACACCTTGTAGAGTCCATGCCCCGACGAATTGAGGCTGTTCTGGGGGGTCCAACTTAATATTAGGAAGGGGGTCCAACTTAATATTAGGAAGGTGTTCCTAATGTTTTGTACACTCAGTGTATAGCTAAGATGCCACTCCTTTCCACTCCTTGTCATTTCCAAAGAGACTGGCCTTTTCGCCATCTTCAAATATGAACATTCTCTCATTAATGAGCTCGATGAGATCCTGATTCGATAACCCTCACAGCTATCCTCMAATCACAATGATTATCAAAATATTGGCACTATCACTCTTTTCCTCTCCACAAAACACCTTGGTATCTGGTTGCTTAGCAACCACTTTTTGTTTGTCCAATCTAACCTTAACCCTAAAATCTCAAACTAACTAAATACATACTGCAATTCCAACCACAAAACATCTTTGCTTTATTTTAAGCCTCAAAATACAACAAATTGCCTAGCTACAGTAACAGCTAAATGTTTGTTTTTGAATTAGTTATAGTTCTTATTCTATTTACTAGTGTCACGTATACTCCCTCTCTGGCCTCTAGGTCACCAGGCTGCTTGTTATGGCGCACACCTGTCACCATCGTTACGTGCACCAGCGAGTCATCAGACTCACCTGGAYTCCATCACCTCCCTGATTACCTTCCCTATATACAGTAGAAGTCAGAAGTTTACAAACACTTAGGTTGGAGTCATTAAAACTGGTTTTTCAACCACTCCACAAATTTCTTGTGAACAAACTATAGTTTTGGCAAGTGGGTTAGGACATCTACTTTGTACATGACAAGTAATTTTTCCAACAATTGTTTACAGACAGATTATTTCACTTATAATTCACTTTATCACAATTCCAGTGGGTCAGAAGTTTACATACACTAAGTTGACTGTGCCTTTAAACAGCTTGGAAAATTCCAGAAAATTATGTCATGGCTTTAGAAGCTTCTGATAGGCTAATTGACATCATTTGAGTCAATTGGAGGTGTACCTGTGGATGTATTTCAAGGCCTACCTTCAAACTCAGTGCCTCTTTGCTTGACATCATGGGAAAATCAAAAGAAATCAGCCAAGACCTCAGAAAATAAATTGTARACCTCCACAAGTCTGGTTCATCCTTGGGAGCAATTTCTAAATGCCTGAAGGTACCACGTTCATCTGTACAAACAATAGTACGCAAGTATAAACACCATGGGACCACGCAGCCGTCATACCACTCAGGAAGGAGACGCGTTCTGTCTCCTAGAAATGAACATACTTTGGTGCGAAAAGTGCAAATCAATCCCAGAACAACAGCAAAGGACCTTGTGAAGATGCTGGAGGAAACATATACAAAAGTATCTATATCCACAGTAAAACGAGTCCTATATCGACATAACCTGAAAGGCTGCTCAGCAAGAAAGAAGCCACTGCTCCAAACCCACCATAAAAAAATCCAGACTACGGTTTGCAACTGCACATGGGGACAAAGATAGAACTGTTTGGCCATAATGACCATTTGTTTGGAGGAAAAAGGGGGAGGCTTGCAAGCCAAAGAACACCATCCCAACCGTCTCAATCTCAATCTCAAGACATCAGTCAGGAAGTTAAAGCTTGGTCGCAAATGGGTCTTCCAAATGGACAATGACCCCAAGCATACTCCCAAAGTTGTGGCAAAATGGCTTAAGGACAACAAAGTCAAGGTACTGAAGTGGCCACCACAAAGCCCTGACTTCAATCCCATAGAACATTTCTGGGCAGAACCGAAAAAGCATGTGCGAGCAAGGAGGCCTATTAACCTGACTCAGTTACACCAGCTCTGTCAGGAGGAATGGGTCAAAATTCACCCAACTTATTGTGGGAAGCTTGTGGAAGGCTACCAAAATGTTTGACTCAAGTTAAACAATTTAAAGGCAATGCTACCAAATACTAATTGAGTGTATGTAAACTTCTGACCCACTGGGAATGTGATGAAAGAAATAAAAGCTGAAATAAATCATCCTCTCTACTATTATTCTGACATTTCACATTCTTCAAATAAAGTGGTGGTGGTAAGACATGGATTAAATTTTACTAGGATTAAATGTCAGGAATTGTGAAAAAAMTGAGTTTAAATGTATTTGACTAAGGTGTATGTAAACTTCCGACTTCAACTGTATGTCACTCCSTTAGGTTCCTTCCCCAGGCATTATTGTTTCCTGTCTGTGCGTTGTTCGTGTTTCTTGTTTTGTATTATGTTTAATTTATTAATTCAATTAGGTTGTAATGTTAAATGTTAATGTTATTTCAAACAACCAATGAGCAACTAAATCCAGCTGCACATTGAAATTGCCAAAAGGCGAGTCTCGTTGGCAGTGAAATTGAGTGGCAAGGAGTGGAAGGCTAGCTACAAAGACTGGTACCCAGATTAATTTGATATGGCTTTGAGATATGGAGCGACGGGTGCGAAATGCGCACCAGCCATTGCGTAAAAGGTCTCAGGGGTACTTGTAGGCCTAGTAGCCCACAACTGCAAAAACATTTTAGGACATTACATTTACTGTTAAATGAATGGCTACTAGCAGTGGGTATTATAATTAGGGTTAGTGATCTAGTTMATGTGTTTTGAGTTTCCACTTCCTCAGGTGTTGAACCCCAATATTAGATGGTAAGCAAAGATTTTTACAGTAAAATACAGCAACTATAGTCTAATTGTCAACCCAAAATTGATGACAATCACATCAAAATATGGTGGTGCACAGTAATGTGGGCTGGTGTGGATAAAAAGCCAGKGTAAAATTCTTGTCCGAATCCATCCCTGGGCAAGAGCACACTTCTCTAGGCCTGCAGGATTCATGGATTAAACCCCTATTACAACTCACCCTTTCCACATTGGCATGTTGTATTACAACTACTTATGTCTTCTATGGAGAAGTGCCGCACATCCGTTTTTTTGACTGTGTAGCACAGACAACTTGCAATGAACTAAGTGTCATTTCTAATCAGAATGAGGAAGTATGAGTTAAATGTCAGCATGTTTGCACAATCAGTGTCTATCAGTGAAAGTATTATTAATTTGTAACTTCAAACCAGTCACTGGTGAGTCAGTGTGGTTATCACTGAAAGATTTTGGAAATTCCCCTTTTATGGTTTTCACTCCAAGAACTTTAGCCTGGTCTCATAGACTAGACGTAACGTAGTAAATGTAAATCCGGGACACAATTAGTATGATATGTTACAGTTGGTATGGTTACATAAAGCAGAAGGTTACTTAGGGCAAAAACGAAAATAGGGTTGTTGGTCGGGGTGGATGGGCAGGTGTGTAACGCGAATGTCTAGCAACCCAAAGGTTGCATGTTTGAATCTTATCACGGACAACTTTTGCATTTTAGCTAATTAGCAACTTTGCAACTACTACTTAGCATGTTAGCTAAACTTACCTTCCACTTGCCTAGCTAATGTTAGCCACCTAGCTGACGTTAGCGACAACAAATTAGAATTCGTAACATATCATACGTTCTGCAAATTGGTAACAGATGGTACGAATTATGTTACACATTGCAATTCGTAACATATTCTAGAAATTGCAATTCATAACGTATCATATGAATTGTAATTTGTAACATAGATGAAATGGATGATGGACATCCACAAATTAATACATACCATGAAGGCCAAATTATAGAGGAGRAACTTCTTAATGCAATTAAAGCCTTTAAGGCTGGGAAAACTCCAGCGCTGGATGGCATACCAGTGGAAGTATACTAAACTTTTTTTGATATACTCAGAGGACCATTATTAGCATGTTTTAACCACTCCTATATAAATGGTAGATTATCAGACACGCAACAAGAAGGCCTGATATCATTATTACTGAAACAGGACCCAAGTGGTAAATATAAAGATCCAGTTCATWAAAAAAATTGGAGGCCTCTTACACTTCAGTGTTGTGATGCAAAAATCCTAGCTAAATGCTTGGTGCATAGAATTAAAAAGGTATTGTCAGATATTATTCATCCTAATCAGACAGGTTTTTTACATGGATGATACATTGGAGATAATATAAAACAAGTACTGGAAACAATAGAATACTATGAAATATTCTGGGACACCAGGCCTGGTTTTCATAGCTGATTTTGAAAAGGCTTTTGATAAAGTACGACTGGAGTTTATAAATAAATGCCTATAATATTTCAATTTTGGGGAATCTCTTATAAAATGGGTAAAAATTATGTATAGTAACCCTAGGTGTAAAATAGTAAATAATGGCTACATCTCAGAAAGTTTTAAACTGTCTAGAGGAGTAAAACAAGGTTGTCCACTATCAGCATATCTATTTATTATTGTCATCGAAATGTTAGCTGTTAAAATTAGATCCAACAATAATATTAAGGGATTAGAAATCTGTGGCTTAAAAACAAAGGTGTCATTGCACGCTGATGATTCATGTTTTCTTTTAAAACCACAATTGGAATCCCTCCACGGCCTCATAGAGGATCTAGATAATTTTTCTAACCTCTATGGATTAAAACCAAATGATGATGTGTACTATATTACGTATTGGAYCACWAAAAAATWTAMMTTTTACATTACCGTGTAGTTTACCAATAAAATGGTCTGACGGGGATGTGGACATACTCGGTATACAAATCCCAAAAGAAAGAAATKATCTCACTCCACACATTTTTTATAGAAAGTTAGCAAAAATAGATAAGATCTTGCTATCATGGAAAGTAAAATACCTGTCTATTTGTGGAAAAATCACCCTGATTAACTGTTTGGTCTATCAAAGTTGACCTATTTGCTTATGGTTTTGCCTACACCTAGTGACCTGCTTTTTAAATTATATGAACMAAAAATATTAAATTTCATTTGGAATGGCAAGCCAGACAAAATTAAAAGGGCGTCTTTATATAACGAATATGAATTCAGAGGGCAGAGATTATTAAATATTAAAGCATTAGACCTCTCACTAAAGGAATCAGTCATACAAAAGTTAAACTTAAATCCAAACTGGTTCTCTAGTAAATTGGTAGGAATGTCTCACCCTATGTTCAAGAATGGCCTTTTCCCCTTTATTCAGATTACACCTGCTCACTTTCGGTGGTTTGAAAAGGAAATCATCTCCAAAATATYGTTCTTTTTTAAACAAGCCTTAGAAAGTCGGTCGCAATTTCAGTTTAATCCACCTGAAAAGACAGAACAAATAATACAACAAATATTGTGGTTCAACTGAAATATACTGATTGATTAAAAAAWACGTATTTTTCTATGAAATGTTTAAAAAAGGTATAATTTTAGTGAATGATATCATAAATAGGACTGGTGGAGTTGTCACACATGCAGCTAACACAGACATATGGAAATGTCTGCTCTACCCAAAATTACAACCAACTAATTGCATGCATGACCACAAAAATGGAAGAGGCAAGTAGAAAGGGAAAAAGTAAGGAACTTGTCTGTCTGCCCTGCATTAAAGAACAGAAATGGTTAAAGAAAAGTGTGATAAATAAAAACATATTCCAATTTCATTTAAGGACCAAAAAATGGACAGCTGTGCCATATAAATTGCAAAATAGTTGGGAAGAGATTTTTGATRTACCCATTCCCTGCCATGGTTTATGAATTGACACGCAAAACAACACCGGATTCAAAACTTCACATTTTTCATTTTAAATTACTATACAAAATTCTTGCAACCAATAGAATGTTATATATATGGGGGATACAATCTTCCCACCATTGCATATTTTGCTGTGAGGAGGCAGAGTCATTAGATMATTTATTTTGGTACTGTCCATTTTGGTACAGCTCATTGTTGGTCACAGGTCCAGGAATGGCTGAAGAATTGCAACATTTGCCTAGAACTAACGCTGCAGATAGCAATACTGGGTGATTTGAAAAGCCATAGTCAATCAATCAATAATATAACAATTATTTTAGCAAACATTTTCATCTTTAATTTACAATCTGTAAAAGCTATGAGAATAGAAAGTTTCAGTACTTTTGTGAAGCATCACAGCACAGTTGAAAATATATGGCAAATAGAAATCCAAAATGGATGGTGTTAAGAGATAGATGGGAGGGGTTAAATGGAGCTGAAGGGTGGGACTAATAACAAGATAACCAATGTAAAACATACGGGGTCTGTAAAATGTATATAGGTCCAGAAATGTTGTGAAATAGTACAGTTACAAATAGAAATCAAACTGGATGGACATCAGAAATAGAGGAAGGACTAGAAACAAACAAAATAAAACTATTGTAAAATAGATTGTGTCTGTAAAATGTGTATAAGATGTATAAGCTGAAGGTAGAAGCCTAAGTGTTATTGTTTATTAGTTTACTCCAATTGGGGGAAGGGTGGTAGGGTTTGCGGGGAATAATAAAGGTATATTCMMAAAAAAWTGTATGTGTATATACAGTTGAAGTGGGAAGTTTACATACACTTAGGTTGGAGTCATTAAACTTGTTAAAACACTCCACAAATTTCTTGTTAACAAACTATAGTTTTGGCAAGTCGGTTAGGACATCTACTTTGTGCATGACACAAGTCATTTGTCCCAACAATTGTTTAGACAGATTATTTCAAATATAATTCACTGTATCAAATCGCAGTGGGTCAGAAGTTTACATACACTAAGTTGAACTGTGCCTTTAAAACAGCTTGGAAAAATTCAGAAAAATAATGTCAATGGCTTTATAAAGCTTCTTTGATAGCAATTGCCTGGTCAATTGGAGGTGTACTGTGGATGTATTTCAAGGCACCTTCAAACTCGGTGCCTCTTTGCTTGACATCATGGGAAAATCAAAAAAGAAATCAGCCAAGCACCTCAGAAAAAATTGTAGACCTCCACAAAGTCTGGTTCATTCCTTGGAGCAATTTCTAAACTGCCTGAAGGTACTCACGTTCATCTGTAAAAACAATAGTACGCACAGTATAAACACATGGGACCAGGCAGCCTTCATACATCAGGAAGGGAGATCGCGTTCTGTCCCTAGAATGAACATACTTGGTGGAAAAAGTGCAGATCAATCCCAGAACACAGCCAATGGACCTTGTGATAGATTGACTGGAGGAAACATATACAAGAGTATCTATATCCACAGTAAAAACGAGGTCCTACATAATCGACATAAACCTGAAAGGCTCTCAGCAAGAAGAAGCACCTAGCTGCCAAACCCTGCCATAAAAAAGAATCCAGAACTAACGGTTTGCAACTGCACATGGGGCACAAAGAGTTATTCGAAAGCTCTGTTGTGAAATGACTTGCCATAATGACCATCTTAGTTTGGAGGAAAAAGGGGGGGCTTGCAAGCCGAGAACACCATCCCATACCGGGTGAAAAAAGCACGGGGGTGGTCACATCATGTGTTGTCGGGGTTGCTTTTGCTGCAGGAGGGTACTGGTGCACTTCACAAAATAGATGGGCATCGTGAGGGAGAAAATTATGTGGATATTTGAAGCAACATCTCAAGACATCAGTCAGGAAGTTAAAGCTTGGTCGCAAATGGGTCTTCCAAATGGACAATGACCCTAAGCATGCTTCCAAAGTTGTGGCAAAATGGCTTAAGGACAACAAAGTCAAGGTATTGGAGTGGCCATCACAAAGCCCTGACCTCAATCCTATAGAAAATGTGTGGGCAGAACTGAAAAAGCATGTGCGAGCAAGGAGGCCTATTAACCTGACTCAGTTACACCAGCTCTGTCAGGAGGAATGGGCCAAAATTCATCCAACTTATTGTGGGAAGCTTGTGGAAGGCTACCGAAATGTTTGACTCAAGTTAAACAATTTAAAGGCAATGCTACCAAATACTAATTGAGTGTATGTAAACTTCTGACCCACTGGGCATGTGATGAAATAAATAAAGCTGAAATAAATAATTCTCTCTACTATTATTCTGACTTTTCACATTCTTAAAATAAAGTGGTGCTCCTAACTGACCTAAAACAGGGACTTTTTCTAGGATTAAATGTCAGAAATTGTGAAAAACCGAGTTTAAATGTATTTGGCTAAGGTGTATGTAAACTTCCGACTTCAAGTGTATGTATGTATATATGGATATATGTATGAATGCTTATATATGCATATGTATATGTATGGGTGTGTATGTATATGGATATACAGTATATATATTTACCAAAATAAGATATGGGGGATTGGAAATGATGCAGACAATTACATTGCTGGAAGCAACAATCTTTCCACAATATTAAGCTGATCCACSCCTAAAATATTTTTAAAAATACATACCATACGAAACATAACATACCATACTAATTGGAGTGTCCAGGATTTAGATTTACTATGTTACGTTTACCCCTGAGTCCAGGTTAAGGAAGTTAAGTATCTTGGAAGTTCCCTTTTATTATCAGTAACCATGCTGCTGTTCCTCGTTCCTTGTTCCTCGTACCACCTAACTGGTTTTACTCAGCGTCATGGCGTCATGAGCAATGCACACCACAGCAAAAAAAGTAATAAGCCTAATTTCTTGTGAAAGATGAACCAAGTGTCATGGGATTTTTTTTAGGGCTGTCCTATAATCTTCAGAGCAAACAAACAGGACAGGAGGATAACTTTACGATGACGGCAGTTGACTGTCTACTTTTCTGTACAGCCGGTTCTCCTTTAAGGATTGATTGTAGCCTGGGTGGCGGTCTGTTTCTGATCCCTTGCCAACTCCTTATAGAATTGTCATGCCAAACATCAAGATCATGTTTGGTATGACAATGAGTGACAAATAGATCAGGGACCAGGCTACATCTATTGTGGTCTGGGAAGAAACACAGGCAATATTGTACGCAACAAAGCTGCATGATGTCTTCTGTATAAACAGTTCTCACAAAGTGCCCTGATCCTGATGCCTAAAACCCTAGAAGAGCCCAGGAAATGCATGTTTCAATGAAAAGCAAACTGAGTTTAGCTTTTTTCCACCCACAAGTGAACATCAAGTAATAACAAATATGTTTTTGTTGTTGAAAGTGATCCTTCAGCAATTCGGTTCAAATACAGTGCGTGTTTGATTGATTCCAACCCTCAATGTGTACAGTGCCTAGTGGAAGTTTACACCCTCCTTGCACAGCCTTCACATTTTGCTGCCTTAAAATTAAATCTAAAAAGGGATTCAATTATATTTATTTTCTTACAGATCTACACAACCTAGGGGAGAGGGGGGTAAGTCGTGCCAAGGGTTAGTTGAGCCACCCCTTGTTTCTATGGAACCATACACAAAATGAATCATGTGACTAAATATTTAGAGATCATAATTTCATGGAGTGAAGTTAGTGGAAATCACATGGAAAAAGTTAGGTCCCCAAAAATGATTTTCACAAAGTCAAATGAATGTATAGTGTTAAGAGGTTTCATGATGCTTGTATCTAAATCAAAGTAGATAGTTAAGACTGTTTAATACATTTGTTGGGGTCTCTGTAAGCTACAATATGAGGTCCTAAACCTAGCATGAAAGTGTGTCCTTGTAGCGGAGTGGGTTAATATAGTCAAAATTGTTGCTTTGGGGTAAATTGTGCCAATATCGACATTTGACCAGAGGCAAGTTGAGSCGATGGCTCCACATACCCCATACAAATGATGATTACATTTGGTCAGTAATATGCATAGTATTTTTGCAATTTGTCATGCATATGAACTCAAGATTTTTCAAATCTTACCTCAATCGAGCTCAACCCTGTTCCTAGTCTCAATTTACCCCAGATCTGGGGAAAGTTATACCAAGAGACCACCTTTTTTTGGACAAACTATGTTTTTGAAACTGTTATCTTTACATACATTCTCATAATTTCCAGGAAACACAACATCCTGAAATATGTAGATATCTTTGTCTGAAAGAATACTACATTTCTCTTGATGTAGTGATGCCGAATGTAAAAAAAAAAAAAAATTGTCTCAACATATCCCACTCTCCCCTACTCCACCTTTTCAAAGTGAAAGAAAATTATAGAACATTTTCAAATTAATACAAAATAAAGATGCATTGATTGTGTATGTCTTCACACCCCAGAGTTAATACTTAGGGGAAGCACCTTCGGCAGCCATTACAGCTGTGAATCATTTTGAATAAGATTCTACCAACCTTGTACAACTCTTAGGGCAACATACTGAGTGTTCAAAACAGTAGGCACAGCTCCTCTTTCCATGACATAGACTGACCAGSTGAACGCTATGATCCTTTATTGAGGTCACCTGATACATCCCCTTCAATCAGTGTAGATGAAGGGGAGGAGACAGGTTAAAGAAGGATTTTAAGCCTTGAGACATGGATTGTGTATGTGTGCCATTCAGAGGGTGAATGGGCATGACAAAAGATGTATGTGCCTTTGAACGGAGTATGGTAGTAGATGCCAGGCGCACCAGTTTAAATGTGCCAAGAATTGCAATGCTGCTCTATTACAGTTGTTCATACCTCATCTTCGTAGCGTCCGAACCCAAAGATTTGGAAGCTCTCGGCGGTATCCCTTCAAAGTGTTGCCCTCTACGACCCAAACGTTATAGGATATATCCATTGTCCTGCTTTTCAAGTCTTGAAACATATTACATTAACAGATCACGACCATTCCGAAGCCTCGTACCTTCTCCCTGTGCAATCCGTTTCCGAGCTGGTCCCGTGCACTTCAAGCCACCCAGGTACTAAACGAGATCAATAACCTGCATCGTATCAAGACATACTGTGCAGCTTCGTCTCATGACTGCAGGCTTCGACCTGTCCAATCACCGTAGTTTTATCGCAGACAGCAGCCTTGGTTCTCAATATGAATGCCTCCCTGGTTCACTTCACTACTTCTCAGACAGATGTTAAATCGGGGACTGTTGTCCGAACCTCTGGCAGTTCTATGGGGTCCAATAGGGTCTAATTTTCGCCGTACCTTTCATCTATATATATCAAACGAATTTGTTTTCCCCCCGCTCTTGCTTGCGGGTGACTGCCCTGATGCCATGCCTCTATCAGACGACAACCATTCTGTAAGCATTGGCCTTCTATGTATACTGTTAACTACTCTCCAAACTGAGCTTCAATGCATATCAACTCCTTCCGTGCCTCCACGCTCTTAAACCAGTAACCCGTTTTCAACCGTCGCTGATATACACACCCCGCCACTAGATACTATTCTGGACGGTTCTGACTAGAATATGTGACAAACAATACGCTAGGTTCGGCTAGAACTGTAACCATCCTCGACTATTATTAAACATCTCAATCCAAAAATTTAAATCTAGCACGGGCTCTATCTCGCAAAAAAAGCCTCTTCACTCTTCACGGCGTTAAAAGGAGTGCCAAGGCGCACGTTTGAGGTACATACTTGTTATTTAACCGATGTCGCCAACAAAAACCAATAAACAACGGAACGCGACACGTTGAAGCACGAGTTCAAGGCAACTAAACAGGGAAACTACCCCACAAAACCTAACATGAAATGCAACCTAAATAGGCTCCAATCGAGACAGACGTTAGACAGCTGTCTCTGAGGAACATTCAGCGCACATAAACCTACATACGCTAGAAATCAAGAAATCCCCATAGATACAAAAACCCTAGACAAGACAAACCTAGACAGATACAAAATAAACAACCACTTTCCACACCCTGACCTAACCAAATAATAAAGAAAGCAAATATAGGACAAGTCAGGCTGACCAGCCCCCGCCGCCAAACATACCCTGTAAAACTGAAACTATCCACGATCTGACTTCGGCAATGTTTTACAAAGATAGCTTCAACTACTCTACTTCACAAACTGATGCAGTTATTTCAAGTGCTACCCTGTTGTCACAAAGCACCTTAATACGACCACCACGCGATGTAATGTTCTAGTCGGCTGGCCCTTCGCTACATATCTCGTCGGCCAAGACCACGGCCTCCAGGTCATCTATAAGCTAGTGCTAGTTAAAGCCACACCTCTCACGCACTGTCACAGATAACAAAACTACCCACTCCTACATGCGCTCCAGCAGGTATATTGCACTGTCACGCAAGCCAACACCTTCTTGTGCCGCTTCTTCCAGTTCTCTCATGTGCCAAATGACTGAACATATATCTTAAGCTGAGACGTATATGTCCTTACTAAGCTTAACATCATTATCTGAGCCACTTCCGATCGCTGCAGGCTGTACATAGCCCATCTTAATAGCCCACGTTCATCTACATTACCTCATCCCATATGTTTACTTTTCTGGCTCTTTTGCACACCAAGATTTCTACCTTAGTGCACATCATCGAATCGCCTCATTCTATCACATAAAATTTAATCTTGCTCAAACTGTATTACTTTCCGTACTGTATGGCTATTTATTGCCTTACCTCTCACCGCCATTTGCACATCACTTGACTTTCTTTTTTTTCTTATTGTGATTGACTGTACGCTTGTTTATTCCATGTTAAATCTGTTTGTGTTGTGTCTGCTTGCACTGCTTCTATCTTGGCCAGTCGTCGAGTGTAATGAGAATTTGTTCTCAACTAGCTTACCTGGTTAAATAAAGGTGAAATAAAAATAATACATACCAATTTAAAAAAAAAATCCTTCCCACAGTCGTCAAAGTTGGCAGGATGTCCTTTCGGGGGGACACATTCTTGATACACAAGGGAAACTGTTGAGCATGGAACAACCCACAGCATTGCAATTTGGCCACATTTAAACTGGTGCGCCTGGCATCTACTACCATACTCGTTCAAAGGCACATACATACTTTTGTCATGCCCATTCACCCTCTGAATGGCACACATACACAATCCATGTCCAAGCTTAAAATCCCTTCTTTAACCTGTTCTCTCCCTTCATCTACACTGATTGAAGGGATGTATCAGTGACCTCAATAAGGATCATAGCGTTCACTGGTCAGTCTATGTCATGGAAAGAGGAGCTGTGCCTATGTTTTGAACACTCAGTATGTCGCCAAGAGTTGTACAAGGTTGGTAGAATCTTATTCAAAATGACTTCACAGCTGTAATGGCTGTCCGAAGGGTGCTCTCCCTAAGTATTAACTCTGGGGTGTGAAGACATACACAATCAATGCATCTTTATTTTTGTAATTAATTTTGAAAATGTTCTCATAATTTTCTTTCACTTTGAAAAGTTGGAGTAGGGGAGAGTGGGATATGTTGAGACAATTTTTTTTTTTTACATTCGGCATCACTACACAAGAGAAATTTAGTATTCTTTCAGACAAGA
>NC_036859.1:31061071-31135761 GCF_002910315.2 Salvelinus sp. IW2-2015
TTTCTTTTTTTTCTATTGTGTTATTGACGTATCCTTGTTTATTCCATGTGTAACTCTGTGTTGTTGTTTGTGTTCACTGCTTTGCTTTATCTTGGCCAGGTCGCAGTTGTAAATGAGAATTGTTCTCAACTAGCTTACCTGGTTAATAAAGGTGAAATTAAAAATAATAACCAATTTAAAAAAAAAATGCTTCCCACAGTCGTCAAAGTTGGCAGGATGTCCTTTCGGGGGGGGACATTCTTGATACACAAGGGAAACTGTGAGCATGAACCAACCCAGTTGCAACAATGGCGGTGGATAATTTCAGAAAGAGAGGGTCCAGATTGTCTAGCCCAGTTGATTTGTACGGGTCCAGGTTTTGCAGCTCTTTCAGAACATCTGCTATCTGGATCTGGGTGAAGGAGAAATGGGGAGGCTTGGGCAAATAGCTGCGGGAGGTGCGGAGCTGTTGGCTGGGGTTGGGGTAGCCAGGAGGAAAGCATGGCCAGCCGTAGAGAAATGCTTATTGAAATTCTCGATTATCGTGGATTTATCGGTGGTGACAGTGTTAACTAGCCTCAGTGCAGTGGGCAGCTGGGAGGAGGTGCTCTTATTCTCCATGGACTTTACAGTGTCCCAAAACTTTTTAGAGTAGCGTTTTTAGAGAGCTACAGAATGCTAATTTCTGTTTGAAAAAGCTAGCCTTTGCATTCCTGACTGACTGCGCGTATTGGTTCCTGACTTCCCTGAAAAGTTGCATATCGCGGGGACTATTCGATGCTATTGCAGTCCGCCACAGGATGTTTTTGTGCTGGTCAAGGTCAGTCAGGTCTGGAGTGAACCAAGGGCTATATCTGTTCTTGGTTCTGCATTTTTTGAACGGAGCATGCTTGTCTAATATGGTGAGGAAGTAACTTTTAAAGAATGACCAGGCATCCTCAACTGACGGGATGAGGTCAATATCCTTCCAGAATACCCGGGCCAGGTCGATTAGAAAGGTCTGCTTGCAGAAGTGTTTTAGGGAGCGTTTGACAGTGATGAGGGGTGGTCGTTTGACCGCGGCCCCATAGCGGATGCAGGCAATGAGGCAGTGATCGCTGAGATCCTGATTGAAAACAGCAGAGGTGTATTTGGAGGGTAAGTTGGTCAGGATAATATCTATGAGGGTGCCCATGTTTACGGTTTTAGGGTTGTACCTGGTGGGTTCCTTGATAATTTGTGTGAGATTGAGGGCATCTAGCTTAGATTGTCGGACTGCCGGGGTGTTAAGCATATCCTAGTTTAGGTCACCTAACAGAACAAACTCTGAAGATAGATGGGGGGCAATCAATTCACATATGGTGTCCAGGGCACAGCTGGGAGCTGAGGGGGGTCTATAACAAGGGGCAACAGTGAGAGATTTATTTCTGGGGAGATACATTTTTAAAATTAGAAGCTCGAACTGTTTGGGCATAGACCTGGAAAGTATGACAGAACTTTGCAGGCTCTCTCTGCAGTGGATTGCAACTCCTCCCCCTTTGGCAGTTCTATCTTGACGGAAAATGTTGTAGTTGGGGAAGGAAATCTCAGAATTTTTGGTGGCCTTCCTTAGCCAGGATTCAGACATGGCAAGGACATCAGGGTTGGCGGAGTGTGCTAAAGCAGTGAGTAAAACAAACTTAGGGAGGAGCCTTCTGATGTTAACATGCATGAAACCTGTCATGCCCTGACCAAAGTTTGCGTTGTATGTTTCTATGTTTTGTTTGGTCAGGGTGTGATATGAGTGGGCATTCTATGTTGTATGTCTAGTTTGTCTGTTTCTATGTGTTTGGCCTGATATGGTTCTCAATCAGAGGCAGGTGTTAGTCGTTGTCTCTGATTGGGAGCCATATTTAGGTAGCCTGTTTTGTCTTTGTGGGTTGTGGGGTGATTGTTCCTGTTCCTGTGTTTACTACACGGGACTGTTACGTTTTCGTTCGTTTGTCGGTTTATTGTTTTGTTCATTGTTTCAGTACTCTTAYTAAAATGAATACTCACCACGCTGCATCTTGGTCCTCCTCTCTTTCGCCCGACGAAGAACATTACAAAACCAAGGCTTTTTTGACAAATGAGAGTGCCTGGGGACACGCAGGGCCTGGGTTAACCTCCACATCACCCGAGGAACAGAGGAAGAGTAGGATGAGGGTACAGCTAAAGGCTATCAAAACTGGTCGTTGTGCGTTGGGGACAGAGAATAAAAGGAGCAGATTTCTGGGCGTGGTAGAATAGATTCAGGGCATAATGTGCAGACAGGGGTATGGTGGGGTGCGGGTACAGTGGAGGTAAACCCAGGCACTGAGTGATGATAAGAGGTTGCATCTCTGGACGGGCAAGTTATGCTGGGAGAGGTCACCACATGTGTGGGAGGTGGAACAAAGGAGGAATCTGAGGCATGTTGAGTGGTACTAGGGGCTCCACAGTAAACTAAGACAATAATAACTATCCTAAACAACAGTGTACAAGGCATATTGACATTTGAGAAAGACATAAAGCGAGGCATAAAGCAATCACAGGTGTTGATTGGGAGAGCTAGCTAAGGCAACAATGGGTAAGACAACAACAGCTAATCAGCTAAGACAACAACAGGTAAAATGGCGATGAATGGGCAGAGAAGGTTGGTTAACTACACACAGGGCCTGAGTTAGGGCCGACAGATAAACAAAAAATAAACAAAATGGAGTACCATGATTAATGAACAGTCCAGCAGGCATCAGCTATGTAGCCAAGTGATCATAGGGTCCAGTGAACAGCAATAGATGAACAGGGAAGCCGCRGGGTAGTAGTTACTACTCTAGTACGCGGGAGACACGGCGTTTAAAGTTACCAGGCCGGGGTAAGTAGAAGCGTCTGCTCCGACAWCCGGCAAAGGCCGGTTGAGGGCACAGCGGTTGGAGTTAAGTGGGCGGACCAGTCGTGGTGGTACGGCGGGGCGCAATGTCGACAAAGGGTCCAGACCAGATGGCAAACGAGGTAATTGTAGTTGTAGTAATTTTGTTTGCTAGCCGGGAGATGCGCCTGGCTCGCGGCTAACTGGTGCTAGTTTCGGGGCAGGCTCGGCCTCCGACCGCAAGGCACTTCAGAGGGTATGGCGTAMGGTCCAGTATATCACTGGGGCAAAGCTGCCTGCCATCCAGGACCTCTACATTTACATTTACATTTTAGTCATTTAGCAGACGCTCTTATCCAGAGCGACTTACAGTAGAGTGCATACATTTTATTATTTTTTTTTTTTACATACTGAGACAAGGATATCCCTACCGGCCAAACCCTCCCTACCGGCCAAACCCTCCCTAACCCGGACGACGCTATGCCAATTGTGCGTCGCCCCACGGATCTACACCAGTCGGTGTCAGAGGAAGGCCCTACAAATTGTCAAAGACCCCAGCCACCCCAGTCATAGACTGTTCTCTCTACTACCGCATGGTAAGCGGTACCGGAGTGCCAAGTCTAGGACAAAAAGGCTTCTCAACAGTTTTTACCCCCAAGCCATAAGACTCCTGAACAGGTAACCAAATGGTTACCCGGACTATTTGCATTGTGTGCCCCTCCCCCCAACCCCTCTTTTACGCTGCTGCTACTCTGTTTATCTTATATGCATAGTCACTTTAACTATACATTCATGTACATACTACCTCAATTGGCCCGACCAGCCACTGCTCCCGCACATTGGCTAACCGGGCTATCTGCATTGTGTCCCACCACCCGCCAACCCCTCTTTTTACGCTACTGCTACTCTCTGTTCATCATATATGCATAGTCACTTTAACCATACCTACATGTACATACTACCTCAATAAGCCTGACAAACTGGTGTCTGTATATAGCCTTGCTACTGTTATTTTCAAAATGTCTTTTTACTGTTGTTTTATTTCTTTACTTACCTACACACACACACACCTTTTTTTCGCACTATTGGTTAGAGCCTGTAAGTAAGCATTTCACTGTAAGGTCTACACCKGTTGTATTCGGCGCACGTGACAAATAAACTTTGATTTGAAACCCTCTGTATTTTCAAGTGTTGCGGTTGGCGGCATCATGTTATGTGTATGCTTGTCATCGGCAGGGACAAGGATAAAAATAAATATGAAAGAAGCAAACTGAGTATTCAGTTCGGACTTACATTTGCTAAAAACATTACGGAAACAAGGTTTCAATATTGCTGTCCATCAATGATTCCCAACCATTTCTACAGAGCTTGAGCAATTTTGACAAAACCAATGGAAATACAGTTGCCCTAAGTTGGTAGAATCTTATTCAAAATTATTCACAGCTGTAATGGCTGCCAAAGGTGCTTCCATCAAGTATTAACTGGGGTGTGAAAACATACACAATCAAGACATTTTTTGTATTTGTAATTAATTAGGAAATGTTTCTATCATTTACTTTCACTCTGAAAATGTAGAGTAGCAAATCATTATAAAATGTAATCCCTTTTTAGACACAATTTTAAGGCAACAAAATGTGAAGACTGTGCAATGGGTGTATAAACTTTCACTAGGCACTGTGTACACCAACAACAAAAAATGTCTCCCTCATGTGGTTGAAATTCAATACTGACTGCGTCACAAGTCAGCCTCAGCACTAAGTCCACCAGCCTTCAACTGACAGGAATTCAAATGGAATTGACCCCAACTGGAGTCTGGGGAGGGGATGAGGGCTCATAATGACTGGAATAAAGTCAATGGAATGGTACAAACACAAGAACATTGTGTRTGTGTGATGTGTCAGTACCATTCCATTCGTTCCATTTCAGCCATTACCAGGAAACCGTCCTCCCGAATTAAGGTTCCACCAGCTACCTGTGCTGCAGCTTTATCCCCATTTATCCTCGTCACAGGTTTGACTGAACTCATGGCTACATGTCAAACTTACTGAAAAAATACACATGGAGTCCTCTTTCTTCTTCTTACATATTTTATTATTATTATTTTTTTTAAATCATTGCATCATCCTAAGGAAAGAACCGTACAGAAGTAAGAGTACCTGTTTGAGACAACTCCGAAGCAAGCTGTACACAAAAAACAAAAGAAAAAATGTTGCATCTGAATTATCTAAGACAGACTGGARAAAGATGAGAAGAATAATAATCTTCCATACATAAAGATTGTGCACACCACAACCAGGAGAGAAGACTCCCACTGGTTCACCAACAGTGCTCCCTCTGAGTTCAATTGCACTTTGGTGTAGAGTAGCTTTATCAGACAGTCTGGTTCATGTCCATTTACTGTTTTGAAAAAAGGGAAAACATGGCGCCACATGTAAGAATCATATTATCATACTGTACTTTGATTTCTCCAAAGCAAAGAAAGGCTTGTCAAAATGTACTGTACCGGATGTGCATTCTACGACTGTCACATGATCACAAAACCCACTTAGGATAAAATCTACATTGAAGTGTTGCAGAGATTAGATAACAGAAGTAAATGAAAGCATCATTTTTAATTGAGTCTGTTTTGAATGACAGAGAGCAATTCAACGAATGTACTGCATTTCTCTATCTTAGTGAGACGAGGATAACCTCTTAGTGCAAAATCGAAACCCATGCCTCTTCACATTTCCAAATGAAAATGTACTAGTTGGCTAAACCTCTCTCTCACAGCAGTCTGAAAACTAAAGCCTCCCAAATCATCTATGGTGTAATCTACAGATAATTTTTGTCAAAGTCAGTCTGGTCTAAAATGGAGTTTGGAACATCCGTGTGTCACAACAGGTAAATTAATGTTGGGTTTTGATTTGACGATGTCCATTTACCCACTATCATGGGATGAATAGCTGCGGTGATTGCTCTCTATCCAATAGCATAGACAGTAAGGCAGATGTGCTCAGCAGCTCAGACTTTGTTAACATAAGACAATGCGTCTCTGATTTTTTTWACTTGAGAAATACTGCACCAAACACCTTAATCAGATTTCTAATTTTGCAACTAAAACATCCTCGGCCAAAAAGTCTAAATTAATTACAGATTTCTTGAGTTATCCTAGATTCATTATGGGATTTTGAGGAAGGGAAATAGGCTTCCAGTGTCTAATGGTGGACAAACATCATTAACCAAACGAGGAATCGGTCAGGAAACACACCTCTGAGACTGAAATCGACTTTTTCTAATGAGAAACAGAACACATGCCAAGCGGCGTGTTCAGCCTCTCTTTAATGATTCTAAGCCACCCTGGGTGCCATTTTTATTTTTAAATAGTCGATTTTGTTCTAAGCAGACGATGGTAACAATTCTTATTTTGTCATATTGAGGGAGCACTGTTTGACAAGTAAAAAACAACAACATCTAAACAAAAGAATAAGCAGTCATAACATCTTCAAGTTTAAAATGACAGAGGAAAGAAATAAATCAAATCAATCTATCAGTCATTTTTAGTGACAGACAGATTGATTCTCAAACGCATACTTGCTATTTGGTTAATTAGATATCGTAAACATTTGTACTTTTCTGTATGGAGGAAAATATTCAAGCTAGCTTATTTGATAGATTCTGTACGGTTATCATTAACAAACAAAAACAAACAAAACAAACCAAAACAAACACTTGGACAGACAAATCAATTAGCTTAAAAGCCAAATTAAAAACAAACCCTACTCAGGCACCTTAAAGGAACACTTTCTAATGCCATCATTGTTCCATGTACAAAGGTCTGTTATTCACCGAAGGAGTGTTGCTGAACCATTTACATTTGTACCTTAACTATTGTTGTTGGCAACATGTTTGGATGGTATAAAGTATGTGTTTTCTAGTGCATTTGGGGGGACTTTATCCAATGATTAATAAATGCCCCGCTCTTCGAATCATACATTATTTTCATACCATCTCAAACACTCCCCTGGTGAAACTTTCAAACTGCCTCCTTTTGCTAAATAAAAAACACAACCAGAATCTCAAACTGAGAATACACGTTCATGTCAAAATAAAAATAWTTGCCACCATGATCTGAAATAAATGAAAATAAAGGGTGCTTTCCCCATCCTATGGACAAAGCAGATCTGTATAGGAAACTATTTTCTGCTTAGAAAAACAATCTTATCATCTTAAAAATATACAGGCTGTAGTCTAGATAGCAGCTAGTCCCAGTGCTGGTCAGCTCTGTTGTCACCGCCCTTGGTAGGATAGCAACAATGGAGCTTTGCTGAAAGACACTGGTGTCAAGGCTACTGATAATCTCGACTCAGACTTGATACAAACACATATGTGTGAGTTGGTTAAATGGGGCCAAGRTTGACCAATCAGTATGATATCATCATGGACAACTAGATTGAGAGCTGCATTTTAAACATAGATGAGCCTGCCTCCTCTTCATTATAATTATTGTGGGTCAATTAAAATCAATAGAACCACAAAAAAGAAGGGAAGCTTGCTGTTGGATTATGATAAAGCTCAGTTTCTGGAAACTAGAAATCACTTGGCCCACTGATGAAATGCTGCTGTGGCACRTGAATAGACGCGTTAGCATCTAAGCTCTGATTAAGTTAGCGTCTGTTTCTGATCCGTTTCCAGCATAATTAAATCAGAATATATAACCCAAAACAATATGTCAAGATATATTTCTATATATTTCTTCCAAATATGATTCAAACCTAAATATTCATCAAACGTAATAAATGTTAATTACTTGTATTCAGTAAATTATATGGTAGAAGTATGATACCTTATTACAGGTATTTTGTACCAGAGATAAGCAATAATGGGTAATTCATCTGATCATTTTGTCGGGTGCTCAGACACATGCTGTTTCACGATAACAGGGTAAAGGACAATTCAAAGCAACTTCTGCTCCAAGTCAAAGCACAACAACGGTCAACTCACCCTCATCCGCAAACCAATCTCATTGGGCACGACCACTGAAACACGATCACTGCACAAATGTTAACAGTAATGTTAATGCAAGTGACGTTAATGTGACTCCATGACATTCATATAGCATTAGAGAGCTGAGGACCGACCAATTACACCGATTGCATATTAGCTAGCTTCCCTTTCATTTGGTTTGAAACGGGTCACCCATTTTCAAAAGGGAAATGGGTAGGCCTGACACAATCAAAACCAGACACGGAACACAGTTTTATAGTATATACAGTTAAACAATTTAATCAGGAAAAACAGCAATAATGGACATTAGTCCCTCTTGCCTCAATGTCAATTTCAAAACAGGTTCAGAATACAGGCTACTATTTCAAAGTTTGTCATGCCTCCACCCTATGTATTGTGTAAGGGGACACYAACGGGTTTTCACTTTGATTCACAAAGAAAGTCAGATAAAACATCCCTGACATGAGACGCTTAATAAAAAAACACTATCATGGCTTACTGAGCTTCACTGACATGGTTTAGAATTAATTCAGACTTTTTTTTAGACCTAGACACACTCAATTAAGGAGTGTGGAACAGGAAAAAGCACATTCACAAAATGATGGTCCGACGGACTGTAAATAAATACGTCAGTAGCTGGGTAAACGGGATCTGAATTGAATGAGAATTGGGATCGAATGAGATTCGGCTTATTCAACAAAACGCGGTGTTGGGCTACGACTGTGTATTCACATTTCTATCCACTCTAGGTTTGATTCAATAAACTATACAACAAACCCCAAAGGAATCTGCCTCGCTCACTGAAGAGCACCAAGAAATAGCCCCAGTCACAAAAAAAGAACAAAAGAGAAGCATAACTAAACAAACAACCTCCATAACTCGCACCACACACACACACACACACACACACACACACACTAAAGGAAAGACGATAACTATGCTCATTTGCCAGTTCTCTTCAGGGGTTGACATTAGTTGCCTGGCTACTCAGACTCCTTGCTCCAGCCAAACGCTATGCCACACCCCTGGACGTTAGTTTCTTACGCAATACCTCCCCGACCCCGAATGCAAATATATTTCGGGGCCACCTGATTGGTCCAGAAACCGATGGATTGGGCCAGAGCCAGAACACGTGGGTAAAGCGGCGGTTTGAAAATTCATCATTGGCTTTGACACTAATTGGTTAGAGACAATCTAATCGCTGATTGCTTTATTTTGCACAACGCCCCTCCTCACCAGAAATGACTTCAATGATGGTAGTCTCGGACTAAAGTATGTAGCGAACAACAGAGAAGCGGAAGAATTTAGTGCGGGTCGTTTTTAAGCAAAGACTACAGTACACTGTGGCTCTGTCTACAGGAGAGAAGCTCTTCTGACAAAAAGACAAGAGCTAAGTAACACAGACAGAGAAGGCACTTCTTAACTTTGTGATTCACACTCTTTTATATCCCTCTCAAGACACCCAACTAATGTCACTTTGAGTTTAATTATTGTCTAGTCTTCTGGCCAAGAACTGTGCAAAGCACCATTAAACAGTACCAATGTATTTATCCTTAACATAATTTTTTGTCTCCAACCAACATTTGTACCATCTAATTTCCCATAACTAATTAACCAATCCACTTGCATGACTGTTCAATTGCAATATTTACGCATCATACTTAATCTGTATTACCAAAAGAGCGAAAATAAATCACACTGAGCAAATGATCATGTTTAGAACTGCCCAAAAAGGAGTGGCCATCATTCTACAAATGTTCCCTCTTTCTCAACGAATCTAAATGCAGCACTTAAATCAAGTCACCAAATTTAAATCCTCGATATCCTCAGTTTCATTACATTATGTTTCTTTAAAGGGAAAATCCATTCAATAAAATTGTTTAGATTTTTTTCTGTTGATACAGTCCTAAAATGTTTTGGGACTGTATCAAGTGGACTAATGAAGAAAAAAAAATACCAAAGATAGTTTGAGTGGATTTTCACTTTCAAGTCAAGAATCAACCTTCAAATTTTGGCTGAAGTGTATTCACACAAACAAAGTCTATGCTATGGAAAAGGAATAGAAGCATTGGCAGAGTAAGTCCCTGAAGCCACACAACAAAAGTACTGCTCAGTACCTGTGGAGGGATTCACTCCACACTGAGTGTGTCTGTAAATCTCCATGTCTTCTTATTCACTTACTATTGTTTGTGCATTATACTGGTCTACGACATGAGACGTACACACTTAAAACAGCACGAGTACTAGGGCGAGTTTCTAGGTACTATCCAAAAGAAGGATTTACATGCATTCTGTACTTATAGAAATTCTCTCGAATCTCTGTGGTCATGCTCAAAACGGATCAGATATTGTTTTTGCTACATGAAAGACATCCTTCATTTGGCTCAAGTTTAGCTGGATACTGCGCATCCTCCAGCAGTTTCCCCTGCGGGGGGACACAGTTGGGAAGGAAAGCATTCAATACTTTCTGTTTGCATGGTTACGTACAGCAAATACAGCTTTTAGACTGACAGTCACACTGCCTGTTACTGTCTGTAGATATATGGGTCATATAACGGCTTTCTACAATAATCTGTTTTTTTTCTTATGTACAACAATGTTCTACAGCTCTGTGAATCAAGCTTGTGTCAAATAAAAACAACAGTCAAGCTCAAAGAGGAAGTACTGTGAGTAGTAGTAACGCTGTGACAAAAGCAAACGCTTGTGAGAAGAACATTGTACTAGACAGGCTTCCTAGAGACTAAGTACCGAGAGTTAAGATCCAATAGATTGATGCTCTGTGAGTATATTCACGTAGAAATAAAAACACCATGAATACTAACAGTAATACCATAGTCAATCATGGCTATAGGCTACAGTATAAAAGAAAGCACTAGAAGCAGAGTTGGGGTCAATTCCATTTGAATTCCACTCAATTCAGAAAGTATATTAAATTCCAATGTAAAATSTTCCTCATTGAAAAGCATTAAAGACCATTGGAATTGGAATTTCCGTGTACTTCCTGAAATGACTGGAATCTAAATGGAATTGAGCCCAATCCTGACTAGAACAGAAATGTAGAAACGAGCTTGGAGGGATTTCTCCACTAGCCATGATTAAACGGAAAAGGGAAACTTAAATCCCTTTAGAAACTGTATTCATCAATACACTATATATTTGATCTATTGTGAATATCATCTATATATTCACAATACACCAAATATATCACATCTCTTTTCATAAAGAATTTATATCTTACAACAAACTCGAGAGCCCACGGCAGTTTCATGGAAATTGGACTTAAAAAACAATATCTATATATATCTATATATATATCTATATATATATATATATATATATATATATATATATATATTTCTAAAGCTGTAGTTTGCTCTCCCTCCCAGCACCAACCCACCCACCCCACAGTCCCCTTCTTTCCCAACACAGGCTTGTGGTCAATCAAGGCTCTCTATGGCACTTAAGCAAGCTTTTTATAGAATCTAACAGTTTGACCCACCACCCCAGCCCTCCTTTTCAGCACCATGCATCTGAAAGCTGGCATCAACTTCCCTTCCCCCAAAAATCTATTCTACATCCAGTATCTTTACCCTCTAGCTTCCCGACTCTCTCCTTTCCTCTCTCACTCCCTCTCGCTCTTCTAACTATGGTCTGAGAGCTTATATCATAACTGTGTGCTTATGTTGTTTTTTGTCTACGAACACGTCTATGTTTTTTGTCTCATGTTTACTGTGGTTGGTACTGTAGTACGTAGTGTGCTTGATTTGCCATGCTTTAGAAACTCTGGTCTCCATTGGGGGTCGTCATGCCACGCTGCCCCTAATCTGGGGTGCTGCTGCTAGGTCTGGGTGAGGACCGGGTAGGCCAGGGTTACATTCARCTGGTCGTTGTGTTGGACCAGGGACTCGTGCTTGTAGTGGAGCACCAGGTCCTTCAGGGAGCTGTAAAGGTTGTAGGGCTCGGCAAAGCCATAGCCTTTGTCCGTCTTGTAGATGACGCAGTGCTTGGCGTCGCCGTCCACACTGGGGGAGACAGAGCGATTACAGTTTTATGCAAACAAACAAAAGGTCAAATGTCACAAATGTTTCCTTAGTAATTAAAAACAAAAACAACATTTTAAGTTATACGTTAGGGTTGGTCTGAAGCCAAAAAAGAAAGGAAATTCACAATCATCACAAGCCCCAACTTCACCCATGCGCTACTAAGGTTTTCCAGGGCACAGCTTTGACCTACTCCACACTGTAAAAAACATCCTGTTGTTTTTACGGTAACTTACTGGCAGCCAGTTACCTGTAAGTTACTGTAAAAAAGGTACAATATATTATGTAGAATTACAAAGCAACTGTAAAGTTTACAATGTACTGTTAAACCAAAGTTTCAATGGAATTTAAGGTAGAATACTGTAATTTTTTTTTTTTTACAATAACTTACAGGTAACTGGCTGAMAATAAGTTACCGTAAAAACGACAGGATTGTTTTTACAGTGCAGTAGCTATGTGGGTCTCCCCTTTGTTGTCTACTGGTGTCCCCTTAAATCAATGGCACAGTGTACAATTGTCATTTGAGGGGATGCCAACAACATCTATTTAAAATTGGCAAGTAAGAATAGGGATATAGTATGTGGTTTTAGTTACAACCACATATTATATTCCTACTTGCCAATTTTAAATAGATCAACCCATCAATGAATAATCTTAGCTCTTTCGACTGACACAAAAGGATATGTAACACATTGAAATAAACACTCACACTACAGAGCAGGCATAGGAGCCCTTCTGCGTCTGGCTCTCTCGGATGAGGAAGGTGCCGTCACACTTGTCCCTCAGCAGCTCCTCTGCCTGGGTGCGCTTGATGTCGCCCATGTACCAGGTGCCGTCGTCATGGTGGGGCGAGCCTTCGTCCTCCTCCACCAGCCAGTAGGAGCTGTAGGAGGGAGATAAAAAAGAAAACAGATTTAACCTTTATTTAATTAGGCAAGTTAGTTAAGAGCAAATTCTTATTTAYAATTTTAAATTTTATTCCACCTTTATTTAACCAGGTAAGCTATTTGAGAACAAGTTCTCATTTACAACTGCGACCTGGCCAAGATAAAGCAAAGCAGTGCGACACAAACAACAACACAGAGTTACACATGGAAAAAACAAGCGTACAGTCAATAACACAATAGAAAAAGAAAGTCTATATACAGTGTGTGCAAATGGCGTGAGGAGGTAGGCAATAAATAGACCATAGTAGCGAAGTAGTTACAATTTAGCAAATTAACACTGGAGTGATAGATGAGCAGATGATGATGTGCAAGTAGAGATACTGGTGTGCAAAAGAGCAGAAAAGTAAATAAAAACAATATGGGGATGAGGTAGGTAGATTGGGTTGGCTATTTACAGATGGTCAGATGTGTAAATGCCAGATGGGCTGGTTAATTTCTAGCCTTTTTCGGCCTGTCCAACAACTTTTTGGAAGCAAAATTATAATGGGGGTAAAATGGGCGGGTGTATTAGAAATGCAAGAGCCGATTTCTGGTTCCAGTCCGCTCCGGCCCATGTATGTAGCTCTTAACAAGCGATCTAATCACTTGCCAAACATTCCTTCTTCATCACTTACTCTTCTGCCTCGTTCTTTATGCCCAGCCATTCATTAATCTTCTTCTGCCTCGTCCCCTTCTGTGTCAACCACCTGCAAGACCAAAGAAAAGAGAATTTGACTCCATTCCTCTTCAAATCAGTTCACAAAAATACTAATAGAAAATAAGAAGCATAACATAGCATTGTATAGCCTAGCATTGCATAGCCTAGCATTGCATAGCCTAGCATTGTATAGCCTAGCATTGCATAGCCTAGCATTGCATAGCCTAGCATTGTATAGCTCCCCCAACTAACATGTCCAGGTGGGGAGCAATGGCTCTACATGGTTATCTTAGCTTGTACACATTTGGGTTGACCTTTTGGGCAAGACATGGAAAAACCAAGTGAATATAGTCAGGGTCTGTCTGTCTATGGGACCCAGTTGGGCCTACTACCAGGGTCGCACATGGGAAAACCCATGTGGACTATAACATGGGTCCCAAATGGGCCCTGAATCATTTTTCCCATTGGCAATCTGGTGTTAGTTTTTCAGGAATTATGATTGGGACCCAATCGGGTTAACCATTTAAGTCACACACAGGCAAACCCATAGGTCCCAAATGGGCCCTTTACCATTTACAAAGGGGTTAGCTGGTGTGAATATGGCCAGGGATTGTCTCTGGGACCCCGTTGGGCATAGCACCTGGGTCATGCATTAGAAAACCTGTCTATGGAGAAAACCCCTGTGGGTCCAAAATGGGCCCTGAATACTTTTTTAATGCGCTGTAAAAACGCTGTGTCAAAAAAAAAGTGTGTCAACATTTTCATGTTCGTGCGGGTTTAATTGTGACGTATTATATCATGCTGGTGAAATTCCTCTCAACATAATGTTTGCCTGAAAAGCCATTAGCTAGTGCGTGCTGTCACATTTTCTTTAAAGACTCATGCACATTCAATATTTTGAGGAGCAAGGGCATATGACGGAATTTCAAATTCAGGCGCTAAACCAAAGACTGTACAGTAAACGTTGGGGTTCTAACTCCATGTCAAGGCAAGACAACGGGAGCTGGGAATCTACAAAGTGATTTGACCGGTAAGTGGAATGGACTATATGTGTTTTTTTTGTGTGGTTAGCTAGCTAATCAGTTTTGGTATTTTCTGATGTTGCCTGGCTGCAGACTTGTTATAACTAACGATAGCTAGCTAGCTAATGTTTGGCATTGTTTCTAGTAAGCTAGCTAACGGTATGTTTCTAACTCAAGACGAGCTGAAACAATGTGGCTAGCTAGCTCAAAAATTCTCCTTGTTGTCGAGGTAGCCATCTAGCCGCRTCACGAACATACTAGGCCTTGGTTTATTGTTGAGCTAGTTCCTGTCAGTCTTGCCAACTCCTCAGTAAGGAAAGTAGCTATTGGTTGTCCTAAAAGTCGCTAGAAGTTGCTAAATGACGTCATCACCTAATTTGCATAATTGGCCATGTGCATGTAATTGTGATGGACGCTGTAGGAGAGAGGAATAACGTCATGGGAGAGACAAAAAGTGAGTAAAAAAACACCCTAAATATGTTTAGAGCTACAAATGAGCAAGCTGCAGAGAGAGGCACATACAGCGAATAAGAACCAGATACTTGAGGCCATACTCCTCCTTCAGCACTTTATGGACCCCATTGTTAATCCCCGTCATAAGAGGCATTGTCAGTCCCTATCCCCAGGAGCTTCTCTTTTTTAAGACAACACTTCGAGGAAAGCCACAACAGCACAGTCTATAGATTTGGCATCTCCTCCCTCCAACTCAACAAGCCCCAGAAAAGTTGATACAATTGTCTGCTTGGTGTCACTAAAGTACCTTATCACAACCCCCAGGTACTTAGAAACACTTAMATCCRTGGACTCATCGAGGAGGAGGCTGAAACACTGGTCACCCACATCTGTAACCAACTTTTTCAGAAAGTATGGTGCTAGAACACCATTAATCATTTCTGTGCACTTTGAAGTGGGTAGCAGCAGTGGAGTCTGAGAAAGCAGCTCTACATGCTTCTCCAATGTGATCACATGCCTGCATGGAACAGTGTTCAGTGATAGCTAATGTCATGGTGGCCTCAGACTATTTTGCAGAGTAAATTTTTTAAACCATAAATGGCAGCTTGTTTTGGGTGGAACTGTTATAAGGCTTTGCATTTTGAGTATGATTTTGAGTTGTCATGTGTTTTTTTACATCACTAAGTTTGGCGTAGAAATCAKCCTTACAACCAGCCTTTGAATTCAGGGTTTGATTCCCACTCCTTTCTGTATTTTTGAGTGTACAGTTTAAACTGAGACATGATGAGCTAGCCAGCTAGATGTTTAGCTTATGTCACAGAGAGGCACACACACAGTGGATAAGGTGAGTAAGTGACTGAGGCTGTGGAGTCAAATGCAGTGATATATTTATGTGCAGTGATTTATTTTAGATAAAGAACATTTTACATTTACATCGGCGGCTTCCCGCATGCGCAATTCATTTGCAGTCTGGACGCGGAGGGGTGAACATCTCCTGCTCTGACTGCAGCTGGGAGGGACTGCTGCGCGAGGACTGGGCCGCCTGTGACTTCTTTGGAACGGGGTAASAGTAAGAACGATACGTGCTTTCACGTCAGTCTCCAATAACACCAGAAAAAGTCGCTATATTTGTCGCTAGTCGATTTTTTTGGAAATGCGTTGCTAGAAGTGTCTGAATAGTTGCTAAATATAGTGATAAAGTCACTAAGTTGGCAACACTGGTTACTGTTAGCTAGCTCGTTTTGCATGGGAGCCAACAAAAATGGCTTGCTTGCTGAACAAGCTTGCGTTAGTAGTAAAGAAACACTCATGACATGTTTGAACCACTGAGTTGACTATGTCGTTCTTTGTGAATGTACATTTCTCAGTAGCTAATTATATGGCCCTCGCTGTATTTATCGGCTGTTGGCTTACTCGGTACAAGTTTCAAGCCATGTTAATTGCTACCCAGGCAAGTACAATCTGAATCAGAATGACGGCTGCCATTTGTCAGAATGCTGATGAATTGTTCAGGAATTGCTTGGCAAATGATTTGCGATTCACATGCTGCAATATGCTGGGAATGTATTATTTTTAAGGAATCAAGTATTTTTTTGAGTGGAATCAATTTAAGGACTCAAGTTTTGTTTGTGGAATTTGTAGTAAAATGAAACTGAAATTAGAAAGTTGGCCTCCTACACTAACTGAACTAAAATGAATACCATGTTAAATTATTGAGCTAGCTAAAATCGGCTTGTTAGAACAGACTGTCCAGAAAACTGATTCTGAATGGTCCAAAATATTAAAGAGTCTTTCAAATGAAAAACAAATAAGGTTACTGTAGCCCTATAAAAATTGTAAGGGGTCCACTTGGCTGCGTTTACACAAGCAGCCCGATTCTGATCTTGCCCAATTATTGGCAAAAGAGCTGATCTGATTGGTCAAAAAAAAAAAATGTGGAAAAAAGAAACAGAATTGGACTGCCTGTGTAAATGTAGCCATAAGGACCCATGTTGTAGCCCATGTGGGTTTTTTCCATGTCTGTCCCAAAAGGTTAACCCAACTAGGTTCTAGTTAAGAGTCCTTGGATAAAGACCGAATATAAATGTAAGGGCTGGGATAGTATAGCATCGTACAGCATAGCGTTTTCTTACACCAGGTACTGGTCCCTGATCTTCCTTAGCTGCATGAGGTCTGGTTTCAGGCTGTTCATCCTCTTGTCGATCTCTCTGTTGTCGGTTGCCTGCTGTTTCAGGTCCTGCTCCAGCTTCCTCTTGCTGTCGTGGATCTCTGTCACCCGAGACTTCAGACGCTCCGAGTTGCTTTGGATCCTGAAGTGAGTGGGAAGAAAGCTCCATAACAGTTTTTGCTCTGGGGTTCATTTGTAGTGGTTTTGGTTTGGTTTGACTGTTCTTTACAATACATTGACTGAATGTTGTTTTAAAATTGGCTTAAAATACATGCTACATACATACATAGGTACTAGTTTGATACGGGCTGTGGTATAAATACCCATGTCACTATGAATAGGCAAAATGCTTACTTCTGGATCTCTTTGTCGTTGCCTTCACGTCGGAACTTCTCGATGGTCTCTTTGCTGTAGCGCTCCTGAGTCTCACACTGCTCTTCGAAGATCTTGATGGTCTCGTTGAAGGCCTCGATGGCTGTGCGCTTCATCTGGAGCTCCTGACAGAGACACAAACGGGATCACCTCATGACAGTTAGGAGGCATGTGATTTTMCATCATGCCGTTTTCACCAGTTCCTTCACATCATTGGTTACAGAGGAAGGATACAAAAAAGACAAATACAAGACAAATCGTTTTGTGACAGAGCTTGAGACGGGTGGTCCAGAAGTCAGTAGTGTGGACTAATAGTCTCTATACAGTATAGTATGCCTACAGTATAGTAAAGCAATAAGGCCCGAGGGGGTGTGGTATATGGCCAATATATCACAGCTAAGGGCTGTTCTTAAGCAYGATGCAATGCAGAGTGCCAGGATATAGCCCTTAGCTGTGGTATATTGCCAATATGCCACGAACCCCCGAGGTGCCTTATTGCTATTATAAACTGGTTACCAACGTAATTAGAGCACTAAAATAAATGTTTTGTCATACCCGCCAATCAGCATTCAGGGCTTGAACCACCCAGTTTATAATAAGCAATATAGGACCTGTGAGGTGCGTGTGTACTCCTCGTAGAGCACGTCGTACTCCCAGCTCTTCTCCTGGTACTGCTCGTGGTACACCTTCAGCTGCTCGCCCACCGCCTCAGTGCTGTCCTCCTTCACCAGCTGCTCCTGAGGAGAAATGTTAGCCAGGGCCATATATTTAGAGAGTTGGAGCAACTTTTAAAACAGGACGTCATGTTAGCGCCTTTGAGCATTCCATTTATTAATTCATGACGAGGATCTTGAGCATAGCATTGTTAAAAATTCAGAAAATTCAGTGAACTGCTATTGGTCACCATTGCCCATGGGGATGTAGTGTCATGTAAATTATCATAATGCAGAAACCTCAATATCCTAACTCTCTAAATATATGGTTCTCACGTCAGCCAACAGTCAGTGAGAATACTCACCAAGCAGCCACTCAGGATGGAGGACAGCAATACAAATTCAGCAGGAACTGTTTTCTCCATTTTGGCATCAAAAGTTCATGCATTCCAACTTGCATTCTAACTTAAATGCATTATGCTGGAACTTCAGGTGCTTAAATGGCAACCCCTCAGATATTTCACAAATATGACCATAGTATCAATTACAGGAGGGTTTTGTGTAGCCTCAAGAGAGGTGGGCCAGCAAAAATACTTTTTCATTTTCATGGACAATTGTATGTTGTTCAGTTGTTGTTCATGTAGTGTATGTACCTGCTGGAATTTGGATACAGGGTAGAGGAGCCGGGTGTCCAGCTTGGCGTTGTACTGGGCCAGGGACTCATGGCGGTAGTGGTTGATGAGCTCCACCACCGTGATAAAGGTGAGAGGCTCTGAGAAGCCATAGCGACCTTCCCGGTGGCAGACCTTGATCAGCTTGTTGTTTCCGCCTTTCCTGTGGAACGGTTGAGAAATCAGTCTTAAGTCCTTTAGAAAGTAGTTCTAGTTCTTTCCTTAACATTTTTTTTAACTTTAACTTTCAAATGTGAACCCAAGACATTTGACATTTTTGGTAATTTAACAGATGCTCTTATCCAGAGTGAATTACAGTAATGAGTGCATACATTTTAATACTGGTCCCCCCGTGGGAATCRAACCCACAACCCTGGTGTTGCAAGCGCCATGCTCAACCAACTGAGCTACAAGGGTCCCAAGTATCGCAATAGCAAACATTCCACATTCAAAAAGGAGATAGAAAATGATACACAGAATCAAGTATTCACAGAGCTTCAGGAATGGTAATGTTAATGGTCCTGTTGACATAACATCTATATATAATCTACTGGGGGCAGCCTCTCACCTGAGGGTCAGTGTGTACTCTCCCTCCAGTTTGCTGGAGGCGTCGCGGACCATGAACGTCCCGTCAGGAGTGTCTCTCATCTTCTCATTCACTTCCTCCCTGGGAACACAACAGCACAGTTAGAGGCAATTGGGAATTCATGACAGCACCACATCCTTCACAATACAATTTAAATCACTTGCACGCAATTATAATAGGCTGTTCAATGTGTGCAGAGTATCCTATACTACAATCCACAATAATGTTTACTATAATCCTGTTTTAATCCACCCAAAAATGTAGTACACTGTCACGGCCGTCAACAGAAGTAGACCAAAGTGCAGCGTAGTGAGCGTACATATTCCTTTATTTATATGACGCCGACAAAAACAATAAACAATYCAAAACAACCRTGAAGCTAAAGGGCTATGTGCCAAAAACAAAGTTAACCTCCCACCAAGACAGGTGGAAAAAGGGCTACCTAAGTATGGTTCTCAATCAGAGACAACGATAGACAGCTGTCCCTGATTGAGAACCCTACCCGGCCAAAACATAGAAATACAAATTATAGAACTAAAGAACATAGAATACCCACCCCAAATCACACCCTGACCAACCCAAATAGAGACATAAAAAGGATCTCTAAGGTCAGGGCGTGACAGTACCCCCCCCAAAGGTGMGGACTCCGGCCGCAAAACCTGAACCTATAGGGGAGGGTCTGGGTGGGCATCTATCCAYGGTGGCGGCTCAGGTGCAGGACGCAGACCCCGCTCCACCACTGGCTCACCCCACTTTGGTGGCACCTCTGGTGCGGGGACCCTCGTCGCCGACCCCGGACTGGGGACCCTCGATGCGGGCTCCGGACTGGGGACCCTCGTAGCGGGCCCCGGACCGGGCACCGTCGCTGGTGGCTCCGGACCGGAGGCCGTCGCTGGGGGCTCCGGACCGGAGGACGTCGCTGGAGGCTCCGGACCGGAGAACGTCGCTGGAGGCTCCGGACCGGAGAACGTCGCTGGAGGCTCCGGACTGGAGAACGTCGCTGGAGGCTCCGGACTGGAGGCCTTCGTTGGAGGCTTCGTGCCATGACTCCTCACTGGAGGCTTCGTGCCATGACTCCTCACTGGAGGCTTCGTGCCAATGGATCATCACTGGAGGCTTCGGTGCCATGGATCATCACTGGAGGCTTCTTGACATGGATCATCACTGGAGGCTTCGTGCCATGGATCATCACTGAGCTTCGTGCCATGGATCATCACTGGAGGCTTTCGTGCCATGGATCATCACTGGAGGCTTCGTGCCATGGATCATCACTGGAGTGAGGAGACGTATGGGCAGTCTGGTACGTGGATCTGCCACAGGGCTCACCAGGCTGGGGAGACATACAGGAGGCCTTGTCCTTGGCCGAGGCACCGGATACACTGGGCCGTGGAGGCGCACTGGAAGTCTCGAGCGCAGAGCTGGCACATCCCGTTCTGGCTGGATGCCCACTTTCACCCGGCAAATGCGAAACGCTGGCACAGAGCACACCGGCCTGTGAATGCTCACTCGAGAAACCGTGCGCATCACCCCATAACACAGTGCCTGACCAGTCACATGCTCCCCACGGTAAGCACGGGGAGTTGGCTCAGGTCTAAACTCCGACTCCGCCAATCTCCCCGTGTGCCACCCCCCAAAAKAATTGGGGAGCTGCCTCTCGGGCTTCCGTGACCGGGTCTTGTCCTCTGCCATTCTCTCCTCCCCGGTCCAACTCGTCCTCCAGGTTGGCGCACGCTGCTTGGTCTTCTTGTGGTGGGTAATTCTGTCACGCTCGCTATCCTCAAACTCCCTGTCATAAAACAACCAAGTCGCAGCGTGCATGTCGTTCCACATCTTTTAAATCGGAGTGAAAAACTTATCCAACAAACAGGTAAACAGCAAAGAACGTGACRCAACCGAGGTGCACACAAACACACACARAAAAATAATAGAACTWAAGAACATAGAATACCCACCCCAAATCACACCCTGACCAACCCAAATAGACATAAMAAGGATCTGTAAGGTCATGGCGTGACATACACTGGATAWATAAGTACTATAACTATAGGCCTACTATTTTGTTGATGTATTAAATMATTTCATTGATTTAGAAATGCTATTGTTACATGAATGGCTCTTTACCTGGAGATTTCACCCCAGTACCACTCCGAATCACTCAGTATGCTGCTCTCAGTCATGGCTGGAGTTGTASCTTTGACCTTTACTGGCATGGCTGGTAGAGCTACACATAAACAGAGACGCCCATTAGTTAGGAAAGGTTTTGACAAGCATCACAGTTGATTAATAGAATACATTTAATTCAAACATACAGATCCTGACACACGAAACATACAACTTTTTGCCGGGAACATTTCATCAGTCTGTACTAATCAGCACTAACTCATTCAATTACCAAACAAATGCAAACTACCAATGCAAAACAATTGCAAAAAAGTTGAGCAAACAGTAAATACATTCTATTCTAAAAACAGTATTTCCATCCATTCTAGCTTCTATATTAATTTCTATGGAGCCCTCCATTTTGAAGCACTGCATCTATCCATCAATACCTGGGTGCGTGACTTCCTGTCCCATGGCCATCTCCATCAGAAGCCTCTCCAGTGCCAGTGCAGGGAACTCCTCCCCCACMTCCCACCTGTCAATCAACAACGGCAGGGAGTCAGACACATGGTCATAAGATGTTCAGTCAACGGCAGGTCATTCAAACACATGGTGCTGTGTAGGGAGAGGAAAAGCACTCGACTGCAATCTGTAGTAACAGCATTTGGCCTTATGGATTTCCTCTGGAGTCGCACGAGCTAGCGAGATCTAACGGTCACGTCCTTTCACTCACCCAGTGACGTTGGAGCTCTCTTGTCTGTCTCAAGAGGATATCGCTGGCTATGTGTTAACTCAGCAATCTGACACAAAATGGCTGCTGTTACAGTAGTTACCCAATACAATGTAAAGTGCTTTGAGACCTAGTGAAAAGCAACTAAAAATAAGCAATCTATTAAACTGCTTGCACACCGCACACAGCACCAAACGCTGATTGAAAATGCTGAATTGGACAACACCAACCAACACAGACGAGCGGCGTACACTGACCCAACCCTGTTTGTTGGTGTTTGTCTGGGTGATGTGAAAGTGACTTTATAACATTGTAAAAACAACCAACTTAAGAATGTTGAAGTGTGTTGGGCCTTGTTTACAGTATGCAACCTCCTTTATTCTTATGTTAGATATGGGATTCTCCTACTCACCCAGTGGCGGAGCTGGGCCGGATCAGCAGCGGCCCAAAAACCAGACCCAGGGTGTGAAGGTCCAGGCCATTAAGATGGGAGGTCTGGACCACCTTACCCAGGTGTGTGAGCAGGTAGTGCAGGGTGAGGTGGTGATGCAGGGGCATGCTGGTGGCCCTCTCCAGGACCAGGCTCAGCTCCCTGCCTCCACTGCTGCTCGCCGCCACAGCCTTGGACCAGTCTGTGGGTGGACGGACACCACATGTGTTACGGCAGCCCGTTACGCACACACACCCGCAAGTGCACACACAAACAGGAACTCTCTCAACACACACACACACACACACACACACCCTTCTCTTTCTCTCATATGCAGACAGGCATGCAGGCACGCACACCGTCCCGGACATCACCAGGGACCAGGGTAGCAATATAAGTTACAACATTTCTGGGATGCCTGTGACTAGCTCATCCCCAGCACTCCACACTGGGCCTATTCCCTCAGGCAGGAGGGGGGCACGTGATTGACTCGCCACACAATTTATCTGTTTGCTCGTTCGGCTTCATGCGATTCTGTTACTTGCTATTGCCTGGGTCTGTTTCGTCGGGGCTGGGGATGGGTTGGTGGGGGGCACTGGTTGCGCACAAGCAGGGGTGAGTGAAATGTGGCATGTACCCGCGGCGCCCTGCTGCAGCACAGCCTGCAGGTCTGGGTAAACACCGGGGGGGATGACGGGGGACGGCAGCTCCCGCAGGTAGCGGAGTAAACACTCCGACACGGCGCCCACGTCACTACCAGGCCCCGACTCCACCTCTGGGGAAAGAGGTGAGAGAGAGAAACAGTCAGCGGGTCTGACYAAATGGATTTAATTCAATCAGATTTGTCACATGGAAATTCCCAAGAAAGCATTGGGAGCATTTTGAACGCATTGCATGATATTCATACATTTATAGASGATACTAGCAAGTTGTATCCAGTCAATACACTGGGTGAGAAAAGTATGAACATGCATTATTTATACAAGTAGTACAAGGAAAATGTTGTCACTGCAAATACCTCCACAAATGTAACAGTCAGTCAAAGCTCTTCATTTCAAGGATTAATGACACATCACTACTAATTCTAACAGAACAAATACAACTRAAGAGTGATAATAATAACTCGCCCTCTCTCTGGCTCTGTGTTGGGCCATCTGAGGCGGATGYGAGACGTGTCCTGTACAGTGTCTTGCAGTCCAGACCTGCAGACGAATCAAGATGATTTGAGACGTTAGCTCATCGTCCTTCCAAAAGAAACCCTCTACAGTATACATGACAGACAGACAGGTCACATTAAATGTAAAGACCCTAGGGATGTGATTATGAATACACTCCAGGGARCTAAGATGGAGGAAAGCGGAAGAGAGACACCTGTGTGGAAGAAACGGTCGCAAGTCGTTTCAGTTTGAGGAACTGTTTTAGTCTACATCCCAAATGGCACCCTACACTACTAAGTAATGCACTATGTAGGGAATAGGGTGTTGTTTGGTACACAGCTAGGTGATTATTGCTAACTTGGTATTACTCTTGGTCAAGACAAAAATAATTTATTTTGTAATGGATAAAATCTCAAATGATTGACTGTTAAATTAATCATCAGATACATTTTTTAATTTTTAATTTTACCCCCCTTTTCTCCCCAATTTTCGTGGTATCCAATCGCTAGTAATTACTATCTTGTCTCATCGCTACAACTCCCGTACGGGCTCGGGAGAGACGAAGGTCGAAAGCCATGCGTCCTCCGAAGCACAACCCAACCAAGCCGCACTGCTTCTTAACACAGCGCGCCTCCAACCYGGAAGCCAGCCGCACCAATGTGTCATTAACCATTTTAACCATCTGAAGAATTAACAAATTAATAATTAACCCAACACCACATCCCACATACCACCCCCCTCCCAGTACTTCATGTTTTTTGTGTTCTTTAGGAGTTAAGTCTGCCAGAGACTTAAGTCAATTTCTATTTAGTTTTTTTGGTACATGTGAAATATGGAAATTAAATCAAATTCAATTTCATGAGTCACTTACATACAGTCATACAGTCCCTCCCTATTTATCTTGTCTAATTACATAAAACAGCTAAACWCCATTAGTATGCAATTTCAATGCAATAGCATGATTACTGTGTTACTAGTGTAGGCCAACTACAGTGTTACAACCAGTGCCTAAAATAATGCTAATCACTATTGCTAATCGCTAACTAAATGCCACTTAGCTAAATAGCTACTAGCTAGGGCAAAGCAAATGTTAGCTCGAATACAGGTTGCTACTCATGATGTAGATCAGCATGTTTGTGCAACTGCATGTTCTGAATCAGATGGTCAATTCTAAAAATGTTGTCTAAATGTTATTCAAATATGATTAGGGTCCCCTGGGAAACACTTTCATAACTACTACCTGGCTTTGTTGTCATGCTAAACACCAACCATAGGATTAGAATAATCATTCTATCTCTATGATTACAACAGTTCACTCAAATGTTTTGATATATATCGCAAGTCAAATCGAGATCTTTGATTTAAAAATTGCCCATATCATGCAGCCCTACTAATAACCTGGTAACTTTACCAGTTTGTGCAAACATTTTGTGGCACAGAAAGGAAATTGTATATCTTCTTCAGGAGATGCACTTTAAAAGTAAGTAGGTAGGCTATATATCTTAAAAATAAATGTTTCTGCTGCTTGTAAATTGTATGTGGTGCTTCTAACTTTTCTACCAATGAAAAACAGTGAATTCYTTTTACTTAGAGCCCAGGTTACAACACAGGTATAAAACCAATGTCATGTGCATTGTTACCAAACCTTTCTGTAAGGGCACAGGAGCCATCAATAACAATCACCCAACACACAGCTGGGTGATTCTTGCTAACTTGGTATTACTCTTGGTAAAATTTGAAAAGATCCCAATTTTTTTTATAAAATACCATCTCAAAATCAGATAATGATTTTTTTTACACATTTTCTAAGACCACGCGCAAAATAAAATCTCATTACCATAATGCTTATAAAGTTAGAAGAAAAAAAACATTGCACGGTGAAAATGTTAAATTGTTTTAATTGCCTAAAGATACAGGAGTTATTACAAAACATTTATTCAAATTTGACATTTTGATTAAGTATATTGTCATTTTAGCCAGTTCTCATTACCGTAACACAATGAGAACTGTACTCCTCAAGCTGCTCTGGATTTCTGTAGTTGCTCTTTATGCTTCTCCACTGTAGCTTTTGATGCAGTCCTCTTTCTTTCCTTATCTGCCAATCTTAATAACAAGACGTCAGATKATGTTTATTAGACTACATTATTAAAACAACCCCTAAAATGAGCATTACACAAAAAAAATGTAGTTGGTTAGATGTTTTCATACCAAAATTACAYTGGCAAATTGGTTTCCTTACCCTGTAAGCAGTTGATGGACAAGATAGCAATCCATGCTTTGGTTTTGTTTAGCATTTATAGCACAAAACCAATGCAAGTGGATATCCCTTATAAGCAATTGTCACGCCCTGACCTTAGTTACGTTTTCTTTATTATTTTGGTTAGGTCAGRGTGTGACGAGGGTGGGTATGCTTGTTTTTGTATTGTCTAGGGGTTTTTGTATATGTAGGGGTTTTGGTATGTCTAGGTATATGTAGGTCTATGGTGGCCTGAATTGGTTCCCAATCAGAGGCAGCTGTTTATCGTTGTCTCTGATTGGGGATCATATTTAGGTTGCCATTTTCCCCTTTTGGTTTTGTGGGTTCTTGTCTATGTGTAGTTGCCTGTTCAGCACTCTTTGTATAGCTTCACAGTTCGTTTTGTTGTTTTGTTAGTTTTGTTTAGTGTTCATTCTTATAATAAAGAGAATGTACGCATATCACGCTGCGCCTTGGTCTCCTCCCTACAACGGCTGTGACAGCAATTTCACGTTCCATGTCCAAATCATCCCAAAGTGTAAAATGGATTGTACAGCTCAATAAAGTTACTTCAAGATGATTTGGAAACTAAATGCGAAAAATGCTAATATCAAGGATATTCACTTACATTGGTTTTGTGCTATAAATGCAAAAAAGTTGGAGACAGTGACCAGGTAAACAAACCCAAGCATGGATTGCAGTCTTATCTCGTTCATAGACTGCTTACAGGGTAAGAAAACCAATATGTCAGTTGTGTGAACTACCCCTTTAAGTCCACATGCCAGGCCAGTGTAGCTACATCTATATGCATGGTGTTGAGGCATACTTCTGGCTCTACACAAATCACTGGCATGGGGTGTGTATTTATCTTGTGAAAAGCATGAACTGGCGTACACCCAAAACAGTTAGAGATGCTGACTAACGGTGAGTAAACTGTAGGTTATACAAATAAATAGTCTCACACTTTATATAAGCTCCCAGTAATGTATTGGGTAAACCACCAACATTTAGGCATCAATGTTCCCTCTAAGCTAGCCCACCGCGCAGATCCCCGGGAGAGAACTTCACTCAACTTTCTTGTACTGCATTCCTAGTCGATCGTCAAACATTTMTGTAAAAAAAAMMAWKRWWAARSCSKKKKKTYCMAWTWWAAAAAATATATATATTTAGTCTCRGGCTGTTGCCAGTAGGTGCACCCAATTCAGCTGCCCTGCACGCCGGGTAGTCAAACTGACATTTTGAACCATTTCATTTGTCTGAAGGCATCAACTCTGCCTTTCTGGCATGCCCAGAGAGCAAATCAGAGAGCAAATCATGTATACTATAGGCTTACCACTGGCCAATCGGATGGCTCATATGACCGTGTCTGCAGTAACGTAGCAGGCATAAAAGAAAGCTACAACAAAGTTTATACTGTAAGATGTCAAAACGTTTAAAACCAAAGCTAGTGAGAGACTGTCAACAAAAACAGCAAAAAGATGCTGTTTTTATAAGTGAGTTCATGTTTAAAAGTTCTTACTCAGCACTGTCAACAAGCCATAAAATACRCATTCTTCCTATTTCCACTCAGCGCTACAACAAGCACTGAACCAGTAATGAATGAGTAGGAAAGTATCTATAGGCTTGCGTTGATGTTGTTATTATTAGCGGCTTGGGTCTTTTTTAATATCAAGGAATATTTCACTTTCTCTGTTCATAGGAGTAAMAACATGAATTTGATCATGAGGCAGAAATAATAYGGTGCGACTCGAGTTTTGCCATCAGCTGGAAGACGGTGTCACCTTTTGTCCGCAGAGGAAAGGGAGAGCGGAGGGATCTTAAGAAGCGAACCCTCAGTCTGCTGCTCTCGCCGTCCGCTGAGAGTGACCATCAGATGCAGGCACCGCCAGTAAAATAAAAAGTAAATKATTTAAATGTACAGTACCAGTCAAAAGTTTGGACACACCTACTCATTCAAGGGTTTTTCTTTATTTGTACTATTTTCTACATTGTAGAATAATAGTGAAGACATAAAATCTATGAAATAACACATATGGAATCAGGTAGTCACCAAAAAAGTGTGCAAAGCTGTCAAATCAAAGCGTGGCTACTTTGAAGAATCTCAAATATAAAATATATATATTTTTGGTTACTGCATGATTCCATGTGTCATTTCATAGTTTTGATTATTCTACAATGTAGAAAACAGTACAAATAAAGAAAAACCCTTGAATGAGTAGGTGTGTCCAAACTTTTGACTGGTACTGTATGTAAATAAGGTATTTCGGGTTTTAAGTTTTAATACATTTGTAGAATGTGAAATGTCAGAATAATAGTAGAGAGAAAGATTTATTTCAGCTTTCATTTCTTTCATCACATTCCCAGTGGGTCAGAAGTTTACATACACTCAATTAGTATTTGGTAGCATTGCCTTTAAATTGTTTAACTTGGGTCAAACGTTTTGGGTAGCCTTCCACAAGCTTCCCACAATAAGTTGGGTGAATTTTGGCCCATTCCTCCTGACAGAGCTGGTGTAACTGAGTCAGGTTTGTAGGCCTCCTTGCTCGCACACGCTTTTTCAGTTCTGCCCACAAATCTTCTATAGGATTGAGGTCAGGGCTTTGTGATGGCCACTCCAATACCTTGACTTTGTTGTCCTTAAGCCATTTTGCCACAATTTTGGAAGTATGCTTGGGGTCATTGTCCATTTGGAAGACCCATTTGCGACCAAGCTTTAACTTCCTGACTGATGTCTTGAGATGTTGCGTCAATATATCCACATAATATCCACATAATAGGCCTTGAAATACATCCACAGGTACACCTCCAATTGACTCAAATGATGTCAATTAGCCTATCTGAAGCTTCTAAAGCCATGATATCATTTTCTGGAATTTTCCAAGCTGTTTAAAAAGGCACAGTCAACTTAGTGTAAGATTTTTTWAAAGTTTAATGTGCCTTTAAAAAGCCTTTAGAATTATAAAATGGTAAGGACCATTTTTTTTTGTTGCAGTGGTGGCATGTCAAAGGATTATGGAAGRGGGAGGGGTGGTGGTTCAGATTCTTTTCTTTAGGTTTTCAAAAAAAAAATATATATTTAATAGAAAACCACAATTGGATGTGCGAATATTGCATAAACCACATCAGACAATTTTTTAGGTCCCAAAATATTTTATAAAATAAATCTTTTTTTGTGAAGTTATCCTTTAATTCAAGTGTGCATGCACCTAGCACTGTTGTTTGGTTAGCAGTGTATCTGTTGCTCACATAGTGTGATGGAGTTATATTTTACATGCATCAGAAACAGTTATCATTACCAAACTTGTAATTACCGTAAGACAACCATATGGCATGGTAATGAGTATTGGTCATTATGGTCATGAGAAGCCCTAAGCAAATTTAGCTGTGGCAGAAGCTACTATGACTCAATTCATGCTCTTTCTAATCTATTATACTGTAAATAGTTTATTCAATGTTTTTGCTCAAACATCAAGTATTATACAGTTGGGCCTCCCGAGTGGCGCAGTGGTCTAAAGAGAGATCCTGGTTCGAGTCCAGGCTCTGTCACATAAGGCGGTGCACAATTGGCCCAGCGTCGTCCGGGTTAGGGGAGGGTTTGGCCGGAAGGGATGTCCCTGTCCGATCGCGCTCTAGTGACTCCTGTGGCGGGCCGGGCGCATGCATGCTGACACGGTCGCCAGGTGTACGGTGTTTCCTCCGACACATTGGTGTGGCTGGCTTCCGGGTTAAGCGGGCATTGTGTCAAAAAGCAGTGCGGCTTGGTTGGGTCGTGCTTCGGAGGACGCATGGCTCTCCGAAAGACAAGGCTGATGAGACAAGACTGTAACTACCAATTGGATACCATGAAACTGTGGAGAAAAAGAGGTAAAAAAAATAAAAAAAGATTTAAGTATTACAGTTACAGTAATGATAATAAAAAATWAAAAAATGGGTCAATGGGGTGTACGAGGACTATTATCAAATTTAAACATAATAACAGAGAAAAGACTAGCTTACCTTGTAGCCATCTTTGATCTTCTCTTCTTAGTAATGCATTATGGGCCGATTGTTATTAATGAAAAACTGTACTTCGTAAAGAAACTTGAAGAAATGCTAAGGTAATGTGAAACACGTGATCATTTTTTGGTCTAAAATATGACTAATTATTAATGTGAATACCCAGAAATKATAACGGTCTTTGAATATGTATATTAAACAATATTTCATTGATTTTAATTAAATATGCTAGTTATTTTATAAAATGAAATGCATGTAAAGTCCTACAAAATGTACATTACAGTAATGAGTGAGTAATTTCTTTAATTAAAAAAACTAAAATAAGATTTTAGCCTAACACAAGTTAAAGAGACAGAAACCAAGCATAGTGAGCATTCATTTGTGAAACTGACACGTCTGTCCAACACGTGTAAATTGTACTTCATACAATTTTGTGCTATTGGGTAGAGTGGGACGAAAGGTGTGTGTGCCCCACCTTTGTGCCTGTGCATGGCTGTGTGCGCACTGTTATTTGTGTGTGTGCATGGTTATTTGTTTGTGTGCACGTCTCTGTGTGTGTCCGTGTATGTAGGGGAAAACTGGGACAAAAGGAACACGTTTTCCCCCCTAATTACTCAGATCTATGCAGTTAGCGATACCATATCTTATGACAAACAAGTTATGTCCTCTACCATTAGCAACTGTAAATTAGAGGTAGTTTCGCGAGCCAATGCTAACTAGCATTAGCACAATGAAGAAGTCGAGTAGATACGCGAAACTCAAACTTCCTTCAAACTGAGCATAGACAAATAAAAATGGTATCCACAAGTTCATCTGACTCTGGGGAAGTACTGTAGATAAAGGGCCTCATGSCAAAATCMCGAAGTATCCCTTTAAAATGGGAAGGTAGTGTGTTTTTCACCATTTTCAATGATTATTCAGGTGCGCTCCAGCTGTCCTTGGCGCACTCCTCGTGTCACGATAGAATTCAAAAAATKATTCTCTTCACAAACGGCAAACTCATCATGCTTATCACATTTCCATGGCAATTAACCCCCAGAATCATAAATATATATATATTTTTTACCACTAACCTCTCGACAAAAGCTTATGCGAGAAGCTGATCGATCAAGTCAATTAATTAAGGTATCATTCTAATGATGTCATAATTTTCAAACATTCAGTCATTTGTTGATATTGTGCTAACATTTTAAAAGCAATATGAACTAGGAGACAATGGCCTGTGCTGAAATGTTTATTATATTTCATTCCAGGTCCCTCAGTTAACATTGTGTTACTTTCGTCCCACCCGTCTCTCCTGTAACTTCTACCAAGCTAAGACCCAAGACTAGCTGGCATGATACTTGAAACCTATGATGGGTTAACCTCTCTTGGGTAGGGGGCAGTATTTTCACGTCCGGATGAAAAGCGTGCCCAAAGTAAACTGCCTGTTACTCAGGCCCAGAAGCTAGGATATGTATATAATTTGGATAGAAAACACTCTACAGTTTCTAAAACTCTTATAATTATGTCTGAGTATAACAGAACTGATATGGCAGGCGAAACCAAGGACAAACCACCCCCCCCCCAAAAAACAATATTCAACCTACCACTGTTTTCAATGGCTGTCACTTTTATTATAAAACTAAATCCTCCCAGATTGCAGTTCCCAGGGCTTCCACTAGATGTCAACAGTCTTTAGAAAGAGTTTCAGGCTGGTTTTTGAAAAATGAGCCAGAAATTGTAGTTTTTCTAGGTGGCTCCCATTTTGGCTGTAGTGTTTCCAAGTGTGTGGAAGAGAGCACGTTCTTTGGTATTTTTCTCCGGTAAAGACAATAACGATTCTCCATCTTAAATTGTATCGTTTATTTACGTATTAGGGTACCTAAGGTTTGATTATAAACGTTGTTTGACTTGTTTGGAAAAGTTHATTAGTAACGTTTGGGATTCATTTTGTATGCATTTTGAAGGGGGGAAACTGGGTGGATTATTGACTGAAGCGCGCCAGCTAAACTGAGTTTTTATGGATATAAAGAAGGACATTATCGAACAAAAGGACCATTTGTGATGTATCTGGGACCTTTTGGAGTACCAACAGAAGAAGATCATCAAAGGCATTTATTATATCGCTATTTCTGACTTTTGTGGCGCACCTACCTGGTTGAAATATGTTTTTCATGCTTTTGTATGCGGGGCGCTGTCCTCAGATAATCGCATGGTGTGCTTTCACCGTAAAGCCTTTTTGAAATCTGAYACAGCGGCTGGATTAACAAGAAGTTAAGCTTTATTTTGATGTATTACACTTGTGATTTTATGAAAGTTAAATATTTATAATTCTGTAGTTTGAATTTCGAGCTCTGCAATTTCACAGGATGTTGAAGTTAAGAAAATGACATTGTTGCAACCTTAAACTAAACACCTCTACAACCTAAAAACCTTTCCAGGTCCGTTTTTTTACTTACAGAAACATMTTTTGTAGATAACTCTGCAAAACATTGTCGGCATTGGGCTGTTTTTTTTGCAGGGAGCTTGTCCTCCGCATTAGGAACGAGCTGACTTCACTATATCATTCTAGCTTCAGTGTCATCTGAGAAAATGGCGTATTATTTCGCCATGTGTTACTTTAGTCCCGGCTCTCCCCTATGCACACTGAAACTGTGAAAGAAGATGAAACTGTGAAAGAAGACCTCCTCCTGAGTAGTATTAATTGGTAATACAGTGTGAATGAAGACCTCCTCCTGAGTGGTATTAATTGGTAATACAGTGTGAATGAAGACATTCCTCCTGAGTGGTATTAATTGGTAATACAGTGTGAATGAAGACCACTGTCCTGCATGACACCATGAGCACAGAGGTGAGAATAAATATCAGGGACAAATAAACACTACAGTGTAGGCTGTATAGTGTAGTCTGAGGAGATATGAGACAGTATTCCGTTAGTCCAAAACCTATCTGAGTAATATCATGTATTCCCATTGTGCCTCTCCTCTGAATGGCGACTACTAGGATACCGCTGTACATTTCTATTTACTGTGTATTTATGTTAATGTTTGCGTTGTGTTGCATTGCCTTGTGTTGTGTGTGAGTGCGTACCTTTYTTCTCAATGGCCTCCACTAGGTTCACCAGGGTAGGGGGAGCAGTTTCTGGTGGTGTGAACTGCTCAGTCAAATCCAGAAGAGAAACAGCTGAAACAACAACACAAACCATGGTTACATTTTCTGGAAAAACCTTAACTGGATTCCAGAAGGCCTCCATTGACAGAGAGCTGTACGACCGGACTATCGCTTGTCCTTTAAAATGTGAATGCATGTGCTTTTCATTTCATATTTGCTCAAGGAAGACCACATATCCCATAAACAGCAGTTGGAGGCAGCCAAAAACACTATTGTCTAGACTCCAGAGACTGAGTCCCTTATACATTACATTTACATTGTCCAAAAATAGAAATAATCCCAGACAAGCAATGTACCATTGAGAAAGGAAAGGGGCTTAGTGAACAGAAAGACGATACACAACCAGAGCCAGCCGGTCTGTTGAGGGACAAAAACTTTTCACCTCACCACAACTACCCCATACAGTAAATCAAACATCTTTTCAGTCACAGAGGGAAAGCGAGGTAGAGAATGAGGGAGGGGTAACAGAGAGAAAAAGAGATCCCATTTCCCTTCTCTCTCCTCGCTCTCCTTTTCCACCCCTCCAGTCATTTCTCTGCGCTTGTTTCGCCTTGGCCCTTTGCGTGAGTGGAGCACAATAAAGGATTTAATCAAAAATCCTGAACAAGCAAAAGCCCTGTGTCCGGCTGCCAGGGCCTCCTTTTCGGGCCCACCGCACCCGAGGCCAGAGCTTGGCAGCCTCCTGCTCCTGGCAGTGCACGGCTGAACCGCGGCTGATTATTCATTTGGGGAGTTCAGACGAAAGCGCAGCGTCAGCACATTCTGCCCCTCTCTCGCTCTCTCCCTCTATCCGTTGCACGTTGAACATGGGAACTGCTTTTCCGGAGTGATGAGCGGTAATAGCCTGTGCTAGCATGCAGCAGTGTCCATTTTTGRTGGGTTGATTTTCACAGGGGCAGACTTTCGGCATTTCAAAATGCCGTTGAGGGGACCCTCCACCGCACAAATGAAAATGTTTTTCATTTCAGTAACTATAAAAAATATATAGGCCATGTAAACAACTTTACATGGGGGGAGGGCAGCTGGGGCTCAATTTCAATTGACTCCTTTCAAAAGTCCACCCATGCATGGTTGGTCTCTAGCAGCAGTTGCTCAGTTGTCATAATGTTCTTTCCACCAATAGGTATTCTCGTATCTGGTAAGGAAATASTTAAATAAAAACCTGTCAGCTGTTTAATAAATGAAAATAAAGGAAATAAATGACCTATCGATAAATACAGACTATGCAAGTCATACTAAAATCAAGTAGTTATTCTTTTTAACAGCATAGTACAGTGAATATTCAATTCAACAGGACTGAAGGCAATCCACAGACATGCATGGAACTAATATGCACTTGGGGTTGGGGTGGGACGCAGCCAATAAAATAGGGAAATCAAATCCAATAGGCAAATAAGCAAAAATATAGACTATAAAAACCACAAAACAAATGTATTCCAATACTTTGGAGGTGGGTGGCAGGAGAATCAAATGCCATATACTCCTCCAGAAGAATAACTACCATCCCTCGCTCTGTCACACACACGCTCAGAGTAGCTTGGGTTTTTGTGCAAATGAGGGGGCAGGTGGGGTGGGGGGGGGACAGCTGCGGCCCTGGAGTCATCTTTGGGTTTTTGGAGAGAGCACCAACTCATCATTACTCAATTAGAACCACCTCGGCGGTCTGTGTGCTGGCAGGCAGGCCTGCAACTCAACATGTCTTGGAGAGAGAGGCAAATGGAGAGAGAGCAGAGAGAGAACACAGACAGACAGAGACAGAGAGAGAACAGATGGAGGGAGGAGAGAGGGAGAGAGCAGTATAATCATGTGATAACCGTAACCAGCTTTATTCACGCTGGGATGGGCCGTCTGTGTGGAAGTTTAATGGTCTGCTTTGGTTAGGGCTGTTGCGGTCATGAAATTTTGTCAACCGGTGATTGTCAAGCAAATAACTACCGGCCTCACAGTAATTGGCCGTTAATTAACATAAAAACATTTAGCATCTCCTGGCTTCAACGCATAGTTTACAAGCCACTGATTCAGACATTTGGAACATCTACATCTGAAAATGTCTAATAAATCCATGTAATATAGCCTACACCATCACAATGAATCCATGATTAATTTTAGACAGGTCTAAAGAAACATGATATGAAGAACAGAAGAACAGAATAGCATAGCATACTCTGAGTTGTCCTTATGTTAGGCCCTGATCTGGCTACACTAGTTCATTTAGATAAGATATTCTTAGAATTACGTGGCATTATTTTATATTATTTTATAGTATGWAGAACACAATTGAACATAGCTGAATAAAATAGAAAGGATAYTTTCTCCAAACGATTTGAGGGAGTGGGCACATCGGCTATTCTGTGTTCAGCGGTTACCAAAGAAACAGGTCCTCCTAWATGCTTAATTTAGAGATATTTATGTAACATTAGTTGTGATACAAATGTTGGGCTATATGGTGCTGCATGATGTCACTCTAATGATGATTTGAAAAAAAAAAGTTGGATGAAAGGCATGAACTCTGGTTTGCTTTTTGCGCAGGCTGTACACACTTCATCAGTCGCTCATTCACAATTTGACAAGAACTTGATAATGTCTTGAATTTCCCGGCTGCATCCACTTTGTGTGGCCGTAATGCCCTTGGGCTGTATACTCAATCATCAAGTTTGCAGACGACAACAGTAGTAGGCCTGATTACCAACAATGATGAGAAAGCCTACAGGGAGGAGGTAAGGGCCCTGGCAGAGTCATGCCAGGAAAATAATCTCAACAAAACGAAGGAGCTGATCGTGGACTTCAGGAAACAGCAGAGGGAGCACGCCCCTATCCACATCGACGGGACTGCAGTGGAGAAGGTAGAAAGCTTCAAGTTCCTTGGCGTACACATCAATGACAATCTGAAATGGTCCACCCACACAGACAGTGTGGTGAAGAAGGCTCAACAGYGCCTCTTCAACCTCAGGAGGCTGAAGAAATTTGGCTTGGACCCTAAGACCCTCACAAACTTTTACATATGCACAATTGAGAGCATSCTGTCATGCTGTATCACTGTCTGGTACTGCAACTGCACCGCCCACAAACGCAGGGCTCTCCAGAGGGTGGTGCGCTGCCCAACACATCACCGGGGGCAGACTGCCTACCCTCCAGGACACCTGCGGCAYCTGATATCACAGGAAGGCCAAAAAGATCAAAGACATCAACCACCCGAGCCACAGCCTGTTCACCCCGCTATCATCCAGAAGGCAAGGTCAGTACAGGTGAATCAAAGCTGGGACGAGAGACTGAAAAACAGCTTCTATCTCAAGGCCATCAGACTGTTAAAATAGCCATCACTAGCCGGCTACCACCCAGTTACTAAACCCTGCTGCCCTATATACAGTGGGGAGAACAAGTATTTGATACACTGCCGATTTTGCAGGTTTTCCTACTTACAAAGCATGTAGAGGTCTGTAATTTTTATCATAGGTACACTTCAACTGTGAGTGACGGAATCTAAAACAAAAATCAAGAAAATCACATTGTATGATTTTTAAGTAATTAATTTGCATTTTATTGCATGACATAAGTATTTGATACATCAGAAAAGCAGAACTTAATCCATGCTTCACAGTTGGGATGGTGGTCTTGGGGTTGTACTCATCCTTCTTCTTCCTCCAAACACAGCGAGTGGAGTTTAGACCAAAAAGCTCTATTTTTTGACTCATCAGACCACATGACCTTCTCCCATTCCTCCTCTGGATCATCCAGATTGTCATTGGCAAACTTCAGATGGGCCTGGACATACGCTGGGCTTGAGCAGGGGGACCTTGCGTGCGCTGCAGGATTTTAATCCATGGCGGCGTAGTGTGTTACTAATGGTTTTCTTTGAGACTGTGGTCCCAGCTCTCTTCAGGTCATTGACCAGGTCTGCCGTGTAGTTCTGGGCTGATCCCTCACCTTCCTCATGATCATTGATGCCCCACGAGGTGAGATCTTGCATGGAGCCCCAGACCGGGGGTGATTGACCGTCATCTGAATTCTTCCATTTTCTAATAATTGCACCAACAGTTGTTGCCTTGTCACCAAGCTGCTTGCCTATTGTCCTGTAGCCCATCCCAGCCTTGTGCAGGTCTACAATTTTATCCCTGATGTCCTTACAAGCTCTCTGGTCTTGGCCATTGTGGAGAAGTTGGAGTCTGTTTGATTGAGTGTGTGGACAGGTGTCTTTTATACAGGTAACGAGTTCAAACAGGTGCAGTTAATACAGGTAATGAGTGGAGAATAGGAGGCTTCTTAAGAAAAACTAACAGGTCTGTGAGAGCCGGAATTCTTACTGGTTGGTAGGTGATCAAATACTTATGTCATGCAATAAATTGCAAATTAATTACTTAAAATCATACAATGTGATTTTATGGATTTTTGTTTTAGATTCCGTCTCTCACAGTTAAGTCTATGATAAAAAATTACAGACCTCTACATGCTTTGTAAGTAGGAAAACCTGCAAAACGGCAGTGTATCAAATACTTGTTCTCCCCACTGTACATAGGCATGGAATCACTAGTCACTTTAATAATGGAACACTAGTCACTTTAAAAATGTTTACATACTGCTTTACTCATCTCATATTGTACAGTTGAAGTCGGACGTTTACATCACTTAGGTTAGAGTCATTAAAACTTGTTTTCAAACAGCCAACAAAACTATAGTTTTGGCAGTCGGTTAGGACATCTACTTTGTGCATGAACAAGTAATTTTTCCAACAATTGTTTACAGACAGATTATTTCACTTATAAATCACAATTCCAGTGGGTCAGAAGTTTACATACACTAAGTTGACTGTGCCTTTAACCAGCTTGGAAAATTCCAGAAATTATGTCATGGCTTTAAGCTTCTAATAGGCTAATTGGCATCATTTGAGTCAATTGGAGGTGTACCTGTGGACGTATTTCAAGGCCTACCTTCAAACTCAGTGCCTCTGCTTGACATCATGACCTCAGAAAAAAAATTGTAGACCTCCACAAGTCTGGTTCATCCTTGGGAGCAATTTCTAAACGCCTGAAGGTACCACGTTCATCTGTACAAACAATAGTACACAAGTATAAACACCATGGGATCACGCAGTCGTCATACCGCTCAGGATGAAGACGCCTTCTGTCTCCTACAGATGAACGTACTTTGGTGCAAAAAGTGCAAATCAATCCCAGAAGAACAGCAAAGCCCTTGTGAAGATGCTGGAGGAAACAGGTACAAAAGTATCTATATCCACAGTAAAACGAGTCCTATATCGACATAACCTGAAAGGCCGCTCAGCAAGGAAGAGCAACTGCTCCAAAACCGCCATAAAAAAGCCAGACTCGGTTTGCAACTGCACATTGGACAAAGATCGTACTTTTTGGAGAAGTGTCCTCTGGTCTGATGAAACAAAAATAGAACTGTTTGGCCATAATGACCATCGTTATGTTTGGAGGAAAAAGGGAGGCTTGTAAGCCGAAGAACACCATCCCAACCGTGAAGCACGGGGGTGGCAGCATCATGTTGTGGGGGTGCTTTGCTGCAGGAGGGACTGGTGCACTTCACAAAATAGATGCATCTCATGAGGTATAAGAAGATTATGTGGATATATTGAAGCAACATCTCAAGACATCAGTCAGGAAGTTAAAGCTTGGTTGCAAATTAGTCAAATGGACAATGACCCCAAGCATACTTCCAAAGTTGTGGCAAAAGGCTCAAGGACAACAAAGTCAAGGTATTGGAGTGGCCATCACAAAGCCCTGACTCAATCCTATAGAACATGGGTGTCAAACTCTGGCCCACGGGCCAAATTTGGCCCGCGGGGTAATTATATTTGGCCCGCGAGACAATACCAAATTACTACTAGAGCTGGCCCGCCGGTATTATACAGCGCATTCACCGCTAATACTACGAATCCCATAATGCTCTGCTGTTTGTTTTCGCGCGCCAATCAGGACAGGACCCAGAAACGCCCTCTCCTCTGTGACAGTAGTCATAGCAACATAGACGCTACAACTGTCAGCGCGCTATCCCTTCCCAAAAATGGCGAAAAGAAAGGCAGAAAAACAGGAGCTTTCTGAACAAGTGGGAGGCAGAATATCTGTTTACATATGTAAAAGACAAACCTGTTTGTCTTGTTTGTGGAGTCAACGTGGCTGTAAGTAAAGGAGTACAACATTAGACGACACTATGAAACGAAACACCATTGACAAATACAAGGACCTGGACATGACTCAAAGGAGCCAGAAAGTAGAGGAGATGAAAAGTTGGTTTCACAACAGAATATGTTCAAAAAAGCCACATCAACAAAGTGCTGGCTTGGGCACATCAGATTAGATCAGTGTGCAATAATTAACGTTTTCTTTGTGCACTTTTTCTTGCTACAAGGCATGGGCTTGAATGGTTGATTGATTTATTATCATTTCATTTGTAAAATTATTAGCCAGTGGAAAAAGTTTATTTTGGTATTTAAATCAGAAGGCTGCAAATAGAAAAGAGGCATACGATTTTTATTTACATTTTATTTATTTAATAAATGAATGCCATTGATGTGTTTTTTCATTTGAAATTCGATTTTGCATGTCTCCACTTTAAATTATATATTGTATGGTAATAAGCGATGCTTGTTCCATATTCAATGTTAAAGCAAAACTTGTTTGGGTCCATATTAAAAGGTTAATTTGTTCAATGTTGGCCCGCGACTTTGTTCAGGTTTTACATTTTGGCCCACTGGGTATTTGAGTTTGACACCCCTGCTATAGAACATTTGTGGGCAGCATGAAAAAGCGTGTGGCGAGCAAGGAGGCCTACAAACCTGACCCAGTTACACCAGCTCTGTCAGGAGGAATGGGCCAAAAATTCACCCAACTTATTGAGGGAAGCTTGTGGAAGGCTACCCGAAACGTTTGATCCAAGTTAAACAATTTAAAGGCAATGCTACCAAATACTAATTGAGTGTATGTAAACTTCTGACCCACTGGGAATGTGATGAAAGAAATAAAAGCTGAAATAACATTTCTCTACTATTATTCTGACACTTCACATTCTTAAAATAAAGTGGTGATCCTAACTGACCTAAGACAGGGAATTTTTACTAGGTTTAAATGTCAGGAATTGTGGAAAACTGAGTTTAAATGTATTTGGCTAAGGTGTATGTAAACTTCCGACTTCAACTGTATATACTGTATTCTATTCTACTGTATTTTAGTCAATGCTACTCTGACATTGCTTGTCCTAATATTTATACATTTCTTAATTCCATGATTTTAGATGTGTATTGTTAGATACTACTGTGTGTGTGACCAATAAAATTTGATTTGAATATAATAATTATAAACAATCTACCGGCTGCGTGCCGAAGAACCTCTCACTCACATGGCTCACTGTCACGTGATAAGGTCTTTCTCACAGGCTACAAGTGAAGACAGACACATCGGGGACGCAACTGCACAAGTCCTTTTCCAATTCCGAGGCGCATATTTTAAAAATTGGAAGAACTGTCCACATTTGCTTCTCGTCAGCCAACAAGATGAGTAGGCCTAACAAACAGCAAAAGCACTAGCCTGTAAATCTACTATCCCCCACAGTACAAATGTTGACCTATTCTATCCTGTGCGAGATATAGATATTCCAAACATGGTCTGGGACAGTTGTGGGATGCAATAGATCCCAAATTAATACAACCAAAAACCTGTTTTAATCAATGAGCCTGACGCAACAGATGAGAACATTTAGCTTAAACTGTTGATAAACTATTACGCTATTTCTTCACATTAAAAGTGCTGCAATGCAAACGGCAGTAGGCTATAAGTGCAAATGTTCCATTAGCAGGAAGTGACCATAAATGTGATTATGCATGTAATGTTTTTATTATAAAATGTGCACTTATATGGTGAAAATTATCTTCCACAAACTTGAACCTCACGTGCCTAACTGGCATGTGTGCCAGTTAGGCTCTACACCCGTTGTAAAGAAGATGAATGTGCTTCATTTTAAGAAAGTTATTTGGCCACTTCAGTTGTGATACAAACCTTATCAAAACATATAAGCCTATGGGCTAGCCTACACGAGGTGTGTGACTATGATTTGAAAATGTCGCCAAGAAAAGCATGCACTGTTTCTTGCTAGGCTAATATTGTTACCCATCACACTATTCTTGATTTAATTGTGTCTTTACATATACTAAATAATATATATATATATGTGTGTGTGAAATTTGTTTGATTTAGAAAGGTGCAGGATAATGGTCCACTCTCGAACAGGGGCAATGGTAAAAAATACATGTCATCTATGCACTTAAATAGCGAATCAAGGACACTTTTCCCATGGTTCATTTTCATGTCAACCAGGTAGGCTATACTCCTGTTGTAAAGATAAGCAATGTGCTTAATGTTCGGAAAGTTGAGAAATAAATATAATAGGCCTAGCCTATAGAAAGCTGATGGGACCCTCCTCTTTTTAATAGAGGCCATCACTCTGTTTTCTCACACAATTGCATAGCCTATAGAAATGTTGCGCAACATGAGCTCATGGGAACTCATGAAGTGTTTGATTACATTTCTGATCACATTTGCATTGACAACTGCATGATTAGAGGGACAATAGAGTGCTGAGTACCAGGTGGTTAGCAAGTTAATAAGCTACTAATGACCATCAGCAGCATCAGAGCTAGGAGAAGCCTAATTACCGTGACTAAACGGTCACGTGGAATTTGGCTGCCATCATGACTCGTGACCGCCGGTGTGGCGGTAATATGGTCACCGAAACATTCCCTAGCTCTGGKTAATGCCTGTTTCCAGACTTCTACAGTGAGAGAAGCTCTGACATTTAGCCATGTTCACCTAATTGTGAGATTATTGAGCAACAATTCTAACATTTGCTTACTATCTTCTCAGTGGTTTGTGAAAAGCGGATGGTAGCACAGGCGAAGCAGATTGGATAAGGCCTTGCTATTTGAACCTAAAATATTTGCACTGCATCGCCATCAGTCGGTGGAAGACAAGGCTAGTCCTCCCACATTCTGTTCTCCTCCCTACCTCTCTTTATGTCTCCCTCTCAACGTCTCAACTCATGAAGGCTTTCAAGCCAGTCAGCAGAGGATATTTCATGCAGTGAAATGGAGATTCATTCATAAGATAGCATTGATCGGATTTAACCTTTGAGAATTTCTTCACATCATGACTGATGGAGATGCAGTGCAAATATTTTAGCTTCAAATAGCAAGGCCTTATCCAGTCTGCTTCGGCTGTGCTACCACACAAAAGGACTGATTATTTGGTTCAAACATTTCTTGCTAACCTAAGGCTATGAGTTCGCTAATCCCTTCAAAACATTGTGCAATGTAATATGTAAAGACACAAATGTGAGAGTCTGGTAATCATGTCAATTATTTAGAAAAGTTCAGAGTTTGTATTTATTTTGTTCCGTCGCCAAACTGTTGTAAAGCCTGTCGCATGCTTCACAGTCAAAACAGTTTGTGCATATATTATGACGAAATGTTGACTACTGTTTGTTTGGGTCTTTGGCAGTTACATTTTTGGGGGGGCTGTTCCCACACCATTTTTGTGTTGTTGAGGCAAGTTGAAGTTTGGTACACGAAGTCTACACCCCTTTGTTGGTGATTGGTCAACARTTGGGGGGGGGGGGGGGGGCAGGCCCTACTGTCTGCAGTGCACCACTAGTTTTCATGCACATTGTTACACTTGAGAAGTACTGCACCAAACATCTTCGCTAGATGTTAAATTGCGCGACTAGACTGATGCAAAAACTTTTATATTCATGACAGATTTCTTGATTTATCTTCAATTAATTCTGACTTTTTAGGCACAGTCTGTGCACTTCTTTGTATTTGGTCTCCGTTAAGGGGTGTTTCATTGTTTATCGAAAACGTGCATTTCTATGCTAATTACGTTAATAACAATTTTAGCATTGGCCATTGTAATATGAATTGTGCAACCAAATCACCATTCAAGTTATACATTTCTGACAGCTATTTTTCCTCACTTGTATATTTTGTATATACAACATCTGGGTTCAGTCTTCTCATCACCTGCACTGTAAAATAAGTTCCACCTATTTTTGCACCCGAAACCTCAGACTCAACTGTTGCTGCTCCACACCAACTAAATAGGCTGCTGGGTCCCCTCTCTTAACACCTAGCTACTGCAGGCTAATGTTAGCATTGTACTATACACCAAAACATGGGGTTCAAGGTTGCCCATTGTCTGAATTTCTTGGCAAACTCAACTCAAAGTAACTTCACATCAATTCCTATAGAGAAATTTACATGTGTTTATCGAACATAATTTTCTCTGGATCCTCCTTATAACACTTTTCATAGTTGATAAAATAATGTGCCACGTGTATAAAACATATGGATTGTCTTTTAAAAGTCACGTCGGAATTATGCACCTAAAAACGTATCCTATTCCTCATTCCACCCATCAAAGAATGCATCTGTTAACTGCACAATACATTATGCAATGTAGAACAAGGCAGGAGATTCTGCTAATGATGTGTCAACAGCTCTGTGATGTTATGCAGTAGTGCTGCTCTTATTGCATGGGCTACAGTACATCTGTAGTTCTGAACAGTGCATCCCAGCAATGTAGACAGGCYGTGTATTAAGTACCATATCACCCCTTGAGTCAAAATGTGCTTCAGACCCAGATTACATTGATGCGGACCAGTCTGAGGGGGCCAGGCCACTACGAAGTTATAAAGCTTAGTATTTGCATTGCATTGGTTTGCTTGACCACTCTGTGTTTCGATATGTTTTATTTTACCAGCCAAAATCTGTGCTTTTTACTGGGGCATGTAAAAACRAGCCCAAGCAGAAACAAATCCACAAGTGGCTGCCCACAGTTCTCCAGTCACAAAGAAATGTATGGCCCCAACAAAACACACATATATATATATATATATATGTCTTAAAAGCAAGCGCAGTCCCAGCTGGTTCCTACATATCTGCTGCCTGGGAAGGCCTCACTCCCCTTCCCTTCATTGGATTCTTTGAAAACTGGTTCCTGGTAAGGGGCAGGGAGCAGAGAGAAAAGGCCTATCCTTTCTGAGAACTGGGGCGGGTGGATAGTTTATAGCTGCCTGGAGACAGTATCAGAAGAGTATGTGAACCAGGGGGATGAGGAGGAGGCGGAGGAGGAGTTTGCAAAAATGCCAAGCCATGGTTCACTTCAGCAGGCAGTAAAAGTGAGGCCAGGGAGAGGAAGGAGAAAAAAGCCTCCCTCCTCACGAGCAATGCTTAGTTTTAATGTCAAAGGAGAACTGTGGGACTTGAGCCTGATTTTGATTTAAAATCTGGTGTAATTCCCCAAAGTTCCTGGGTTTCTCTGGCAAACAACACAGATTGATGGGAATGGAAGCATCTGTAAAAGCGATCTGAAAAGATTATACCTACTTGTCTCTTTTCAAACTGGCAGGACCAAAGTTTAGAGGGAATCTGAGCGAAAACATGTACTTATGGGATTCTTCCAATAAGCCATTTTATTCTAAGTTAGGTTTCCCTGTGAAAATGTAAGGAAGAAACTAGTGTACTCATTACATTATGCCTACACTGAGCATTCTAGAATACTTATACAAAATCAAGACAAAGCCATGTTCAAATGCATGAACAAATCAGCCCATTGGATAAAGTTAGGTTTGCCGTTTTAACAAACAATACATATCAATTCAACCAAATATTAAGGCCAAATGCTAAATAGTAGGCTACACTCACACACAGCAACTAGGGCCTCAATATCTTGAGGGAGATAGAAAGATGATATCTGTACAAATCTGGGCCTACCCATTCCTAATCTACAATGCACTATTGGTGCTAGGCCAAATCAACCCCCTGCTCCCTCCCTCCCCTCTCCACTGTCTCTCTTGGCAAAGCATTTGGCACGTCTCCCCTGCTGTATCCAAATCAGAGAGACCTCTGCTGCCCAACTGGTTTCTCTCGCCAAACATCAACTCTGAGGAGCCCCCCCACCCACACCCCCTAGTCTGGCCTAGGCCTATACGTTCACTTCAGCTTACCATTAAACTCTACCACTGGTTCTTTCCAGGTAAAATATTCATCATGTTCCATCCAGGTAGCACAATCAAGACTTGCAGAACTCCAGTTAGTTGTAATGAGTTTGGAGCAGGCCTGTGCTTGGGCTTAATAGGCCTGCACTGGAGTGCTTACCAAACGAGTCAACATGAATTACAATGAGCCACTGTATAAGTGATGAACTAGAGGTAATTCAAAGTTCATAGCTTACCTGTCACTAAAGGGCAGAATGGAGCTTTGGGGAACATTACCTTTGACAGAGGAGGAATGTGCATTTTCAACCCAATACAAATCACATAAGTAACTAGATAAATCATTTTTTTATCCATTTTGGCCCAATGAGCCACTCGCCTTCCAAAAAAAGAAAGACATAAATGAGATCTTAGGGCTGAATGCGAGGGAGTGAGAGTGAGGAAGAGAGAGTGAGAGAACTAGGAGTACAGAAGAAGGCAAAAGCCAAGGGTATATTTGAGTTGGAGAGCACCACAGTAAAAATACTTCATGAATTAATCATCCATATATTTATGCAGTTATATAGTAGTTCAGAGATGAAAAGATTGGACAGGTTATCACTTGGTGAAACAATGTGATAGTGTTTCCTGACAATCTGACTTATTCATAATAAATAAACTGCAACATTTCTCTACTCAGGGGTAACCAGTTAGAAATGCAGTAAAGCAGATCCACAATTTACCTCTCACAGGTTCAGTTCCTAAGTTCCTTAATAACCTCTCATATGTGTACAGGGAGTTTAGCAATACATGTGTAATAGGTATGTAAAAAGATTGCAGCACATCTAATGTGTAGCACTCACTAATGAACWCTTGGACACAACCTTGTACAACACGATTGAATGCAACTCACCCCTGTCCTTTGCAGGAGAGTTGAATGGAGGGTCAAGGCAATAATATACGAGACATTGAAGAAAACCTGACCAAGAGTCAGGTCAGTAACTGGATTAGGTTGAAATTAGAAMTTGCTTAGTTGCGTTTGGAATGAGAGGTTTATGACAGCTCTTTAGTCTTTACGGAAGATTAGAAGGGTCAGTTTGCGGTCGGAGCAAACCGTGAAAGCCTTGGACAAAACAATAAGCCAAGAGCAGCTCAATTAAGACACATTATTAGTAGTCAATATACTAAAACTTTCTTGCAAATATGGACTTCACATTCAAGGATTTATGTTCTCTTCATACCCAACACCGCTGGAGTTTGTTTTTCAGAACAGTTTTTACAATGTCATCACTATTTTGAGAGGAATGCACAACTCTCCTCAACGTTGAAGGGCAACTTCATTGGAGTATTAATAAACATCTCAAAAATCATATAAAAAAATTTAAAAAAGGAAGTAGTAAAACAAACTATAATGCTGGTGACATATCTCTGCAGATCAATCAACAGAATATAAATATCTAAAGTGAAATACACTGAGTATACCAAACATTAAGAACACCTGCTCTTTCCATGACAGACTGACAAGGTGATTCCAGTCCATGACAGACTGACAAGGTGATTCCAGTCCATGACAGACTGACCAGGTGATTCCAGTCCATGACAGACTGACCAGGTGATTCCAGTCCATGACAGACTGACCAGGTGATTNGATTCCAGTCCATGACAGACTGACCAGGTGATTCCAGTCCATGACAGACTGACCAGGTGATTCCAGTCCATGACAGACTGACCAGGTGATTCCAGGTGAAAGCTACATTATGATCCCTTAATGATGTCACTTATTAAATCCACTTCAATCAGTGTAGATGAAGGAGAGGAGACAGGTTAAAGAAGGATTGAGACATGGATTGTGTATGTGTGCCATTCAGAGGGTAAAYGGGCAAAATAAAATATGTAAGTGCCTTTGAATGGGGTATTGTAGTAAGTGCCAGGTGCATCGGTTTCTGTCAAGAACTGCAACGCTCTTGGGTTTTTCACACTCAACTGTTTCACACTCAACCCTTTTGTATCAAGAATGGTCCACCACCCAGAGGACATCCAGCCAACTTGACACAACTGTGGGAAGCATTGGCGTCAACATGGGCCAGCATCCCTGTGGAACGCTTTCGAGGGGGGGGMAACTCAATATTAGGAAGGTGATCCTAATGTTGGATATACTCAGGTCTTACCTTGCTGTGACAGSTCAGGCCCTGGGGCTGCTGGGAGGATTCTTTGGGAGCGAGGCTGACTGGATGGCGGTGACATCCTCACGTGGCCCACAAACTGAACGTATGTCCCCGGGAAGTCCCCCCTCTGCTTGGTCCGCTCGTTGAAGCCCAGCAGCCAGCCTAGGAGCTCGGGACGCTCCTCATCCCCCTCCTTGAAGTTCAGGGAGAGCAGGGAGGCCTTGCTGACGGTCAGAATGTCCCCGGGGTGCAGATCAACATCTTCCTCCAAGTCCTTGGTGTACACGTAGAGGGCACGGTACTGGAAACCCTCGACCGCCATTTCGGGAAACCGAGAAAAGCTGCCGAAGACGCTGAGAGGATGCGAATGTCGGCCCGATGCTACGGCAACCCAGAAATGTACAGGCAGTAGTGGGTGATGAGTAGTGGCCGTTTGGAACTATCAACCGAAGCTAAGAAGCATTGCTAAAATGGCCGAGTCTATGGAGGAAGGTAGGTAGGGTGCTGCTGCCTCAGAGCAGGCCAGTGTTGGCGCTGTGGAGCACTTTCCTCAGCTTGATACCCCGGTTTAACCAAATGATGGAACAGAGGGACAGGGTTGGCAACATACTCCTTCAAGTGACAAAAACTAGCTGGACAGGCTCTAAACCTAACTAACCGAGGCGTTGGTCTCTTCAGTCTACCTGGGGTGTCTGGGGGGGTGGGGGGGGGGGGGGGGGGGCAGAGTAGGACACTATAATAGTCCTTGATTCTTTCAGGCTTCTCACGATCTGGACGGTGACAACCTACAGAACACAGGGAAAAAAGGAGAAAAACAAGTGAGTTTAAGGGGAAAATACATAGACAATGTAAAAATAATAATTTAGAATATACACTACCTGCAAAAGTTTGGGGTCACTTAGAAATGTCCTTGTTTTTCAAAGAAAATCAAATTTTTGTCCATTAAAATAACATCAAATTGATCAGAAATATAGTGTAGACATTGTTAATGTTGTAAATGACTATTGTATCTGGAAATGGCAGATTTATGGAATATCTACATAGGCGTACAGACATTGTTAATGTCTGTATTCAGCCCCCATTATCAGCAACCATCACTCCTGTGTTCCAATGACACGTTGTGAGCTAATCCAAGTTTATCATTTGAAAAGGCTAATTGAGCATTAGAAAACACTTTTGCAATTATGTTAGCACATCTGAAAACTATGCTGATTAAAAAAAAAAAAAAATGAAACTGGCCTTCTTTGGACTAGTTGAGTATCTGGAGCATCARCATTTGTGGGTTCGATTACAGGCTCAAAATGGCCAGAAAAATAACTTTCTTCTGAAACTCATCAGTCTATTCTTGTTCTGAGAAATGCAATTATGTTAGCACAGCTGAAAACTGTTGTGCTGATTAAAAGAGGCCAGCATCATGGAGTCGCCTYTTCACTGTTGACTTTGAGACTGGTGTTTTGCTGGAACTATTTAATGACGCTGCAAGTTGAGGACTTGTGAGGCGTCYGTTTCTCAAACTAGACACWYTAATGTACTTGTTCTTTTGCTCAGATGTGCACCGGGGCCTCCCACTCTTTCTATTCTGGTTAGACAGTTTGCACTGTTCTGTGAAGGGAGTAGTACACAGCTTTGTACTCAATCTTCAGTTTCTCGCATGGCATAGCCTTCATTTCTCAGGACAAGAATAGACTGACTGACTGAGTTTCAGAAGAAAGTTCTTTGTTTCTGGCTATTTTGAGCCTGGAATCGAACCCACAAATGCTGATGCGCCAGATACTCAACTAGTCTAAAGAAGGCCAGTTTTATTGATTCTTTAAATCAGCACAAATGTTTTCAGCTGTGCTAACATAATTGCAAAAGGGTTTTCTAATGATCAATTAGCCTTTTAAAATGATAAACACAACATGCCATTGATGGTTGCTGATAAATGGGCCTCTGTACGCCTATGTAGATATTCCATWAAAAATGGATCTGCCGTTTCCAGCTACAAGAGTCATTTACAACATTAACAATGTCTACACTGTATTTCTGATCCATTTCATGTTATTTTAATGGACAAAAAAAAATGTACCTTTTCTTTCAAAACAAGGACATTTCTAAGTGACCCCAAACTTTTGCACGGTAGTGTATATACAGTACCAGTCAAAAGTTGACACACCTACTCATTCAAGGGTTTTTTCTTTATTTTTACTATTTTCTACATTGTAGAATAATACATCCGAATTATGAAATAACACATGTGGAATCATGTAGTAACCAAAAAAAAGTGTTATATATATTTTATATTTGACATTCTTCAAAGTAGCCACCCTTTGCCTTGATGACAGCTTTGCACACTCTTGACATTCTCTCAACCAGCTTCATAAGGTAGTCACCTGGAATGAATTTCAATTAACTGGYGTGTCTTGTTAAAAGTTCATTTGTGGACATTTCTTTCCTTCTTAATGYGTTTGAGCCAATCAGGTGTGTTGTGACATGGTAGGGGTGGTATACAGAAGATAGCCCTATTTGGTAAAAGATCAAGTCCATATTATGGCAAGAACAGCTCAAATAAGCAAAGAGAAACAACAGTCCATCATTAGTTTAAGACATGAAGGTCAGACAATCTGGAAAATGTCAAGAACTTTTAAAGTTTCTTCAAGAGCAGTCGCAAAAACCATCAAGCTCTATGAAGAAACTGGCTCTCATGAGGACCGCCAGGAAAGGCCCAGAGTTACCTCTGCAGTAGAGGATAAGTTAGAGTTAACTGCACCTCAGATTGCAGCCCAAATAAATGCTTCAGAGTAACAGACACATCTCAACATCAACTGTTCAGAGGAGACTGTGTTAATCAGGCCTTCGTGGTMAAATTTCTGCAAAGAAACCACTACTAAAGGACACCAATAAGAAAAAAAAAGACTTGCTTGGGCCAAGAATTACAAGCAATGGACATTAGACCAGTGGAAATCTGTCCTTTGGTCTTATGAGTACAAATGAGAGATTTTTGGTTCCAACCGCCATTTCTTTGTGAGACGCAGAGTAGGTGAACGGATGATCTACGCATGTGTGGTTCCTGTGAAGCATAGAGGAGGTGGTGTGATGGTGCTTTGCTGGTGACACTGTCAGTGATTTATTTAGAAGTCAAGGTACACTTAACCAGCATGCTACCACAGCATTCTGCAGCGATTCATCCTCCTACCTGGTTTGAGCTTAGTGAGACTATCATTTGTTCTTCAACAGGACAATGACCCAAAGCACACCTCCAGGCTGTGAAAGGGCTATTTGACCAAGGAGAGTGATGGAGTGCTGCATCAGATGACCTGGCCTCCACAATCACCCAACCTCAACACAATTGAGATGGTCTGGGATGAGTTGGACTGCAGAGTGAAGGAAAAGCAGCTAACAAGTGCTCAGAATATGTGGGAACTCCTTCAAGACTGTTGGAAAAGCATTCCTTATGAAGTTGTCATCAATGAAAAGGGTGGCTACTTTGAAGAATCTAAAATCTATTTTGATTTATTGAACACTTTTTTGGTTACTACATGATTCCATATGTGTTATTTCATAGTTTTGATGTCTTCACTATTATTCTACAATGTAGAAAATAGTAAAAACTAAGAAAAACCCTTGAATGAGTAGGTGTGTCCAAACTTTTGACTGGTACTGTGTGTGTGTGAGATTATATATATATATATATATATATATATATATATATATATAAGTAGACGCCTACAATAATCGAAGCATCCCTGTGTCACGGCCACAAAGCATGAAAATGGCGAACTGTGGCAGTGCTATGCGTTTGTGCAATCTTGGTTGGGATGATGCTACTGCGTCATAACGTACCACAGACTCCCCAAGTCATTCTGCATCACATTTTCAAATCTCGATTTTGATTAAAAGTCACATTCTACAGTTCTCAACCATTCCCTGATGCTCTGAATGGGATAAAACAGATCAATACATGCAATAGCAATGTTTGAAACACAGACAAATATGACCAGCCTTACAGTTCTAAAGCATCCAAATTAAAAAGAACGCTGTTTCATTTAAGACCATTTTCTATAAAGGGAAATTAGGGTATTATGTCCCACGTAAGACTGTTCTGTTGCTCCAGAAATATTTCGGCAGGCTTCTCGAAAAGTAGCCTAATCATGCCAAAACCCTTCAATACAACAATATTGAAAGAAAGTCCTTTCGATGCAAAACGCTTCTTGCTCTTATAATCGAACATGAGTCATTGCAGAAAAACATCTCTCCCATAAAATCATTCACATTCATACAAGCTTGCTTTATCAATGTTAGTCAAAAAGGTCCTCAATGGCTATGTAGACYCATTACATCATTGTTTTTGAGATGTCACCTAGGCCTAATAAACTATTCAAGACCAGTTCAGTGACTAAATCATAATCGGACAGTTTTGAAAGGTTACTTTTCATTAATAGGACTGTCTCTTCTCAATCGATTTTGTCGATTAAGTCAGAGCCACAGTAGGAAAATTGGAAAACACGAAGACTACTGTATGCACGGTCAAAGACATTACCTTTGTTTTTACTGTAGCTTCAGCAAGAGGAGTGAAGCGACCAAATAAAAAAGACACCAAGTTGACCATCAAAATGGCAACAGCACCAGAGAGAGATTAGGCTTTCAAACTAGAATTTGGTCCCACAAAGTAAGGAGAGATGAAGTCTCCTTTTCCCCCTCTGTGGGTGAAGTGATGACCAAAAGAAAATCAGAGATAGAGATGAAATGGAGGGCTTGGGCTTGTGACTCGGGACATAAGAGCTTAGAAGCCCCCAGAGTTTTTTGGAGCATCTCTCGAAACGTCCAAATCACTACTCTTTGTGATATCGCTTACAACATGCTCGTCCATTAGGTTTGTTTTTGACTGGATATGATAAGTTGCTGCTAAAATCTAAATAAGCCAAAATTCGAACTGTACACTTCTTTCTCAGTGGCGCATCTTCAAATCTGGGTGTACGTGCACTCGAACCTCACACAACCCCCCCATTCAAAAAGCAAGCAAACATTCTCGTGATCATCTCTGAGTTCTAATATCACCGCTATAAAACGCTAAATAGTTATCATGATTACAGGCCGTACCATTGGGCAACACTACTCACCCCACTTCTGAGGAGAGAGGAACTGCACAGACTCACCAAGGCTCTCTGTCCGACATCCTCCGTGTCGAGAAAAGAGGTGCCAGGGTAGACACGTGGCACTGGCATACCCAACCACAGCCCGCAATCCTCACACCACCAAACACCCCCCACCCCTCTCTCCGCCTCCCCCCGCCCTCACCCGCCAAAAAAAGTCCATTCCACTTTGCCATTTTTTGTTTGTTTATATTCACAACCTTGCAGAAAAAAGCTGCAATCGTCCCGCACTCTTTGGTAGTCCCAATTCAGCATTTCCCCCCACAGCAATATAAATGCTGCAACTAATACGAGTTGAAAGGAGAATCATCTCTGTTACAGTCCTGCACATTGAAAAAAAAGCCTCCATTTCAAGGCAGCAGCTTGCAGGCTCGTCGTCACTGGAGCCATCCTTTTTTCCTCACTTTTATTCAGTCAAGAAACGGCACACTTATCAGGAGAGCCCAAACGGCTGAGGGAGACCACAAAAAAATTATTAATGAATAAAAGGCAAGAAACTCACTGTTGCTAGAGAGAGGGAAACTAAGCCTGGCCTCCCATTGGCTGCTRTTTGGCCATGTGCTCCGGAGTCACCAGAGAAGCTTGGGCAAATCAAGGAAATGTTCTAATATTAGAAAATGTATCTAGGCAGTGATCAAGCTCCTGACCCAAACAACTCCACCTTTTTTACATTGCACTTTGCATCCTCAAAGACTGACTCGGTTTTTTGAGGAGGACACTGAAATGTATGCAGTATGATAATAAAACAAATATATTTATGAAAAAACGGATTATACAGATACAATTAATGTCTGGTGCTGCAATATTAGGTAAGATATATTTTACAATTACTAGGAATGGACCATTAAAATTAAGAGAGAACTGATTTATCAAAATCTGGATGACAAATGTATTAAATTCAAAAAACAGAAGGTTCCTTTACAGCATCAGAGGCACCAGCCACTCAAACAGGGAGATCTTGATTTCTTGTCTTTTATTACAATTTTTTGGACATTTTTGCCACACTGTTAGGAGCGAGTGACAAGCATTTTGCCACACTGTTAGTAGCTAGTGACAAGCATTTTGCCACACGGTTAGTAGCTAGTGACAAGCATTTTGCCACACGGTTAGGAGCTAGTGACAAGCATTTTGCCACACGGTTAGTAGCTAGTGACAAGCATTTTGCCACACGGTTAGTAGCTAGTGACAAGCATTTTGCCACACGGTTAGGTTAGTGACAAGCATTTTGTCACACTGTTAGGAGCTAGTGACAAGCATTTTGCCACACGATTAGGAGCTAGTGACAAGCATTTTGCCACACGGTTAGGAGCTAGTGACAAGCATTTTTCCACACGGTTAGGAGCTAGTGACAAGCATTTTGCCACACTGTTAGTAGCTAGTGACAAGCATTTTGCACAGGTTAGGAGCTAGTGGAACGCATTTTTGCCGCACGGTTAGGGCTAGTGACAAGCATTTTGCTGCACGTTAGGAGCTAGTGACCAAGCATTTTGCTACACTGTTATAGCTAGTGACAAGCATTTGTTCTGGAGCACCGAGTTAGTAGCTAGTGACAAGCATTTTTGCCACACTGTTAGAAGCTAGTGACAACCATTTTGCGCACGGTTAGTAGCTAGTGAGCATTTTGCCACACGGTTAGGAGCTAGTGACAAGCATTTTGCCACACTGGTTAGAGCTAGTGACAAGCATTTTGCCAACACTGTATAGGAGGCTAGTGACAAGCATTTTGCCAACAACTGGTTAGTAGCTAGTGACAAGCATTTTGCTGCACGGTTAGGAGCTAGTGACAAGCATTTTGCCACACAGTTAGAAGCCAGTGACAAGCATTTTGCCACACAGTTAGAAGCTAGTGACAAGCATTTTGCTGCACGGTTAGGAGCTAGTGACAAGCATTTTCCAGTCATACAAATACTGTTAATTTGTATGAGGTTGTATCAACAGGAATAAGCTGTAGGGTTGTTAAGAGTATCTGCAAGCCAAGATATTTTGATATATAATCATTGCAACTTTCGAAAAATTTTGCAATATATTTTTGTCCTAAGTAAGTAAAGTAGTGAAACATAACTCCACCATAAAGTGGTCCTGAACTTCTCAAATATGGGTTGCTTTGTTTGGCTGAAGCTGGAGCTGGCTAGTTTAACGTCAATACAGCAAAATCTCTGTAAAACCCTTGCTACAGATATTGTAAATTTGACACATTGTGTTAATACGCTCAACGTGTTTTTACTGTAACCACGATATAGCCTAGCGGAAATTACACATAGGCCCACTTAACATTTTTACAAATACTTCATATTTTATGAAATAAAGAAATATAAATATACATGAGCAATTCCACAGTAATGGAGTGACACTGAGACTCAAATGTTYCACATTAAAAAGTATGTCAAACAAAAAACAATACATTTTCAGCGAAATTGTTAAAAGCTAATGATGAAAAGTTAAACTGAATAAATATTGGCATGCCGTACCACCTCAACACACCTCAAGGTGTTCCTATGTTTTGCAAAAGAGATACAATAGACATTCGAGGATGTTCTAACTAGAAGTCTATTCAACATAAGTGTTCATATGTAGGCTAGTTGTTTCTCTTTTATTTCTAAGTTGGGGGATAAAAAGTAATAGGGTGTAATAGTTATTCATTGCTACCCTTTACATAAGCAACCCTACAAACCATACATTACCCGAAGTACAATGCACAAAGAAGCTAACGAGTTAATACAACAACAAACAAAACTTACATTACACTGAATTTACATAAAGTAGTACACGGCAATAGCGACTGAACAGACAAGTTTAGAGGCATTGTTACCACAGGCATTGTTACCACAGACATTGTTACCACAGACATTGTTACCACAGACATTGGTGATCCTGCAAGTTTGGGAATCAATCCAAGACAAATCTGGACATATAACTTTGGCAGTGTCCTAAACCAATGCACATGTGCGGAATACGCTTAACTTTTAAACAACAAAGCGCACTAACTGTGTAATAACAATATTAGAATGGTCCAAAATGTAGGGGTGCTGTCAACTACAGCTAAGTTGCCCATGTCGCAACAATGTAGCAAGTAAAACTCGCACATGAACTTGCAGATGACGTGTTCGAGAAATTCGCAACCTTTGGCATTATTTTGTCTGTGTTAAGCGCAATGTTGCTACATTGAGTAAAAACGTAGCCAACAAAATAGTGTAACATTCATGTGCCATATGGGAACTCTGGAAAATATGGTTACAGTAGCTCGTTAGCTCGACTTGGTAGATTTTTAGATGTCAATAGAGAGGCGCACGTTAGTACTGCAAGTGGCAGACATTATGCAACTAACTAGGTATTATTTTAACATTTAGCGTACTTTAAAGAAAACGACTTGTTGCGGTGCCCTCGACAAGTTTATAGACCTGTGCAAGTTCGTACTGCCTTGTGTGCGTAGGGCACCTAGTTGAAGATCTTCCACCATTTTCCCGTTCAGAGGCTATAGCACTGGAAATGTGCACCAACTTAGGAAAAACTCACCCGCAGACGCAGATACTTCTTCCAAATWTCTCGCTGTGGCGGCACTTTAACACGTCGAAATGCAGACAGCAAGTTTCCTTATCTTTCACCTGTTCTTTCCCTCAATGCTTTAAAGTCGTCCACCTCCTTTGATTACTTCTAGTCCGGTTTCTTTCTTTCTCCCTTTCTTTCTTTTGCTGCACATGACTCTCAGCTCCCTACACAGCCATTTTCCAGCACAGCACGGCGCAGAAAAGGAGAGTGCGTGGGAACTAATATGAACAGCACGGGAAAAAACGAACCCAGTCGGAAAAGCACGAATCATTGCAGGACAGGAAGCATATGGCCATTTCCATGTAAAAGGACCCATGAGCACCAACCTGTGAAGTTTATAGGATCATGTCAAATTGGGTGTCAAATGAAAGCTAAGAGTCTATATATATTTTTTAATGAAAGCATATATCCATTTATCAACTATTTTTCATCCAAAAAAATTAAGAATAAGAGAAGGCTTATATTTTTGGTCAGTTGGAAAAGGGTTCTTAGAAAACATATATTTCTAATTTCCATCCCTCATGAGGAGGGAGGATAATGAAAGATAACATAAGTAACAAGTAGTTCGTGTTTTTACTCATATCAATTTTGTTTATTAATTAATAAGTGATTGAATCAAAATCGTTAACGGAATTTCAGTCAAATCTGTAACAGAATTTATGCTATTGATTTGGCTACAATGGGAAATCATAGTAGGCACAGACCACAAGTTTGGACAGTACAGTAAAGCAAAGTAGAGTATAGTTCACTACAGTAGAGTACACTAGAGTTAAGTACAGTATAATGTATTGTACTGTAATGTATTGAAATATACTATACTCTACTGTAGTCTACTGTACTGCACTGTACTCTACTGAGCTCTACTGTGCTGTACTTTGATGTCCAAACTTGTGAAATATAGATGTCTATGATTGGTTCAGATTTGGTCCGGACCAACCAAATGTTGTCTCGTTTGAGGGCAGAGCTCATTAAAATAATAGCCCGTGTTTAGAATAATACCCAAATAKGCAAATTAGGATATTGCATATCTATACCTTTRTGTACCTATTTAAGATATATCACCATGTAGAGAATGGCATTCATATCCATGCATTTCTGTGCAATACAGATCAGGGACCCATGATGAAATTCCATTACCGCAATTCCGTTACCGGGTATAAATCCACTTCACTTACTGTTGTTCAATAACCAAAATAGATTTCTTCAAAGTCAATGTGTCATGTCATAGCTGACACCGCATTCTTTCTGTAATCGTTAAATCTTAATTCAGAGCATATATTTAACAATTTTGGTCAAACGTGGACACAAAAAACAGTGGGAGATTTTACCTAAATTATGTTACCAAACTTTGCATCTGCACAGTTCTTCCAGTAAATGTTTTTGTAAAATGTTTTGTGTAAATTGTTAAAAGTAGTCCTTGTGCATAGTTGTATGGTTTGTTAAACTTTTAAATCAATTGTTTTTTGTTTGGCATACATTTCAAAGTGAAAAATCGGAAACTCGGCGCAATTCCATTATCGTGCAATTGCCCATATGACCATGATAAATATTTCCTCTCCTGAATTGAAGCATTTCAATGCCCGTCCCAACAATACAACCATTTCATGCCTTTTCATAACAGCATTTAATAAAAAAGTATTGATTATACCATAACCYTGTTCAGAATGCTGATGAAGGATAGTCTGTGCTGTATCAGGAAGAGCTAATAATTAGGCTACTCCATCTTTTTTGTTGTTGTTGCCAATTAGCTACCAGGTTGAACAAAGAATATTCAAATGTAGGAWTTTTTTTGGCTCCCGAGTGGCACAGCGGTCTAAGGCACTGCATTTCAGTGCTAGAGGAATCACTACAGACCCTGGTTCGATTCTGGGCTGTATCACACCTGGCCATGGTCAGGAGTCCCATAGGGCCTGAGCACAATTGTCCCAGCGTCGTCCGGTTTAGGGGAGGGTAGGCCATTATTGTAAATAATTTGTTCTTAACTGACTTGCCTAATTAAATAAAGGATAAATAAAATAATGTACCTGGCCTTCAGATGTGAAGACTTATTGTTACAGACTATATATGTTTTGAATAGAGAAATACACATTTGATCACAATAAGCCTCTATAGTTGTTAGTGTTGTGAATGTGCTTCTCCAAAATGTAAGATGTAAGTCCCAAAAAGAACTGTACACTTCATATTATTCTTCTGCCATTCATTTATTTCAAACACTGTTAGACAATTGAGAGAAAATGAATTTCACACCAACTTTCACCAGAAACCAGTTTGGGAAATATACAATGAAGTTTGAGGGCCACCAAGGTAAGACAAAACAAACATTAATTATGTTTATGGATTACAATTGACCATTACAGATATCCCATTTATCATACATCAGGAAAAATATGAGAAGGTAGTTGTAATCAGTTGGTTATATTCTGCGTGCACCTCAGGCTTTCACCCCGTTTTATTATTGAAGTTGAATCAAAGACCACTAAATGAATACATTTCAGTTATGTAAAACTACACACTAATTTGGGTGCATTCAGAACCAGTGTCTTTTTTTCTTGTGTTACATTAAACAGTGTAAAAGTGCAGAATGGGTCATATATTTGCAATCAAAGAATCAGATAAATTCTCTAGCAAGCAAGACCATGAAAACAACAATCTGACTAATATAACGACTAGTTATTCAGTTCAGTGAAAAATGTCTAGCATGAGGACACAGTATTATTTCCAATAAAGGGACCACACTTTGACAACATCAAGATCTGGGAAATCCATTTTGAATTGAATGACCTATTTTATTATACTCTCACAAAAATCACACTTATTTGTTTCAAGTACTAATAAAGTATATCAATTTTAAAAAGTAGATACGTTTTAGATTTCTGACCTTCTGTTATCCTGTCTCGTTCCAGTTGTTCAAGTATTAGTTGGTGACAAATTATTATTTGTATTTTAACTTGGTCAATATTCCCATATCCCCAGCCAACTGTGAAACACGTGTTCCTAACATCATCTGACATATATTAGGATGAACTGTCTTACTGTAACAGTTTATCTGAAATAACCACGAGTGGAAGAATTTTGGTTGTTCATTCAATAGTTGCAGAAGAAAACAATGACAGTATACAATGTTGACAGCCAAACCATTGCCTACATCTTCAAATCTCTCACCCTTCTATCAAGTCTGTTGTTCTTGAATGMCAACTTCCGTTTGGGTTAGTTATGGTGTTCGTAAACAGCATAGGCGTATCAGCAATGCAACAAGACTGCTTCCATATCAAACTATACAAAACACAGTTTCATTTCTTTGTCCTTCAGGGCTTCTGTTGGAATCCAGCTGATCCCTGTCATTCGTTGTTCAGAATAATTTAAAGGGGGTCTCCCGAGTGGCRCAGCAGTCTAAGGCACTGCATCACAGTGCTTGAGGTGTCACTATAGACACGGGTTTGATCCCAGGCTGTGTCACAACCGGCCGTGAGACAAGATCGAAATTGGGGAGGAAAAAAGGGGTACATTTTTTTTAAATAATTTAAATGGCCAAACAGCAGTTGAAACAATTACAAAGCGTACTCTTTTCCCCGTCACTGTTTTAGTAAAAAGCTGAGGAATGGGCTGGAGAAATGCAACTACTAAAATTCCTGATATCAAAAAAATATATAGTTTTAACCATGTTTTGAGGCTTTACAGGGTTTGTTAACATTTACTTTGTTTACAACCTGGAGAAAAACAAGTTTATATTTTGGGTTCTGTTGGGGAACTACAGTTGAACTAAGCTCATGAGGCTTTTATAAATTATAATCTTCAAGAATCAATGGGTACATATAATTAATTTAAAAGTCCAAAAATGGATGAAGCAACTGCAGATTGCCCCCTTTAACAGTGAAGATGAAAAAAGTTCACATACAGTACACATCTGACCCGAAAATGTAAACATTCATTCATATAACATTGTTTTAAAAAAACAGCACAGCGAGCCAGTTCCTACATACACCGCACAATTCTTAAAATGCAAACGGAAAACAAGAGTTCTGAAAAAGAATGAGAACAGTGTTCAGGGAAAACGCCTAACCTGTGCAAATACACTCTTCCGCTAGATTACATTGTAGGGTAGCTTGCTTCAACAAGCAGGTTAGTATGGTATTGCAGGATCACCAACAATCTAGTATCAAAAAGGTAGCACTGGCAGAACGAAGCGTTCTTTATTTTGTGTCCCGTCAATCATTTTGTGATTTAAACCAATGGAAGAAATCGGTGGAGTTTATCCATTTGATGACATCACTGGAATGATTGACAGGGCTTGGCAACAGGGCTCAATCATGAAGCTTCCTATGTACAGTACCTCTTACTTAGAAGGGTTCTTATGAGAAATCCATGCTTTGGCACGGGGGCACTATTTCACTATCCCTGTGACCATGAATCATTACTACCATATTATTGTTCTAGTGTGTTAAAGACGGCACTGAATTAAAGGGCTTGGACACACTAAGTACATAAACATTCAACGTATGTTTGAAAGGCCTATTTTGATCAGACAGAATCAGCAGCCATATTTCATGTCATGAAACACTTTTGGAATACTAATAGAATGTTAAACAATTTAACAGATATGGGAGAAAACATATTATTCATCGGCTGTCTGCATCTATAAGCAACATCCAAATCTTTGTTCTTAATTTAGTTCATTAACTTGGAGTTTCCTCATGTCTCTATCCATTCACACAACAGAATGGGCGCATCAAATTTGTGACATTGTCACAAATAAGGGCCAATAAATGAAGTCATCAGCCTGAAACAAATAAAATGAACATAAAAAGTAATAAATAGGTTATTTCATAAAAAAAGGTATTTACAAAGTACAAAAATGTTACAGGTGCTACAGTGAACCTAAAACCAAAGGTGGGAGGGATTAAACCAATTTTGGCTCAACAGTTTCGAGTGTGGTACGATGMATACTGTAACTCAACCGTGTGAAGTCTTTTTGTTGTTGTTGTACTCTCCCTCCAGTTGCCTCAATTGGCTCAGGCTTGAGTATATTCTCGCGGATAAACATGCAAGCCCTTCATATACGGTACAGTAGCCGGTCAGAGAGTATGTAACCTTAGTCTAGGGTGTGACTCTACCTAGACCTTTCACCTTATTGGAGCAACGCTAGGCTAATACCCCTCCTTCTCCTTTGGCTTGGATTTCTGCGCTGCTGTACCCTGTGCTCCTCGCCCTGCCACCTCCAGGCTCCAGTCGGACTGAGCCAAGTTAATCCACGATGCCTTAAACCGCGGCTGCCTGACGGGGAGGGTGGGTCTTTGCTCCTTCTCATCCGGGTCGTCAAAGCTCACCTCCTGCACCGCCTYCTGCTTCTTAAAGGAGTCCCTCCTCTCRGACAGGGCCAGTTTCCTCATCACCAACTCCTTGGAGCAGTGGTCACTGCGGTGGTCGCTGCTTGTCGACTCCCTGTGGATTCTCTGACCGCCCAGATACAGGCCCTGGCGGCCATGTTGTTCCCCCACACAGACAAACCCTCTGGCCGTATCCAGGGCCTCTAGCCCCTCCCCCTCCGACAGGGGTACCTCCATGGTGTGTCGGCGGGTGGCGTAGGCCTTCTTGTCACCGTGGTACACCCCTGAGAGCTTCTCAGCCGACTGCACCCTCTTGAGGAGGGGCGAGCGGGGCGGCTCGGCGCTGCGGGGGCGCACAGAATGGCGTGCGATGGTGGGAGGGGACAGGGTCTTGCCGTGGAAGCCGTGGAGGCCCTTTGAAAGGCTGGGGAGGGAGGAAGGAGAGCACTGGGGGGAGAGGGGCTGCGGAGGGGGGATACAGGCCAGCGGGGAGGGGGGGATGCTGCTGGTGGACTTGCAGCGGCCTGCCTTGGTGTAGCGGCCTAGGACCTGGAGGGAGCTGGGACGGGCCTGGGGGACGGGGGAGTTGGGAGAGCTGGAGCAGGGAGAGGAGCTCTGGGGGGAGTTGGAGTCTGAGAAGAGATAGAACATGCTGTAGATAAGCTTTTGATTTCTTCAGTGACAAAGAAAGCATTCTCGCTGTAGTGCTGTTAAACGGTTTGAGAATAATGAGAATCAACTTTTGCCTGCATTTCTGTATGACATGTACCATGAAAACCAAGAGCTTTTACATAACCCAGGTATCTTCTATTCAGATACCAATTGACTTGGTATATCATAACAGTTGAAACATTGTCACACACCCACCTTATTACAGTAAAATATGCACATCACAAAATGGCCGACTATCGAACCACAGTTTCCATCCAATAGAGGCTAGCTACTCACCTCCAGACTGGTCGGGGGAGGGGCAGGGTGTGCTGGGCCCAGGCGAGAGGCTCTGGGTGGGGGAGCCAGACAAGCTGTCACTGGAGGATACTGAATGCTGTAAGCCGGAGGAGAAACTGCGACTGCTCTGCATGGGAGGGTTGTGCTTGGCCATCTTCCTCAAGACGCTACGTCGTCTACTACAGGAGAGAAATGGGATTCAATTTAAGTGGATATTTTCAGCAAACCTTTTCATGTGACGTTATAATACACCAATTCTGTGGATATAAAAGATAGCATTAGGCGGCACAGAACTCTTTATTTTTTTGTTTGTTATTATATTCTTATTTACAATAGAAGTTTGTTTGTCATTTTGTAAGTCGCTCTGGATAAGAGCGTCTGCTAAATGACTTAAATGTAAATGTAAGTTGCTCCAAAATGACCCAATACATTATTTACAAATCCTTTCTATTGGGCACATCTGGAATACAACCAAAATAAACTGAAAATGCATTCAACAACTTTGTAGAGTCACATGCTTGTTGTAGTGATTGTGTGCTAGGAATATGGGTCCAAACACTACACTGAACAAAAAATTGTAGCATTTGGCGTACATTTTTAAGACTTTACTGAGTTACAGTTCATATAAGTAAATCAACCAATTGAAATAAATTCATTAGGCCCTAATCTACAGATTTCACATATGCATCGGTTGGTCACAGATACCTTAAAAAAAAAAAAGTAGGGGTGTGGATCAGAAAACCAGTCAGTGTCTTGTGTGACCACGATTTGCCTCATGCAGTGCGACATGTCCTTCGCATAGTTGGTCAGGCTGTTGATTGTGGCCTGTGGAATGTTGTCCCACTCCTCTTCAATGGCTGTGCGAAGCTGCTGGATATTGTCAGGAACTGGAACACGCTGTCGATCCAGAGCATCCCAAACATGCTCAACGGGTGACAAGTTTGGTGAGTATACAGGCCATGGAAGAACTGGGATATTTTCAGCTTTCAGGAATNGAGAGAACAGAAGAACATGTAGATAAGCCTTTGCTTTGTAATTGCAGAAATCAAACAAACATTCTCACTTTAGTGCTGATAACCGTTTGATAATAGCTACAATAAACGTTATCCTAAACTTTTTCTGTATGACATACAGTACAGAAATGTTATTTTAAATGGACAAAAAAAAAAAAAATCTTTCAAAACAAGGACATTTCTAAGTGACCCCAAACTTTTGCAAGGTAGTGTATATACAGTGCCAGTCAAAAGTTTGGACACACCTACTCATTCAAGGTTTTTCTTTATTTTTACTATTTTCTACATTGTAGAATAATTGTGAAGACATTAAACTATGAAATAACATATATGGAATCATATAGTAACCAAAAAGTTTAATCCAAATATATTTTATATTTGAGATTTTTCAAAGTAGCAACCCTATGCCTTTGACAGCTTTGCACAATCTTGGCATTCTCTCAACCAGCGTCACCTGKAATGCTTTTCCAACAGTCTTGAAGGAGTTCCCACATATGCTGAGCACTTGTTGGTAGGGCTGGGCGATATGGCCAAAATATCATATCATGGTATTTTTCAAATTTTTGACTGTATTTTATGTTCTTGATTAATAAAAGTTCTACATTTGCTTTATGAGTAGTRCGTGACCCTATGGTGGCAACACATACACTACCGTTCAAAAGTTTGGGGTCACTTAGAAATGTCCTTGTTATTGAAAGAAARGCAATTTTTTTGGTCCATTAACATCAAATTGATCAGAAATACAGTGTAGACAATGTTAATGTTGTAAATGACTGTTGTAGCTGGAAATGGCAGATTTTTTATGGAATGACTACATAGGCGTACAGAGGCCCATTATCAGCAACCATCACTCCTGTGTTCCAATGGCACGTTGTGTTAGCTAATCCAAGTTTATCATTTTTTAAAGGCTAATTGATCATTAGAAAATGTTAGCACAGCTGAAAACTGTTCTTCTGATTAAAGAAGCAATACAACTGGCCTTCTTTAGACTAGTTAAGTATCTGGAGCATCAGAATTTGTGGGTTCGATTACAGGCTCAAAATGGCCAGAAACAAAGACCTTTCTTCTGAAACTCGTCAGTCTATTCTTGTTCTGAGAAATGAAGGCTATTCCATGTGAGAAATTGCCAAGAAACTGAAGATCTCGTACAACGCTGTGTACTGCTCCCTTCACAGAACAGCGCAAACTGGCCCTAACCCGAATAGAAAGAGGAGTGGAAGGCCCCGGTGCACAACTGAGCAAGAGGACAAGTACATTAATGTGTCTAGTTTGAGAAACAGACGCCTCACAAGACCTCAACTGGCAGCTTCCTTAAATAGTACCCGCAAAATACCAGTCTCAACGTCAACAGTGAAGAGGCAACTCCGGGATGCTGGCTTCTAGGCAGAGTTCCTCTGTCCAGTGTCTGTGTTCTTTTGCCCATCTTAAGCTTTTCTTTTTATTGGCCAGTTTGAGATATGGCTTTTTCTTTGCAACTCTGCCTTGCTTTTCTTTCAAAAACAAGGACATTTCTAAGTGACCCCAAACTTTTGAACGGTAGTGTATATTCTAAATTATTTCAATGGGTCTTTCTCCAGTTGGATTGTTTTATACTAGTCAATTCAACTTCAACCTAAAATAATTTCCTGCATTTCCATACATTTCTGCACTCATTTGAGATAATTTCCACACTGCTACGATATGGGGGAAAAATACTAGGCCTTATTTTAACCCAAATGTTGCAATTGTGATTTAGATCAAAACACTTGGGTGAACTTTTGGAATCATGGAAATATATTGTTTATTATAATTCTATAGTTAGAATATAAATAATAGTGGGCACTTTGAATAGTGTTGTCTGGCATGACAACGAATGAAAAWGCCATGGACGAGTTATTGTAACAGGGTAGGAACCAAAGCGATGTTCAGTGTTTCCTAGGGGACCCTATAATCTTTGGCTTTATTCATATAGCCAACATATTCATGCTTCGCCTATTCCTCTTTGATTTAGAAGATACTGTTGCCTCCACCCGTATTGGTATCAGGCTAGCTACGTTTGCTCTGACTCAGTACTTTTATTAGCTAGTCAGCTAGCTAGCTAAAAAGTGATTAGTATTAGTGGCTAACACAATTTAGCTTAACTTGCWAAGAAAATACAAACTAGCTGTTCGCAGATGTAAGAAACACAAACTAATATTGTAATTATAGAACACTTAGATTTATATTAATTTCAAAGTGAAAACAACATCGTTGTCATCAACATTGTTGCATGTGCTGCATTGACCATGAAGACTGAATGAAAGTGTCTTGTGGTCAAACAACAACAAATGTGCTCATTGAGTGACAGGGGGTGGGACTAGGTCTGTGTGGAAAGCGAGAGAGAGCAGAGAGGGATGACTCAAGTAGCRCAGTAAACAATAAAAATGGACGTTATACACGGCGTATCACATTTAACAAACCAAACATTCAAATACCGTTATAGAAGGTCAAGTAAAATCCCAAACTGGTCCGTGCATAAATACCGGTATATAGTAAAATACAGTATTCCGCCCAGCCCTACTTGTTGGCTGCTTTTCCGTCACGCTGCAGTCCAACTCATCCCAAACCATCTCAATTGGGTTGAGGTCTGGTGATTGTGTTGGGTCATTGTCCTGTTGAAAAACAAATGATAGTCCCACTAAGCGCAAACCAGACACTACCGCCTCCATGCTTCACAGTGGGAACCACACAGGTGGAGATCATCCGTTCACCTCCTCTGCATCTCACAAAGACATGGCGGTTGGAACCAAAAATCTTAAATTTGGACTCATCAGACCAAAGGACAGATTTCCATCGGTCTAATGTCCATTGCTCGTGTTTCTTGGCCCAAGCAAGTCTCTTCTTATTATTGGTGTCCTTTATTAGTGGTTTCTTTGCAGCAGTTCGACCATGAAGGCCTGATTCACGCAGTCTCCTTTGAACAGTTAATGTTGAGATGTGTGTTACTGTGAAGCATTTATTTGGGCTGCAGTCTGAGGTGCAGTTATTCTAATTAACTTTTCCTCTGCAGCAGAGGGAACTCTGGGTCTTCCTTTCCTGTGGCGGTCCTCATGAGAGCCAGTTTCTTCATAGCGCTTTATCGTTTTTACGACTGCACTTGACAAAACTTTCAAAGTTCTTGAAATGTTCCAGATTGATTTGATTTGTTATAGTTTTGATGTCTTCACTATTATTCTACAATGTAGAAAATAGTAAAAATAAAGAAAAACCCTTGAATGAGTAGTTGTGTCCAAACTTTTGACTGGTACTGTATGCCATTAAATCCAAAGCTTTGGCATAACACACGTTTCCTCAAATACAAATTTACTTGGTCTACCACAAGGGTTGAAACATTGTCAAACGCCCACTTACCAACACAAAATTATGCACGGCACAAAATGGTGGCCCAGTTTCGATCCAATAAAGAGGCTAGCTAGCAACTCACCTCCAGACTGGTCAGGGGCAGGGGAGCGGCAGGGTGTGGAGGGCCCAGGCGAGAGGCTCTGGGTGGGGGAGCCAGACAGGCTGTCACTGGAGGAGACTGAATGTTGGAAGCCGGAGGAGAAACTGCGACTGCTCTGCATGGGAGGAGGGGTGTGCTTGGACAGCTTCTTCCAGATGCTACGTCGTCTACTACAGGAGAGAAATGGGATTCAATATAAAGGCTGTGGGTATACAGGGTTTCAGCAATCGGTTATTAGACCGATTGGGTGTTAGATGATTTTTATAATASTCTGATATATGATTATGTGAACGCAAAACATGGCAATGTTTGTATTCTGTGGCACAGAATTAATATTTCTTACAAATGGCACCCAAYAGAGGAGAGCTTTTTGTCTTATCTGCCATGACACCCAGATAGCAGGTGCTACAGTAGCGGTGACTGGAGTAACTGTTCCTCATATAAATGGAGAGCCCTGTAATGTTCTGCTCTTACCCGTCCTGGCCGTCCTTCCTCTTGCTCTTCTTGCTGCGTCGGGCCATCTTGCTCTTGTAGCTGGTCTTCCTGGCTGGGCCCACCTTGATGGAGGTGTTCTCCAGGGCCGTGGTCTGCAGGGTCACCTTGCTGCCACTCTGGGAATAGAACGGCGATTGGTTTACTGGGCACCAAATGTTCTATGTAGSATAGATATTGCATATGGAATATATATTTCCTGCTTATAGAACGGTGATCACTGATTTGTAACAGGATTGCACAGGTGAAAGTAACAKGGTCTAAAATGGCCACCTGTCACAGGGGTTGGACGACAGGGACAGGGACGACTGCAGTGGGGTTAATATGAACAGGGACAATATAAGGACTGAGGAATTTCTTGGGGTTTCTTTTTAGAGAGACTGGTCTTGAGAAAGGCCTTGTGCTGAAACGTTAACCGGCTATATCCTCCCGTCTTGTTTCCTTTGTCATTTTTGGGGACAAAATGTAGTCATACTGTTTATATCAGAAGGTAGCAAAGAATGAATGAAGGTAGGTAAATAGGAAGGACAGAGAGAGACAGAGAGAGAGACAGAGACCAAACAAAGAGAGGAAGGAGTATCAGGAAAGCGTGATGGTTCTGTTCCAGTGGGTCTCACCTTGAGAAGCAGCTCCACCACCTCAGTGTGCACCAGCCCCTGGACCGACTCCCCGTTCACGTGGGTGATGAGGTCACCAGCCCTCAGGCCCGCCTCGTGGGCCGGAGTGCCCTCCTCCACACACTACAGGAACACATGAAGAATAACCAACCAGAATGTAACCCTGACTGCTTTGGCATGTATCAATGCTTTCAGAAACAAAATGTAAAACAAGACTAAATAATATATTGGCTAAAGAAGAAACCGTAACAGACTGGCACRCGAGCTAACAATAATACCAGTGGATTAAAACCAGCCAGACATGTGGTATTTGAAAGAACAAGTGTTGTTATAAACAAATATTACACATTATGAAATAACTAAACAACACAAACCAATACCAGACCACACAGATAGTTCAACCAGACAGTAAAACCAAGTCCCAATACTGCAGCAGTACTAGGAACCATAGAGATACATACTTGAGTGGCCTGTTCCATAAAAATGTCCCTGACCAAGATGGCCATCCTGTAGTCATGTTGTCTAGTGATCTATTTAATTCTGTGGCAAGAACACTTACCCAGACCATGTGGTGCACGGTGTAGACGTCCAAGTCCCCCATGTAGACGCGGATGGCACGCAGGGCGAAGCCGAACCTCTTCCCAGAGCTGTGGATGACCACGGGGGGGCGCAGGCTGGTGATGCTGAGGGACAGGTCTCCCCGGTTGGGGGACGAGTCTCGGGACGAGGGGTTGGAGGATAGGGACAGCGACGACTTGGGGCTGCTGGGGAGACCGTCCGTGGTATCTGGGGGTATGGAGAGAGAACACGTTAGGATTGAGGAATTTCTTGGGGAATTTAACAAAGTCAGTACAAGCATATCAATCATATAGGTTACAGGGCATTGTAGGCTACATACACAATACAGTGGTGTTGTTGTTGTTAGCATTATGCTAATCTCTGAATAGAGTCAGTGGCTGCATCTCAAATGCTTGGCCCATATAAACGGCAACTTTTAGCCATAGCTCTGGCCAAAAGCAATCCACAGAAATGTATGTTACCAGGAATACGGTACCGTTTGAGACTTGACCTCTCTTAACATCTGAGTATACTGGTACAAGCTAGCTAGCTCTGGTGGTTTAATTTACCTGGGGTGATGATGAGGGACAGGCCTGAGATGGAAGCTGACTTGGGGAGCTTGCAGGCCGCTGGGGGCCTGGGCTTCTCGGGGGTGTCCAGCTGGTGCCCGATGCGGCGGGACGCCCCACGTCTGTAGGAGGGCCGCGTGCCTGTGCTGTTACTACGGAGACGGATACGCCGCAAGTTGGACACTACCCCGTCTGAGAGAGGAGGGAGATAGAGAGAGGGGTGGGGGGGTAAGTGAATGTCTAACAGTGCACGCTAGAGTGTGGGCATTCTTCTCTTTTAGTAATGTAAGCCAAGTACAAATAGCCTGTGTGTATATATACACAAAATCTGTGTGGGTGTTTACTTTACGCATATGACAGTGTGTCTGTGGGTATAGGCCTAAACACATGTGTGTGTGAACYAGTGCAATCTAAACTCACCCTCTTCCTCAGCTGCGATGGCGAAGCGTGGCATGGTGTCCAGGCTCTGGGTGCTGTTCATCACCAGCGGACTGGCACTTCTCTCTGACTGGGACGAACTGGAGGAGGCCCTGGGACGCAGGCTAGAGGACAGGAGGGAAAGAGAACAGAATGAAGTTAACAAGGACAGGACAGGGCACACTTACAGAGAAAGGGTAGTTGTGATCTGGTTATGTTACAAGGGATTCAAGAACGACACTTTCTACCCACTAACTCATATTTCACTGAAATGTGTGCATGTATTCAATAGATGGACTTCAGTGTGATTTCTCCCTTATAACCACACACTGTTAGAAAAAAAGGTGCTTATCTAGAAGCTAAAAGGKTTCTTCGGCTGTCCCCATAGGAGAACCCTTTTTGGTTCCATGTAGAACCCTTTCCACAGACRGTTCTATATGGAACCCAAAAGGGTTCTTTCTACCTGGAACAAAAAAGGATTCTGCCTGGAACCAAAAAAAGATTATCCTATGGGGACAGCCAAAGAACCCTTTTGGAACCCTTTTTTCTAGGTGTATAAAAGGCAAATGTAGCAGAATTCTGTCGATGTTTTAGTTAGAGCTAAACATGTCTCACAAGTACACACCAAACATAGTGTAGTCTGAGGCCCTTTCTCTGTCTCTCACCTTCCTCTGTGGCCCTCCGTCCTCCGGTCCCCGCTGGCCACGTGTTTGTGTCCCTCTCCTGGGGAGAGGATACCCTTCCCCTCCCACCTCTCCTCCTTCTCCTCACTGTGGCTGCGGTCCGACGACGACAGGCTCTGATTGGATGGCGTTGACGTGGACAGGTGCTCCGTGCTGCTGTACACCTGGGGGRCACAAAGAGKYCAGGKGTCAGAGAAAAGGTCACAAAAAAGCTCAGTGAAATGACAAGCATGCTTTTTAAGGGTGCAATRTGCAGAAATCCCTCCGGCATATCCTGGTTGCTAAAATTATTATAGTTAKCCTAATTTCACTTYATTTGACAAAACAACCAATGTATAGTGTAGAGCAGGGCTCTCAAACCCTGTTTCTGGAGAGCTACCATCCTGTAGGTATTCACTCCAACCCTGTTCCTGGAGAGCTACCGTCCTGTAGGTTCACACTCCAACCGTGTTCCTGGAGAGCTACCAGTCCTGTAGGTTCACACTCCAACCCTGTTCCTGGAGAGCTACCGTCCTGTAGGTTCACACTCCAACCCTGTTCCTGGAGAGCTACCGTCCTGTAGGTTACACTCCAACCCTGTTCCTGGAGAGCTACCATCCTGTAGTTTCACACTCCAGATTTTTACCTTGTCAGCTCGGGCTTCGATCTTGCAACCTTTCGGTTACTAGTCAACACGCTCTAACCACTAGGCTACCTGCCCGCCCCACAAATATCCTTTCAATGACCAAAAATTATTATATTTTCAGTTGTTAGAAGCTGTGTAACAAACCGAAAGTAAAAAGACGCAAAATTGAAACTTAAGAACGGAAAATATAGAAATAGCGCACATAGAAACGACTTCTGCAGAAAAAATATTTTGCAGAACGGCATCTCGGAATGCACAACTCGTTGATCCTTGTCACGGATGGGCTACTGCAGGTGACCGAGTTCCACTCCTATCAGCTAAAAACAAGAAAAGCGGCTCCAGTAGGCAAACGATCACCAACACTGGACAATTGAGGAGTGGGAAAAAATAGCCGGTTCCTGTTGCGTCATGCTTACGGCAGAGTCAGGATTTGGCGTAAGCAGCATGAGTCCATCCTGACTGGTGTCAACAGTACAGGCTGGTGGTGGTGGTGGTGTGGGAAATGTTATCCTGGCACATGTTAAGTCCGTTGATACCAATTGAGCAACGATTGAACACCATGCCCCGAAAAATGTAGGCTGTTCTGGAGGCAACAGGTACGACCCAGTACTAGATGGGTGTACCTAATAAACTGAAGAGAATACATCCGAGCGATATGAATACATGTTGCGTCATTTCCCACCTTGCTAAAGCGATGTGCCACGGAGGAGAACTGTTTGAGCTCCAGGGACGTATCTTCGTCACATGTCTCATCATCATCATCATCATCTTCCGAATCCAGGTGGCTGTACCGCTCAGACCGGGCTGAAGAGCAACAGAGACACACATTAGTACAAGTAGGGTTGCAAAACTACCAGTAATTTACAAAAGTTACCAGAATATTTATAGGTACTCTATGGCAATCTATGGTAACTTTGGTCATTGATACTTTAAAAATGTATTCATATAAAATAMAAATCTTAATCTGTGTCCATATCGTCCATGAGTTTCAAGATGATACACCCTATGGTTCAAGAGAAAATAGCCTAAAATAAAAAATGACWTTCTCAATTAACTCCGCAACTCTTCCAACAATTGACTTTTTTCACGTCTGCCACCAGTTTGGCGCCAAAACATTTACAACAAAGACATATTGACATGGTAAAATAAATAAAAGCATGTAAAAAATATAAAAGGATATTTAATGCTGAAACTCTCATATTAAACACAAACGATATTCRCTAAATGTATGGGTTATATTTAGGGTACTGTTTTACAGCTTAGTCATTCTATTTTAAAATCATCATAATTTATTGTTTAAAATCTTAATTTACATATTTTATAATGTTATGAAAATTCCATACCATTTGTAAGTATTCCAGTAGTTTAAACTATGAAAAGGTACCAGTAAAATACCCTAAATACAAGTCAAGACAGGAGCAGCAGCATACTACACAGATTAGGTTAAATTGGCCCTAACTCCTGACCCTGGGTCAGATATTTTATCATCCCATATGATAAAGATTAGGCTGGCGGGTAAGGAATTCTGACCCTAGATCTGAGGTTAGGACCAACTTRTAACTTCAGTACACAACCACATTTAAAATACTCCCAATGAGAGTGGTAAAGCTCGCCACCTACTGTCAAAGTAACTGGTGTCGTCCTCAGTCTCCAGTTGGGGGATAAACTCAGCTTTCTGTCGTAGCAGTCCGTTCCAGTCCAGACCCACAAAGAACATGTGCATCTTGACCTCTGGTGTTCCCCCTGGGAGTAACATGGGGATGCATGATTGTATCATTGATTTGATCAAACTATTCATCAATATGATCAACTGAATATACTAAACATTAGGAACATCTTCCTAATATTGAGTTACTCCCCCCCTCCCCTGTTGCCCTCAGAACAGTCTCAATTCGTCGGGGCATGGACTCCACAAGGTGTCAAAAGCGTTCCACAGGGATGCTGGTCCATGTTGACTCTAATGCCTCCCACAGTTGTGTCAAGTTGGCTGGATGTCCTTTGGGTGGTGGACCATTCTTAATACACATGGGAAACTGTTGAGCGTGAAAAACCCAGCAACGTTGCAGTTCTTGATACACTCAAACCGGTGCGCCTGGCACCTACTATACCCCGTTTAAAGGCACTTCACTGAAGTGGATTTAACAAGTGACATCAGTAAGGGATCATAGCCTTCACCTGGATTCACCTGGTCAGTCTATGTTATGAATAGAACAGGTGTTCATAATGTTTTGTACACTCAGTGTAGTCAAATCCACATCACTTTAGGTGGTGCATATTTGGTTAATCTCATCAAACCAACTTGGTGATTAAAACAACTATTATGACATTGAACCGTTTCAGTAATCTGAAGGGGCTCCCGAGTGGCGCAGCGGTCTAAGGCACTACATCTCAGTGTTAGAGGCGACACTACAGTCGCTGGTTTGAATCCAGGCTGAATCACATCCGGCCGTGATTGGGAGTCCCATAGGGCGGCGCACAATTGGCCCAGCGTCGTCCGGGTTTGGCCGGGTAGGCAGTCTTTGTAAATAAGTATTTGTTCTTCACTGACTTGCCTAGTTAAAAATGTTAAATTGTATTGTGTGTATTTATTGATCTGTSGCAATGATATTGGTCATGTCCCTAAATAGAACTATCTTGTGATAACTTCTTCAAAAGTCTCAAAAACGTATCCAAGAAGTGACTTGTTCAATCAGATACTTCTAAAGTGTCCTAACATAATACTGTACTGACATCATACCCAAAATAAATACATGTATTTTTATAAAGGCAAAAAAGAAGCCACCCACCAGTCCCGAGGCGGTCTAGGGGGCTTTGTCTCAGCAGCCTGGTGATCAGGTCCTGGGCATCAGCAGGCAGGGTGTCCTCACCTTCAGGCCAGATAATGTCATCTGTGAAATACACACGTTTTGGAATACAATTTCATCTAAATTACACACAATACAACATGAAACATTTGGCAATAATTCAAACAGACTGGTCGTTGTGAATTGTGACATTGGTGATTAGACGTTCTTCTTGACATTGGTGATTAGACGTTCTTCTTGACATTGGTGACTAGGCGTTCTTCTTGACATTGGTGACTAGACGTTCTTCTTGACATTGGTGATTAGACGTTCTTCTTGACATTGGTGACGAGACGTTCTTCTTGACATTGGTGACGAGACGTTCTTCTTGACATTGGTGACTAGGCGTTCTTCTTGACATTGGTGACGAGACGTTCTTCTTGACATTGGTGACGAGACGTTCTTCTTGACATTGGTGACTAGACGTTCTTCTTGACATTGGTGACTAGGCGTTCTTCTTGACATTGGTGACTAGATGATTGAAAGACACCTGGGACTGTGTGCCTATCACAGAGTCAGACAAGGTAGAGGGGGTGCTTGGGTCAAAAAGACAGAGAGCACCATGCAAAACTGGCAATCAATGGCCAAATAGGTGCACCATCTAGCTTTTCTAACTGTAGTGCATATTTACTGGATCTATTTGACCAGTCAAAGCCACGTTACTCAAGCCTGGATAAACCAAAGTGAATGATTAAAACAATAATAAACATAGCATAGCATAGCATTTAATCAGGCTAACATAACCCATTAATGTGATGACTCTCACCATTGACCACTTGTCCGAAGAGCTGTTCGGGCGTGTCCCCGAAGAAAGGCACGCACCCCACCAGGAACTCATAGAGGATGATGCCCATAGCCCACCAGTCCACCGGCTTCCCATAGCCCTGCCTCAGGATCACCTCTGGGGCGATGTACTCCGGAGTACCACACACCTGGGACAGAGAACCAGAAAAARGGAGGATTTAAGAATGGACATTGGATGATAAAATGAGTATAGGGCAGGTAGGTAAACAGAATGAGAAGGTATAATAGAGAGAGACAAATAGAGACAGAGAGCAAGAGCGAGAGAACGAGAGATGGAAAAAATCTGATCAAGGAGAGAGAATAAGAAACAACAGTGAGTGAAAAAAAAAAGTAAAAGCAAAAATGGAGAGAGAGA
>NC_036859.1:31136351-31138926 GCF_002910315.2 Salvelinus sp. IW2-2015
AGAGAGAGATGGAGAGAGAAGACAGAGAGATAGAACAGAGAGAGATAGAGCTCACCTGTTTGTCTATAAACTCCCTTGTGTCCTTCTCAATGTGCCCCTCATACAGGTTGGTGGTCATGTTCATCAGGCCGATCTTGGACAGGCCAAAGTCAGTCAGCTTGATGTGGCCCATGGACGTGATCAGCAAACTACGCAGGAAGAAAAATACATTAGAAATAACTGACCGTCGAACAAACAGAAAGCTGGATAGTGAACAATRCCGAAAAAGCCTTTGTGCAAAGAACGTCCAGAATGTATGGAATACGCTGTATATAAACCTATAACCAGCCGCTCCTCTTCAAATGGCCACTTTGAAAAAATATATAGGCCTAGTACTGAAAAAGAATCCATCAACTCTATAGYGGTAGGCCAGTGGAGGCTGCTGAGGGGAGGACGGTTCATAATAATGGCTGGAACGGAGTGAATGGAATGGTGTCAAACACCTGGAAACCATGTTTGATGTATTTGATACCATTCCACCTATTGCACTCCAGACATTACCACAAGCTCCTCCTCCACAAGCCTCCTGTGCGGTAGTTAAGTTTCACACTGACTTGTCAGGTTTCAGGTCTCTGTGTACGATGCCGTAGTTGTGGAGGTACTCCAGTGCCAAGACCGTCTCCGCAAAGTACATCCGGGTCATGTCCACTGGCAGCGGGCCAATGTTCTTCAACAGGTTGGCACAGTCCCCACCTGAGGAAGACAGCCAATAGACTGGAAAAGGCTGACAGCAACAAGCATGASAGCCTACTTTGATTTATGTGCTATTGCGACTTGATGCACCTGAGCTCAATWTTGAGCCTCATAGCAAAGGGTCTGAATACTTATGTAAATAAGGTAATTCATTTTTATATACATTTGAAAATACTTCTAAAAAGCTGTTTTCGCTTTGTCATTATGGGGTACTGTGTGTAGATTGATGAGGGAAAAAAAATATTTTATACATTTTAGAATAAGGCTGTAACGTAACAAAACATGGAAAACGGGAAGGGGTCTGAATACTTTTCGAACTGTATATCYTAAGTAAGAACCTACCTTCTACATACTCCATGACCATGCAGAGGTGGCGTCTCGTCTCGAAGGAGCAGAACATGGAGACCACAAAGGGGTTCTCAGCAAAGGTCAGGATGTCCCGCTCCACAAACACCTGCTGGATCTGGTTCCTCAGCATCAGATTCTGCCGGTTGATCTTCTTCATGGCAAAACGCTGCCGGGTCTCCCTGTGCCTCACCAGGAACACAGCACTGGGACCATGGAAAAGGAGAGAGAGAGAGAGAAAGAGAGAGAGAGAGAGAGAGAGAGAGAAAGCCAGAGAGCGAGCGAGCGAGAGCCAGAGAGCGAGCGAGCGAGAGCTCTCGTCTCATGTTTCTCCTCTTCTTGTCTCTCCTGTCTCTCGCTCTGCTCTGTCTCTCGCTCTCGGTCTCTGGCTTCGCTCGCTCTCTGGCTTTCTCTGTGCTCCGCTCGGCTCTCTGGCTCTCGCTTCTCTGTGCTCTCGCTCTCTGGCTCGTTCTCTGGGCTCCCGCTCTCTCTCGGTTCTCTCGCTCGCTCTCTCTCGTTCTCTCTCGCTCGACCTCTCTCTCTTCTCTCGTTTCTCTCGCTCGCTCTCTCTCGTCTCCTCGCTCGCTCTCTGCTCGTTCTCTCGCTCCTCTCTGGCCTCTGTCCTCGCTCGCTCTCTGGCTCCTCTCGCTCTCTGGTCTCTCGCTCGCTCTGGTCTCTCTGCCGTTCTCGCCCTGTCGCTCTGCTCTCTTTCGCCTCTCACTGCTCTCGCTCCTTCGCTCTCTGGCCTCGATCCTCGCTCGCTTTGCTCTCTGCTGCCTGGCTCCGCTCGCCTCGCCTTCTGGCTCTCGCTCGGCTCGCTCTTCTCTGGCTCTCGCTTTGGCTCTCGCTCGCTCTCTGGCTCATTCTGGCTCGCTCGCTCTCTTGCTCGTTATCTCTCTTATCCAGTTCACTCTCTCTCTCTCTGCTCTCTCTATCGCTCTCTGGCTCGCTCTCTCTACCTCTCTGCTCTCTCTCGCTCTCTAGCGCTCTCTCTCTCTCTCTGCTCTCTCTCCTCTCTGGCTCTCTCTCGCTCTCTGGCTCTCTCTCCCTCTCGTGGCTCTCTGGCTCTCGTGGCTCATCTTCATGGCGCCTCTTGGCTCTCTCTGGCTCTTCTTCTCGCCTCTCTCGCTCTCTGGCTCTCTTCTCGCTCCTCTCTGCTCCCTGGCTCGCTCTCTCATTTGCTCTCTCATTTGCTCCTCTGGCTCTCGCTCGCCCACTCTCTGGCTCGCTTCTGGCTCTCGCTCTCTCTCGTTGACTCGCTTCTCTGGCTCTCTTCGCTCGCTCTCTTCACTCGTCGCTCGCTCTCTGGCTCTTCGCTCGCTTGCTTCTCTCCGCTCCTTCTCTTCGCTCTCGTCCTTCTCGCCTCCTCCTGGCTCTCGCCTCTGGCTCTGGCTCTCGCTCTTTTGGCTTCTCGCTCTTCTCTGGCTCTCGCTCTCTCTGGATCTCTCTGGTCTCTCTTTCTGTCTCTCCTCTCTTCTCCTTCTCTTCTCTCTCTCTC
>NC_036859.1:31138951-31208315 GCF_002910315.2 Salvelinus sp. IW2-2015
ACAGAGAGAGACAGGTTGCTTCTTAATAACAGTATTAAGTTAACTCTTCTGCGCTGATGTGAGAGCATGATCAGTAAGCATCTATCATATTGCTTTTGCCATATTTTGTTTCCAGATCAGTGCAAATGAAAGAGAGGAATCAGTCTTCACGAAGACTAGTAAAACACAATCTCTCTCCAGAAACAACCTCTAGTCCCTACCCCCTAGGCACTGTGGAGATCTGAGACGATTTGACCGGTGTACGTAATATGGCGCAATTTGTCCTCACAGCACTAACAATATTTGAGCAGTGTGTCATAAACATTGGCGTGACATTTGTTGAAGAAATGTTAAACTGCCAATTTAGCCAACTGTATGGCACCACACATTCAAGACATTCACTTTCAGTTTCACTTCCGTGTTCAGCACACTCACATTTCCTCAAAGACAGAGACTGCTCTAAAATAAGAGCTCTTCCTCACCCATAGGCCCCGTTGCTGATGAGCTTGATGGTCTCAAAGTCGCTCTCTAGTGGTTTCCTGCGAGAAGGAGTGCAGGCTGCCCGGTTCTGAGACACAAAATGAATGAACAAAGCTATTTGACTCCAACACAAACAAATTTGCCAGGCCGAAACGGCTAAACAAGCTGTGTAACTGTCGCAGTTGTTTAAGTTTAAAAGAGCTTTCATGACTTTGYATCTCATCCAAAGCCAAGCCAACTCAATTCTGGAACATGCTAGTTATAGGCCTACACAGTACTTGCTACACTATGCTAATACAATGCTTTCCATCACTATGATCTAACCATCATGGCTGAACTTGTAACTGTTTCTGGTTGCCTTACCTCAGTGTCGTCAGTGTCTCTGCAGGCCGCGCCGAGCCCCGGGCTGGTCTGCTCCAGATGGACCATGTCTACAGTACAACAGCGGGAGAGAGACCATGGTCAGGCACCAAACAGAAGGAAACACACAAACAAACTGCCTGGATAATACGAGACACTCATTTTCATTTTCTGTAGTAAATGTTGTGTGCCTTGATGAACATGACCCTTGCACTGTCACCCCTCTAACTCAGTGTGATCCCAAGTTGATCTATTGCATATTAAAGTCAGAGACAATATGGGAGAATCACTAAGTAGCAGCATCTTTTCAACAAGTAGCCGCTTGGCCAGGTTTCCAACTAAACCTATAGCGCTTCAAATTAAGAGATAGTGGTTGGTTTGGAACTGAGCCTGGAAACTTAAGGGGAAGACAACCCTGTTATGTACCAGGAAGAGCAACAGAAATAGCCCAAAGGCCGGCAGATGGCGATATTGATCTGGTATTGACCGGTTTGTGCCTAAACATTCTCCATTCAGGCTTCACATGCGTTGATTTCCCCCTTAACTAGATTTAAAGGCGAGAAGGTGGAAAAAACAGGGAAAATATGCATACTTTCTTAATGAAACATCATTTTCCACCACCGTGCTCGTGGTTAATGCTACTTCCTGTTGTTGTGCCCTACACAACATACGGGACTGGCATTCCTAAGTGGAAAATTGTGTTTCATTAAGAAAGTAGGCATATTTTCCCCGTTTTTTTCCACCTTCTTGCCTTTGAAATCTAGTTATGGGTGAAATCGACGCCTTTGAAGCCTGAATGGAGAATGTTTTTGGTACGAACCGGTCCACGGGGTTGCGAGGGTAAGACGGAAACATCTCAGGAAACCCTACAGATACCTTCCAATGGCTCCCACTGCTCATGCTTTAGCCGATGTATAGATGAGATAAATCTGTGAGGCCCATCCTTCTTTTTACCACTGTGGGATTCTAATAGGATGAGGAAGCACTGTGGTACTGTACCTTCCAGAGGGTCTCTGGTGAGGCCCAGCTGGCTGATGATGTAGCGCGGGATGTCTGTCTTGATGACCTGGCCCACCTTGGCGTGGCCCTCGGCTGCCTCCAGACGATGAAGGAACTCCTCCGGGTCAAACTCCTATTGGGGTGAAAAGCCAAGAGGAATATTGGTTATTATTATAATTTACATTAAATAGATAAGTATATATAAACCAGGGTTATTACAGTGTTATAACCGTGTAACAAGCTATCAAGTACATTCAGTGGTGGAGTACTTAACACCACCTCAATGTACTTAACCTATGAAAAATAATTAACAACATCAGAGACTGGGCAAAATGCATCATGGCCGTTCTGTATCATATTAGTTGTGTCRGTTGGCAATTGCTTTAGGGAGCACAACTTCCTGAAAGAGTCTGTGAATCTTACCAGACATTCCAGTAACCTGGCTGGCCTGGAGATGATGATGAGAATCTTCTTCACCAGCTTAATGATGACGGTCACCTCCTCGCTCTCGGACCTCTCGTACGCCTGACGACCAAGACAAAACAATGCAGATAGAGACAGGTTATATGCCTGACATATGCCATAGTTACTCATGACAGGGCAGTGATTGGTATGAAACATTGGCTTCAAAACATTACCTTGTGATACTTTGGCTCTTCCGTAACAAAATAATGAGTGACTGTTCTCACGTATACAAAGATTAGGGTCAAAGAGAGTTCTCTGAACGGCTTCTCATTAGTTATCTGTTAGTACTTGGTTTGTCTATAATAGTGCCTTCTACGGCTGCAATCGTGTAAGCGTAACTTACTCAGTTTCACTTACAATTTTACTGCAGCATTTTTAAGCCTGAGTATCCAGGCGTGAGAATTAACTTTTTGAAAAGTCCAATTTACAATGTTCTACTAAGTCGATGCTTTGACAAAGTGATTGTGATAGGGGATCAGGGAGAACTGAGGAACCTGCAACACAGTCTAATGTGAGGGCACAACAAAGTGTACATTCAATGACAAGGTTGCATAACACTGTAATTATGTCCAGGCTGTGGTGCTTTTTTAGGAAAGAGCACATCTTCGGCCTTGGGACAAAAACTGACCCATTATAAGATGACTCAATGTTCTTAAACTCTGAGATGCATCCTATATTTGAAAAAAACGAATGACCATACTTTCATAGTTTACATTAGCTACGGRGAAAAACTCAGCCAAAAAGCTCTAACAAAGCAGAACATGAAGGAAAGCCATTGTATGTAGAGCAATGGTCAAGCATTGGAAAGTGACTTAATAAGCCCTAGTTACGCAATCACAAGCAAGACTGGAGAGATCCATCTAATGTAAAATGGCAATTGCMCCGGCGCCGACTAATAGTCTAGATTAGAATCCTAGCACTGTGAGAACCTATCAAACATCAAAGTCCAATACAATACAAAAATACAACACTGAGGACATTGGAGGCTTTCCAAAGTGCGATCAACGCAAAAACATTTATCTAAAAAATTAAGACAAATACTGCAGGAAACAATGCAGAAAACATTTGGTTTTCAGTGCCATTTATTTTGTGTCTCACATGTCATGTGACGTGTGAACCTTGGCTAATAACACATTCACAAATTGGGGGTGGGATACCAGTGACATCAGTAACCTGTCAGTGTAAATACACCAAAAGCAGCAGTGATTTATCTTTGGGGGAAAAACTTCAAGCACTAAATTTGACTCAGTCGGGGTAAACTGACGTGCAGCAATAACTTCCTGTCCAAACGTATCATGGAGGAGGGAAAACACCCTGCATCTGACCGCAGGCCAAGTCCCTCCCYGTTGCAATTTTCACTGGACATTCGTACACACTGAATCAGACTTTTAGCTGACTCATTCAGTAGAGAGCCAATAGAAATGGCAGAGCTGCTCAGACCACAGCAATTTGACAGTGCCTAAAAGTTCCATCTGAGTACACTCGAGTAMATCTATGAGAGCCTGCCTTGTGCATACTGTATACAGTTGAAGTCGAAAGTTTACATACACCTKAGCCAAATACATTTAAACTCAGTTTTTCACAATTCCTGACATTCAATCCTAGTAAAAATTCCCTGTCTTCGGTCAGTTAGGATCACCACTTTATTTGGAGAACGTGAAATGTCAGAATAATAGTAAAGAGAATGATTTATTTCCAGCTTTCATTTCATTCATCACATTCCCAGTGGGGTCAGAAGTTAACACACTGTAACGGTTTTCTTCCAGGGGTGAAGGAGAGGACCAAAGTGCAGCGCGGCTAGTGTTAAACATGTTTAATAAAGACACAAGTAAAACACTACAAACAACAAACAAAATAACAAATGTGCAAAAACCGAGACAGACCTATCTGGTGCAGACAATCACCAGAGACAGGAAACAACACCCACAAAATCCCAACACAAAACAAGCTCCCATAATATGATTCTCAATCAGGGACAACGATTACCATCTGCCTTGATTGAGAACCATCATAGGCTGGAACATAGAAAACAGACAAACTAGACACACAACATAGAATCCACCCAGCTCACGTCCTGACCAACTAAACACATACAAAACAACAGAAAACAGGTCAGGAACGTGACACACACTCAATTAGTATTTGGTAGCCTTGCCTTAAAATTGTTTAACTTGGTCAAACGTTTTGGGTAGCCTTCCACAAGCTTCCCACAATAAGTTGGGTGATTTTGGCCCATTCCTCCTGACAGAGCTGGTGTAACTGAGTCAGGTTTGTAGGCCTCCTTGCTCGCACACATGTTTTCATTCTGCCCACAAATGTTCTATAGGCTTGAGGTCAGGGCTTTGTGATGGCCACTCCAATACCTTAACTTTGTTGTCCTTAAGCCATTTTGCCACAACTTTGGAAGTATGCTTGGGGGTCATTGTCCATTTGGAAGACGCATTTGCGACCAAGCTTTAACTTCCTGACTGATGTCTTGAGATGTTGCTTCAATATATCCACATATTTTCTTACCTCATGATGCCATCTATTTTGTGAAGTGCACCAGTCCCTCCTGCAGCAAAGCACCCCCACAACATGATGCTGCCACTCCCCGTGCTTCAGGTTGGGATGGTTTTTCGGCTTGCAAGCCTCCCACTTTTTCCTCCAAACATAACGATGGTCATTACCAAACAGTTCTATTTTTGTTTCATCAGACCAGAGGACATTTCTCCAAAAAGTACGATCTTTGTCCCCATGTGCAGTTGCAAACGTAGTCTGGCTTTTTTATGGCGGTTTTGAGCAGTGGCTTCTTCCGTGCTGAGCGGCCTTTCAGGTTATGTCGATATATGCTCGTTTTACTGTGGATATAGATACTTTTGTACCGTTCCTCCAGCATCTTCACAAGGTCCTTTGCTGCTGTTCTGGGATTGATTTGACTTTTCCACCAAAGTACGTTCATCTCTAGGAGACAGAACGCGTCTCCTCTGAGCGGTATGACGCTGCGTGGTCCCATGGTGTTTATACTTGCGTACTATTGTTTGTACAGACGAACGTGGTACCTTCAGGCGTTTGGAAATTGCTCCCAAGGATGAACCAGACTTGTGGAGTGTTACAAATTTTTTCTGAGGTCTTGGCTGATTTCTATGGATTTTCCCATGGTGTCAAGCAAAGAGGCACTGAGTTTGAAGGTAGGCCTTGAAATACATCCACAGGTACACCTCCAATTGACTCAAATTATGTCAATTAGCCTATCAGAAGCTTCTAAAGCCATGACATAATTTTGGAATTTTCCAAGCTGTTTAAAGGCACAGGCAACTTAGTGATGTAAACTTCTGACCCACTGGAATTGTGATAGTTTACACTGTCTGTAAACAATTGCTGGAAAAATGATTGTGTCATGCACAAAGTAGATGTCCTTACCGCCCTGCCAAAACTATAGTTTGTTAACAAGAAATTTGTGGAGTGGTTGAAAAATTAGTTTTAATGACTCCAACAAAAGTTTATGTAAACTTCCGACTTCAACTGTATACTGCATTATACGTTAGCTTAGTCATCCCAAAAAATTCAGCCTACCTCATGCAGTAGCTTCTCCAGGTTCTCCTGTAGCTCTATGAAGTAGCGTGAGGTGACCAGGCCCATCTGGGACTTGTCTAGGCAGTCTCTGGCCAGCTCCACTAGCTGGTGCTGGATGAAGCCCAGCACGCCGTCGGCCAGGGGCAGGTTGCTGTCTGGGGAGCAGTCGGCGAGGATGTCCAGSAGACGCCCCTCCATCTGGGCTGTTGCCTGGAAAATCACATTACATTTTATGATAAACTTTATCTAAAGTGCATTTCACAAATACAGTGCATTCGGAAAGTATTCAGAAACCTTCCCATTTTCCACATTTTGCTACGTTACAGCCTTAGGTGAAATGCAATTYTTTCCCTCATCAACCTACACACAATACCTCATAATGTACAAAAAATGTAAAACAGAAATACCTTATTTACATAATTATTTAGAYCCTTTGCTATGAGACTCGAAATTGAGCTCAGGTGCATCATGTATCCATTGATCATCCTTGAGATGTTTCTACAACTTGGAGTTCACCAGTGGTAAATTCAATTGATTGGACATCATTTTGAAGAGGCACACACCTGTCTATATAAGGTCCCACAGTTGACAGTGCATGTCAGAGCAAAAACCAAGCCATGAGGTTGAAGGAATTGTCCATAGAGCTCCGAGACAGGATTGTGTCAAGGCACAGATCTGGGGAAGGGTACAAAAAATGTCTGCAGCATTGAAGGTCCCCAAGAACACAATGGCCTCCATCATTCTTAAATGGAAGAAGTTTGGAACCACCAAGACTCTTCCTAGAGCTGACTACCCGGCCAAACTGAGCAATCGGGGGAGAAGGACCTTGGTCAGGGAGGTAACCAAGAACCCAATGGTCTCTCTGACAGATCTCCAGAGTTCCTCTGTGGAGATGGAAGAACCTTCCAGAAGAACAACCATCTCTGCAGCACTCCACCAATCAGGCCTTTATGGTAGAGTGGTCAGACKGAAGCCACTGTTTAGTAAAATGCACATGACAGCCCGCTTGGAGTTTGCCAAAGGGAACCTAAAGAACTATCAGACCATGAGAAACAAGATTCTCTGGTCTAATGAAACCAAGATTGAACTCTTTGGCCTGAAAGCCAAGCGACACGTCTGGAGGAAATCTGGCACCATACCCACGGTGAAGCATGGTCAAATCAAATCAAATTGTATTGGTCACATACACATGGTGAACAGATGTTAATGCGAGTGTAGCGAAATGCTTGTGCTTCTAGTTCCGACCGTGCAGTAATATCTAACAAGTAATCTAACAATTTCACAACAACTACCTTATACACACAAGTGTAAARGAATTCATAAGTATATGTACATGTAAATATATGGATGAGCGATGGCGTGTGGCATTTGCAAGATGCAGTAGATGGTATAGAGTACAGTAAATACATATKAGATGAGTAATGTAGGGTATGTAAGCATTATATAAAGAGGCATTGTTAAAAATGACATTTATTACATCCAATKTTTWATTATTAAAGTGGCTAGAGATTGAGTCAGTATGTTGGCAGCAGCCACTCAATGTTAGGGATGGCTGTTTAACAGTCTGATGGCCTTGAGATAGAAGCTGTTTTTCAGTCTCTCGGTCCCNGATGGCTGTTTAACAGTCTGATGGCCTTGAGATAGAAGCTGTTTTTCAGTCTCTCGGTCCCTGCTTTGATGCACCTGTACTGACCTCGCCTTCTGGATGATAACGGGGTGAACAGGCAGTGGCTCGGAAGGTTGTTGTCCTTGATGATCTTTTTGGCCTTCCTACATCGGGTGGTGTAGGTGTCCTGGAGGGCAGGTAGTTTGCCCCCGGTGATGCGTTGTGCAGACCTCACTACCCTCTGGAGAGCCTTATGGTTGCGGGCGGAGCTGTTGCCGTACCATGCGGTGGGTGATACAGATGCACAATCATGGGCATCCTGTCGGACTGTAAAAGTTTGTGAGTGTTTTCGGTGACAAGCCAAATTTCTTCAGCTTCCTGAGGTTGAAGAGGCGCTATTGCACCTTCTTCACCACGCTGTCTGTACGGGTGGACCATTTCAGTTTGTCCCTGATGTGTACGCCGAGGAACTTAAAAAACTCTCCACCCTCTCCACTACTGTCCCGTCGATGTGGATAGGGGGGTGGTCCCTCTGCTGTTTCCTGAAGTCCGCGATCATCTCCTTTGTTTTGTTGACGTTGAGTGTGAGGTTATTTTCCTGACACCACACTCCGAGGGCCCTCACCTCCTCCCTGTAGGCCGTCTCGTTGTTGTTGGTAATCAAGCCTACCACTRCAGTGTTKTCTGAAAACTTGATGATTGAGTTGGAGGCGTGCATGGCCACGCAGTCATGGGTGAAAAGGGAGTACAGGAGAGGGCCCACCCTTGTGGGGCCCCTGTGTTGAGGATCAGCGGGTGGAAATGTTGTTTGCTACCCTCACCACCTGTGGTAAGCCAGTCAGAAAGTCCAGGACCCAGTTGCACAGGGAGGGGTCGAGACCCAGGGTTAATGACGAGTTTGGAGGGTACTATGGTGTTAAATGCTGAGCTGTAAATCGATGAACAGCATTCTTACATAGGTATTCCTTTTGTCCAGATGGGTTAKRGCAGTGTGCAGTGTGATTGCGATTGCATCGTCTGTGGACCTATTGGGGCGGTAAGCAAATTGGAGTGGGTCTAAGGTGTCAGGTAGGGTGGAGGTGATATGATCCTTGACTAGTCTCTCAAAGCACTTCATGATGACGGTGAGTGCTACGGGGYGATAGTCGTTTAGCTCAGTTACTTTAGCTTTTTTGGTGGTGGCAGCATCATGCTGTGGGGATGTTTATCAGCGGCAGGGACTGGGAGACTAGTCAGGATCAACGTAAAAGATTAACGGAGCAAAGTACAGAGAGATCCTTGATGAAAACATGCTCCAGAGTGCTCAGGACCTCAGACTWGGGYGAAGGTTCACCTTCCAACAGGACAATGACCCTAAGCACACAGCCAAGACAACACAGGAGTGGTTACGGGACAWGTCCCTGAATGTCCTTGAGTGGCGCAGCCAGAGCAMAGACTTGAACCCGATCAAACATCTCTGGTGAGACCTGCCARGCTKGTAGCGTCATACCCAAAAASACTCGATGMTGTAATCACTGCCAAAGGTGCTTCAACAAAGTATTGAGTAAAGGGTCTGAATACTTATGTAAATGGTTTATTTCCTTTTATTACATTTTTCTTTCTTTCAAAACATTTCTAAAAACCTGTTTTTGCTTTGTCATTATGGGGTAGTGTGTGTAGATTGATGAGGGAAAAAAATTATTGAAACCATTTCAGAATAAGGCTGTAACGTAAGAAAATGTGGAGAAGCAGATCAAAGTGAAATATAAAAGTAAACAAGATGAACGTATTTAGATCAGACGTGTACATGATGAATCTATTGATGTGCTAGGAAAAGCAGTGTGGCGAGTCAGGAAATAACACCTACCTTGGGAAAGCGCTCTTTGTAAACGTGATTCATCATTACAATCTCATTATCAAAGGTGCCACATGTCCGACCAGGGCTGGAGGAAGACAAGACAATCACAGTCCAGTTCTTCATWTGAGTACGAATAATCTTAGCGTTATGACTATTAGAACTTTCAAACAGAGTAGAAATTCAAAAGTAAGCACAAAAAAACATCAAATGCCACTTATGGCGAAGTTTAGTTCAACAGTTATGTAGTCATGACCACACTTGTCTTCACTTGGGTTTGATTACATGGGTGCCCAGGAGTGTAGGGCTCCCCCTTAATAAATCAGGACAGTCTCATCAGGATCCCGTTAACCGTTAAAAAGGTGCAATATGCAGAAATCCCTCCGCCATTTCCTGGTTGCTAACATTCTAATAGTTCATGTGACAAAACAAGCAGTCATTGTTTAGAGAATCATTGTACCATCTAAACCGCTGTGAAATATATTTTCCATAACCCAAAATATTGTATTTTCAGCAGTTTGAAGCTGGTGTACAAAACCGAAAGTGAAAGACACRAAAACTAAACTTAACGGGAAGTATAGAAATATCACACATAGAACAGATCTACCGCTTTTTATACTTGCTTTCAATGAGAATGACAGATCTATAACTCACATTTCTATGTGAATTTGGTCAGGTCGCCCAATAAGTTATCTACTGCAGCTTTAAAAAAATATCAACATTTGTCCAGACAGTTATTTCTAGGTCACGCCAAAGAACATCTGTGTAATATAACCCTTTGCCTTGTTTGAAATTAATCTGACAGACATTAAAAAAATTCTTAATTTTGTTAAATAATGTATTAAAATAATAAGGATAAAGATTTGACCATCAGAATCTCCCTTTGGCCTCTCTCTGGGCATTTCGGACTTCAAATAAATTGTTGAAAGAGGAGCCGGAAAACTGCAGCATACATACACGTTTTGCTTTTTCTTATTTTAAATTAAGTTAGCAAACTTGCCCACCACAATTGCAACCTCAAACAGCTGGCCAAGTCCTGGTATTCAAACTCCAACAAACAGAGTTTAAGAATAACATTTGGTGTCAACAAAATATACAATTGAAGTCGGAAGTTTACATGCACTTAGGTTAGAGTCATTAAAACTCGTTTTTCAACCACTCCACAAATTTCTTGTTAACAAACTATAGTTTTGGCAAGTCGGTTTTCCAACAATTGTTTACAGACAGATTATTTCACTGTATCACAATTCCAGTGGGTCAGAAGTTTACATACACTAAGTTGACTGTGCCTTTAAACAGCTTGGAAAATTCCAGAAAATTATGTCATGGTTTAAAAGCTTCTGATAGGCTAATTGACATAATTTGAGTCAATTGGAGGTGTACCCGTGGATGTATTTCAAGGCCTACCTTCAAACTCAGTGCCTTTTTGCTTGACATCATGGGAAAAGCAAAATAAATCAGCCAAGACCTCAGAAAAAAAAATGGTAAGTCTGGTTCATCCTTGGGAGCAATTTCCAAACCCCTGAAGGTACCACATTCATCTGTACAAACAATAGTACGCAAGTATAAACACAATGGGACCACGCAGCAGTCATACCGCTCAGGAAGGAGACGCGTTCTGTCTCCTAGAGATGAACGTACTTTGGTGCGAAAAGTGCAAATCAATCTCAGAACAACACCAAAGGACCTTGTGAAGATGCTGGAGGAAACATATACAAAAGTATCTATATCCACAGTAAAACGAGTCATATATCGACATAACCTGAAAGGCCGCTCAGCAAGGAAGAAGCCACTGCTCCAAAACCGCCATAAAAAACCCAGACTACGGTTTGCAACTGCACATGGGAACAAAGATTGTACTTTTTGGAGAAATGTCCTCTGATCTAATGAAACAAAAATAGAACTGTTTGGCCATAACGACCATCGTTATGTTTGGAGGAAAAAGTGGGAGGCTTGCAAGCCGAAGAACACCATCCCAACCGTGAAGCATGGGAGTGGCAGCATCATGTTGTGGGGGTGCTTTGCTGCAGGAGGGACTGGTGCACTTCACAAAATAGATGGCATCATAAGGTAAGAAAATTATGTGAAATAAATCAATTCTCTCTACTATTATTCTGACATTTCACATTCTTCAAATAAAGTGGTGATCCTAACTGACCGAAGACAGGGAATTTTTACTACGATTAAATGTCAGGAATTGTGAAAAACTGAGTTTAAATCTATTTGGCTAAGGTGTATGTAAACTTACGACTTTTGTAAACTGTATGTTTACAAATGCAAAGGCGGGCTCCTTTGTATGTACATTTGTTGTCATATTATCGTGTTTGTGAGAGACTGGTTGCTCTCATAGCACTGTCTAGTTAAAATGCTACGTATAATGGCCACGAAACTTTGGTGTCAACATGGAGGCCTGTTGACTAAAATCTGCCCTATATATCTGTGTCACTAGCAAGCACGGTCTTAGCAGCTCGGTGCTGGCTGGCCCACGCAGTACACGTCACAGGAAATCTGACCACATCAAAGCACAGCAGACACTCCTAACGCCTGTACAACAGCCTCTTTCTAACCACCACGAGAACCAGATGGGTCAGAGACATGTCTGTGTTTTAATGAGGGGTGACTAACTGACTAGGAGACACCATGATGTAAGAACATAAACACTATTATGCAAACAGAGCCTGGATGAAGTCAACAATCTTGGTATTCAATAGCTTATGCAAAGTCGATGGAAAAGCCTATGCACAGATAAGAATCCACACAAATGTTTGTCAAAGGAAGTACTGTGATTGAGATAAAGCCAATAAGTAAGAAGTTACTGTACTTCATAAAAAAGTGGTCAAAGCAATTTCAGCAAAGTACATTTTCCCAATGAAAATACGTCTTGTCCGAACATTAGGAAATATGTGTTGACCTCATTCCAAAATAGGACTGCTTGATATGTGATTACCTTCGAGGTGTGAAAACATACTATAAATGTTTTATTTTGGGGTGAACTGTCCCTGTAAGGGTGTTGGTGATCTGATAGGTGGGTGTGCCTACCTGAGACTGCGGGAGCGGAGCCTCACGGGGGGTGAGGGCTGCCCCTCCTCGTCCGCTACACTCTCCGTGCTCCGGAAGTGTTTAAACAGGAAATGAAGCTCATCTGCCGTGGGCTGGAAGGGCAGCTGGTGCAAGAGCTCCTGGGAGGAGGAAGAGGACTGGGGGAGGAAAAGAGAGAGAGAAGAGAGAGGGAGAAAGGAGGGGTAGCGAGAGAGAGTGAGGGGGGATAGGGAGAGAGAGGATAGAGAGAGAGATTGAGAGATCAGTATGTGTTCCAACATATTACATGGTCCCTCTGAGGCCTTGATACATCAATAAGCCAGAGCTCGGTAAATACACTACCATTCAAAAGTTCGGGGTCACTTAGAAATGTCCTTAAAATTGTCCATTATAATAACATAAAATGTATCAGAAATACAGTGTAGGCATTGTTAATGTTGTAAATGACTGTTGTAGCTGAAAACGGCTGTTTTTTTATGGAATGACTACATAGGCCCATTATCAGCAACCATCACTCCTGTGTTCCAATGGCACGTTGTGTTAGCTAATCCAAGTTTATCACTTTAAAAGGATAATTGATCATTAGAAAACTCTTTTGCAATTATGTTAGCACAGCTGAAAACTGTTGTGCTAATTAAAGAAGCAATAAAACTGGCCTTCTTTAGACTAGTTGAGTATCTGGAGCATCAGCATTTGTGGGTTCGATTACAGGCTCAAAATGGCCAGAAACAAAGACCTTTCCTCTGAAACTCGTCAGTCTATTCTTGTTCTGAGAAATGAAGGCTATTCCATGCGAGAAATTGCAAAGAACTGAAGATCTCGTACAACGCTGTGTACTACTCCCTTCACAGAACAGCGCAAACTGGCTGAGAAACAGACACCACACAAGTCTTCAACTGGCAGCTTCAATAAATAGTACCCACAAAACACCAGTCTCGACGTCAACAGTGAAGAGGCGACTCCAGGATGCTGACCTTCTAGGCAGAGTTGCAAAGAAAAAGCCATATCTCAGACTGGCCAATAAAAATAAAAGATTAAGATGGGCAAAAGAACACTGGACAGAGGACACTGGACAGAGGAACATTGGAAAAAGGTGTTATGGACAGACGAATCTAAGTTTGAGGAGTTCGGATCACAAAGAAGAACATTTGTGAGATGCAGAAAAAATGAAAAGATGCTGGAGGATTGCTTGACGCCATCTGTCAAGCATGGTGGAGGCAATGTGATGGTCTGGGGGTGCTTTGGTGGTGGCAAATTGGGAGATGTGTACAGGGTAAAAGGGATCTTGAAGAAGGAAGGCTATCACTCCATTTTGCAACGCCATGCCATACCCTATGGACGGCGCTTAATTGGAGCCAATTTCCTCCTACAACAGGACAATGACCCAAAGCACAGCTCCAAACTATGCAATAACTATTTAGGGAAGAAGCAGTCAGCTGGTATTCTGTCTATAATGGAGTGGCCAGCACAGTCACCGGRTCTCAACCCTATTGAGCTGTTGTGGGAGCAGCTTGACCGTATGGTWCGTMAGAAGTGYCCATCAAGCCAATCCAACTTGTGGGAGGTGCTTCAGGAAGCATGRGGTGAAATCTCTTSAGATTACCTCAWCAAATTGAMAACTAGAAYRCCAAAGGTCTGCAAGGCTGTAATTGCTGCAAATGGAGGATTCTTTGACGAAAGCAAAGTTTGAAGGACACAATTATTATTTCAATTAAAAATCATTATTTATAACNCCAAAGGTCTGCAAGGCTGTAATTGCTGCAAATGGAGGATTCTTTGACGAAAGCAAAGTTTGAAGGACACAATTATTATTTCAATTAAAAATCATTATTTATAACCTCATCAACGTCTTGACTATATTTCCTATTCATTTTGCAACTAATTTCATGTATGTTTTCATGGAAAACAAGGTAATTTCTAAGTGACCCCAAACTTTTGAACCGTAGTGTATGTGCATGATGCAATCAAAGACACACCCTTCGTAAACGAATTTTCTATGTTCATTTTAAAAGTGCTGACAAAACAAACAGTGTTGCATAGACTTCAGGTTAGTTCAGGTCTGAAAATAAAGGAGATTATGGCTGAAAAGATTTCCCTTAGGAAATGTAGACCATCACACTGCTTTACTATGTATTATACTGTGAGACAAATGCTAATGCTTAGTAGATAAACTGTCTTTGATGCTTCTACAGAGCGAACTATATTTCTCAGTTAAATAGGATTTTGTGGGAATGTGCAATAAGGGCACAACATCCTACATCCAGTTGGGTCTAAAAAAGGATTTTGTGAGCTTTCAGTGTGTCACCAGAACCTGTATTTCTATCCATGACAGACCAAGGCGCTGTTGGCTGTGTGTATTCTTCATTTCAAACCAAATGCACGACACGCAGACAGAGTGGAAATTATGAGCTCAAAATTATAAGCTCGTGTTTCACAGGAGCCGAGGGTCCGAGGCTCATCTGACCGGAGGAACGCTCCCGAGGAGGAAACCGGAGAGGCACCCGTACCTAGTGCTACATAAAGAGGTTACTGACACTGGGCACTGAATGGGGTATTGTGTGGGAGGGACTGACCTCACTGCCATGCATTTAGCCGTAGAAAATCACAGTCCAGACATAGGACCCTGGTTAGGACGGGACCTGGTTAGGACGGGACCTGGTTAGGACGGGACCTAGTTAGGATGGGCCATGGTTGGATGCCCTGGGTTTGACTTCCTGTATACTGTGCAGTACGAGGAAATGTGCAACATCATCAAGTACTTTTCTCTGGCTGGTGATGTACAGTTTTCCACAGGTCTAATGTTAATTATTAACCTGGGTTTCCCTACATTTCCTGGGCTTCCAACACCCAAACTTTCCATTCAAACCAATAGGTGACTAATTATCTTGGGCTGGGGAAAAAAATAATAGCTAGGAAAAGGGGCCCGCAACACTGAAATGGTGCTGGGAGAAACACAAGCAGTGCAAAGGCACCAGCCAATGCCCTGACACTTTGTAAAAAGATCAGAGATTATTTCACTTCAAATTATGTCATTAATGGCTTTTAATCATGAGGGTAAATTAATAAATCATTGTGCAAAAACGTTTAAAAACAGTGTAGTCATCTTCCGAAGTTCCTGTCTTAAGTCAGCTCTACCATAACTCCCTCAAGCCGAAACACTGATGAAAAGCTTAAGATGGATGAGGAGGGCTTGCGAGGTGTTTCATCAGTATTACTGTTCTCCCATGAGGTGACTCATGTTCCCTGCTCTTTTGACTCGGTCACACAGCTGGCTTACATAATTCACAGACATGCTGAAAGGAAACCACGGACACTCACCCTTTTGTAGGGGACACAGCCAGTGGACAATATAGAAATGAACATAAATCCATTCTTTGGTGAATCATAAATGTCCATGTGAAGGCCAGGAGACTTAAATCTGGGAACAAGGACAAGCAACACACACAGAATATCCCAAACGAGCGCCCAAAAAGACAGAATAACCCAAACGAGCTCCCAAAAAGAGAATATCCCAAAGGAGCACCCAAAGGAGGACACATTTTGTGCATGTGCCTCGTCTTCCCTGGTTCCTGTTTAGCAGTCTTCTCGTGTACCATGTCTTACTAGCGTTGGGCGATATCTAATGAATTTGAATGTATGTTTTAGCACGATATACCAAATGCCTGTGTAACAGGGTTGGTTATGTTTCCACTTGACACTGCAGAAATATGGATTCCATGTTTATGTATTCCTATTGGTTGGTAGAATTTACATATCAATAAGGTGCTATACCATTGGTCATGCTTGCAGATACGGGGAGACCGCAAACAAATTCTTCCCAGTCTGATATTGACATGCAAGCAGTAGGTCACGTTCTAAAATACTGTATTTTATTTTCATATTTACAATGTGCACGAGTTCACTATGTACATGTCCTGATGTTTGGGGTCACTTAGAAATGTCCTTGTTTTTGAAAGAAAAGCTAATTTTTTGTCCAATAAAATAACATAAAATTGATCAGAAATACAGTGTAGACATTGGTAATGTTGAAAATGACTATTGTAGCTGGAAACGGCAGATTTTTAAAGGAACATCTACATAGGCGTACAGAGGCCCATTATCAGCAACCATCACTCCTGTGTTCCAATGGCACGTTGTGTTAGCTAATCCAAGTTTATAATTTTAAAAGGCTAACACAACGTGCCATTGGAACACAGGAGTGATGGTTGCTGATAATGGGCCTCTGTACGCCTACGTAGATATTCCATTAAAAAAGTGTGCTTTTTCCAGCTGCAAGAACAGCTCAAATACTCAAAAAAGAGAGACGACAGTCCATCATTACCTTAAGAGAGGTATTCCCAAATTGGGGTACGCGCAATGTCATCGGGGGTACGTCAAATACACATTTTCTTCCTTCACATTTTCAGTGAGTTTTTTCCCCCCCTCGCCTGAGTAGCCTCATTTCACTGCCAAAAATACAATTAAACCATCCAGTGTTCAGCGAAATAACAACAACGTCAAATACAGGTATCCTAGTCAAATAATTAAACATCCAATCACATTAACCGTTACTCTCTCGCGGGAATTCCACTAACGGTCCGTATGTAGCCAAACGTAGCTGCTGCTCATGTTGGTCTCTGTACTGATGGCACAAAAGCCATGACAGGGAAACATAGTGGAGTGGTAACGCACGTGCAAGCAGTTGCTCCCGACGCCACTTGGGTACACTGCAGCATTCAAGAGGCTCTTGCTGCCAAGGGAATGCCTGACAGCTTGAAAGACATTTTGGACACGACAGTGAAAATGGTTTGTTTAACTTTGTTAAAGCAAGGCCCCTGAACTCTCGTGTATTTTCTGCACTATGCAATGATATGATGGGTAGCGACCATGTAACACTTTTACAACATACAGAAGTGCGCTGATTATCAAGGGGCAAAGTATTGACACATTTTTTTAAATTTAGAGACCATCATTTCCAGTTGTCTGACCGCTTGACTGATGACGAGTTTCTCACACGACTGGCCTATCTGGGTGATGTTTTTTCCTCGCCTGAATGATCTGAATATTAGGATTACAGCGACTCTCCGCAACTATATTCAATGTGCATGACAAAATTGAAGCTATGAATAAGAAGTTGGAGCTCTTCTCTGTCTGCATTAACAATGACAACACAAAGGTCTTTACATCATTGTATAACTTTGTGTGCAAATGAACTCACGTTTACCAACTATGTCAAATGTGATATAGCAAAGCACCGAAGTTGGGTGCAGAATTACGCAGGTGCTTTCGGATGACACAAACAACTGGATTCGTTATCCCTTTCATGCCCTGCCTCCAGTCCACTTACAGATATCTGAACAAGAGAGCCTCTTCGAAATTGCAACATGCGGTTCTGTGAAAATGTAATTTAAATCAGAAGCCACTGCCAAATTTCTGGATTGGGCTTCGCTCAGAGTATCCTGCCTTGGCAAATCGCGCTGTTAAGACACTGATGGCCATTRCAACCACGTACCTATGCGAGAGTGGATTCTCRACCCTCACTAGCATTAAAACTAAATAGGGGCACCGACTGTGTGTGGAAAATGATTTAAGACTGAAACTCTCTCCAATACAACCCAACATTGCAGAGTTATGTGCATCCTTTCAAGCACACCCTATTCACAATTTTCAATGAACAAATAAGGTTTTGTGTGTAAGATGGTTAGATAAATATCAAAATGATTGATTATTATTATAAGAGCTCTTTGTCACTTCCCACAAGCCAGGTTGCGACTAACATGCTGACCAGACCGGACACATCGCATGCGTGAGCGTCGCAAAATAAATGTAGAAATCCATGTTATTCAATTATTGCACCCACACTGCTCGCACGCGGCAATGAGCGTCTGCGTTACCAAGGGCTAAAATAGAAGTCATTCCTATTTCTGACACAGATCGGCCGTTTTATATGTGGATTAATTGTCGGAGTAGAGGTCCTTGTGCATTTCAGGTAAAATAACAACTCAATGTTTATATCCCAGGACAAATTAGCTAGCAAGTGCAAGCTAACTAGCTAAATTGCCATACATGTTTAATGCTTTTTGACCTGTCCCCAAATAAATGTCATTGGTTCAGAGTTTGTTTTGATATTTTAACCTGCGTGTCGTGATCGCGTTTGGTTTAGGGGGACAAAATAAATGTATGCACGATGGCGCAATCACTAGCCGGCTACCACCCGGTTACTCAACCCTGCATCTTAGATGCTGCCCTATGTACATAGACATGAAACAGCAGAGGCTCCTCAGAGGAGGAAGGGGAGGACCATCCTCCTTATGGAATTTAATAAAAATAGTGAAACATGAAAAAAGTTATCCTTTTTAGATAAAACTATACTAAATATATTCACGTCACCAAATAATTACTTAAAACACACTGTTTTGCAATGAAGGTCTAAAGTTACCTCAACAGCACTCTGTAGGGTAGCACCATGGTGTAGCCAGAGAGCTAAACTCAGAAAAAAAAGAAACGTCCTCTCACTGCCAACTGTGTTTATTTTCAGCAAACTTAACATTTGTAAATATTTGTATGACCATAAGATTCAACAACTGAGACATAAACTGAACAAGTTCCACAGACATGTGACTAACAGAAATGGAATAATGTGTCCCTGAACAAAGGGGGGGGGTCAAAATCAAAAGTAACAGTCAGTATCTGGTGTGGCCACCAGCTGCATTAAGTACTGCAGCGCATCTCCTCCTCATGGACTGCACGAGATTTGCCAGTTCTTGCTGTGAGATGTTACCCCACTCTTCCACCAAGGCACCTGCAAGTTCCCAGACATTTCTGGGGGAAAGGCCCTAGCCCTCACCCTCCGATCCAACAGGTCCCAGACGTGCTCAATGGGATTGAGATCCGAGCTCTTTGCTGGCCATGGCAGAACACTGACATTCCTGTTTTGCAGGAAATCACGCACAGACCGAGCAGTATGGCTGGTGGCATTGTCATGCTGGAGTGTCATGTCAGGATGAGCCTGCAGGAAGGCTACCACATGAGGGAGGAGGATGTCTTCCCTGTAATGCACAGCGTTACAACAAGCTCAGTTCAATGATGCTGTGACACACCACCCCAGACCATGACGGATCTTCCACCTGCAAATTGATCCCACTCCATAGTACAGGTCTTGGTGTAATGCTCATTCCTTTGACGATAAACGCGAATCCGACCATCACCCCTGGTGAGACAAAACCGCGACTCGTCAGTGAAGAGCACTTTTTGCCAGTCCTGTCTGGTCCAGTGACGGTGGATTTGTGCCCATAGGCGACATTGTTGCTAGTGATGTCTGTTGAGGACCTGCCTTACAACAGGCCTACAAGCTCTCAGTCCAGCCTCTCTCAGCCTATTGCGGACAGTCTGAGCACTGATGGAGGGATTGTAAGTTCCTGGTGTAACTCGGGCAGTTGTTGTTGCCATCCTGTACCTGTCCCGCACGTGTGATGTTCGGATGTATCGATCCTGTGCAGGTGTTGTTACACGTGGTCTGCCACTGCGAGGATGATCAGCTGTCCATCCTGTCTCCCTGTAGCGCTGTCTTAGGCATCTCACAGTACGGACATTGCAATTTATTGCCCTGGCCACATCTGCAGTCCTCATGCCTGCTTGCAGCATGCCTAAGGCATGTTCACRCAGATGAGCAGGGATCCTGGGCATCTTTCTTTTGATGTTTTTCAGARTCCATAGAAAGGCCTCTTTAGTGTCCTAAGATTTCATAACTGTGACCTTAATTGCCTACCATCTGTAAGCGGTTAGTGTCTTAACGACCGTTCCACAGGTGCATGTTCTTTAAATGTTTATGGTTCATTGAACAAGCATGGGAAACAGTGTTTCAAATCTTTACAATTTTGAACTGTGAAGTTAATTGGATTTTTACTAATTATCTTTGAAAGACAGGGTCCTGAAAAGGGGACATTTCCTTTTTTGCTGAGTTTAGATTCCATCCCCCTCTGGGTACATTGACTTCAATACAAAACCTAGGAGACTCATGGTAATTATGAGAACTTCCAGAGTGCATAAAATGTGGTGAGTAGTTCACTCGAAGACAGAGAAAGACAAGAGTTGAACAGTTAACAAATGAATTTCTCTTGAAACTATCACTTAGCTCGAATTTKTWTWTTTTTTTATTTAACCAGGTAGGCTAGTTGAGAACAACTTCTCATTTACAACTGCGACCTGGCCAAGATAAAGCAAAGCAGTTTGACACATACAACAACACAGAGTTACACATGGAATAAACAAACATACAGTCAATAATACAGTAGARAAAAARWRTAWATAYACAGTGTGTGCAAATGAGGTAAGATAAGGTAGGTAAGGCAATAAAATAGGCCATAGTGGCGAGGTAATTACGATATAGCATTTAAACACAGGAGTGATTGATGTGCAGAAGATGAATGTGCAAGTAGAGATACTGGGGTGCAAAGGAACAAAATAAATAAATAAATACAGTATGGGGATGAGGTAGTTGGATGGGCTATTTACAGATGGGCTATGTACATGTGCAATGATCTGTGAGCTGCTCTGACAGCTGGTGCTTGAAGTTAGTGAGGGAGATGATTCTCCAGCTTCAGCGATTTTTGCAGTTCGTTCCAGTCATTGGCAGCAGAGAACTGGAAGGAAAGGCAGCCAAAGGTGGAATTGGCTTTGGGGGTGACCAGTGAAATATACCTGCTGGAGCATGTGCTGCGGGTGGGTGCTGCTGTGGTGACCAGTGAACTGAGATAAGGCGGGGCTTTACCTAGCAAAGACTTGTAGATGACCTGGAGCCAGTGGGTTTGGCGATGAGTATGAAGCGGGGGCCAGCCAACGAGAGCTTACAGGTCRCAGTGGTGGGTAGTATATGGGGCTTTAGTGACAAAACAGATGGCACTGTGATAGACTGCATCCAATTTGTTTGAGTTTGTTGAGTAGAGTGTTGGAGGCTATTTTGTAAATGATATTGCCGAAGTCAAGGATTGGTAGGATAGTCAGTTTTACGAGGGTATGTTTGGCAGCATGAGTGAAGGATGCTTTGTTGCGAAATAGGAAGCCGATTCTAGATTTAATTTTGGATTGGATGAGCGTGGCTGAGGTGCACCCATGACCAGCTCGGAAGCCAGATTGCATAGCGGAGAAGGTACGGTGGGATTCRAAATGGTCGGTGATCTGTTTATTAACTTGGCTTTCGAAGACCTTAGAAAGGCAGGGTAGGATAGATATAGGTCTGTAGCAGTTTGGGTCTAGAGTGTCTCYCCCTTTGAAGAGGGGGATGACCGCGGCAGTTTTCCAATCTTTGGGGATCTCAGACGATACGAAAGAGAGGTTGGATAGTAATAGGGGTTGCAAAAATTTTGGCAGATCATTTTATAAAGAGAGGGTCCAGATTGTCTAGCCCGGCTGATTTGTAGGGGTCCAGATTTTGCAGCTCTTTCAGAACATCAGCTATCTGGATTTGGGTGAAGGAGAAATGGGGGAGGCTTGGGCAAGTTACTGTGGGGGGTGCAGGGCAGTTGACCAGGGTAGGGGTAGCCAGGTGGAAAGCATGGCCAGCTGTAGAAAAATGCTTATTGAAATTCTCAATTATCGTGGATTTATCAGTGGTGAGTGTTTCCCAGCCTCAGTGCAGTGGGCAGCTGGGAGGAGGTGCTCTTATTCTCCATGGACTACAGTGTCCCAGAACTTTTTTGAGTTTGTGCTACAGGATGCAAATTTCAGTTTGAAAAAGCTAGCCTTTGCTTTCCTAACTGTTTGTGTATATTGGTTCCTAACTTCCCTGAAAAGTTGCATATCACGGGGGATATTTGATGCTAATGCAGTACGCCACAGGTTATTTTTGTGCTGGTCAAGGGCAGTCAGGTCTGGAGTAAACCAAGGGCTATATCTGTTCCTGGTTCAAAATGTTTTGAATGGGGCATGCTTATTTAAGATGGTGAGGAAGGCACTTTTAAAGAATAACCAGGCATCCTCTACTGACGGGATGAGGTTAATATCCTTCCAGGATACCCGTGCCAGGTCGATTAGAAAGGAATGCTCGCTGAAGCGTTTTAGAGAGCATTTGACAGTGATGAGGGGTGGTCGTTTGACCGCAGACCCATTTACGGATGCAGGCAATGAGGCAGTGATCGATGAGATCTTGGTTGAAGACAGCAGAGGTGTATTTGGAGGGCAAGTTTGTTAGGATGATATCTATGAGGGTGCCCGTGTTTACAGATTGGGGTTATACCTGGTAGGTTCATTGATAATTTGTGTGAGATTGAGGGCATCAAGCTTAGATTGTAGGATGGCCGGGGTGTTAAGCATGTCCCAGTTTAGGTCACCTAGCAGCGCGAGCTCTGAAGTTAGATGGGGGGCAATTCATTCACATATGGTGTCCAGGGCACAGCTGGGGGCAGAGGGTGGTCTATAGCAAGCGGCAACAGTGAGAGACTTGTTTCTGGAAAGGTGGATTTTTAGAAGTAGAAGCTTGAATTGTTTGGGCACAGACCTGGATAGTATGACACTATGCAGGCTCTCTCTGCAGTAGATAGCCACTCCGCCCCCTTTGGCAGTTCTATCTTGTCGGAAAATGTTATTGATAGGGATGGAAATTGCAGAGTTTTTGGTGGTCTTCCTAAGCCAGGATTCAGACACGGCTAGGACATCCGGGTTGGCAGAGTGTGCTAAGGCACTGAATAAAACAAACTTGGGGAGGAGGCTTCTAATGTTAACATGCATGAAACCAAGGCTTTTACGGTTACAGAAGTCAACAAATGAGAGCGCCTGGGGAATGGAAGTGGAGTTAGGCACTGCTGGGCCTGGATTAACCTCTACATCACCAGAGGAGCAGAGGAGGAGTAGGATAAGGGTACGGCTAAAGGCTATGAGAACTGGTCGTCTAGTACGTTCGGAACAGAGCGTAAAAGGAGCAGGTTTCTGGGCGCAATAGAATAGCTTCAAGGTATAATGTACAGACAAAGGTATGGTAGGATGTGAATACAGTGGAGGTAAACCTAGGCATAGAGTGACGATGAGAGAGATATTGTGTCTAGAGACATCATTTAAACCAGGTGATGTCACCGCATGCGTGGGAGGTGGAACTGAAGGGTTAGCTAAGGCATATTGAGCAGGGCTAGAGGCTCTACAGTGAAATAAGACAATAATCACTAACCAAATGCAGCTAGCTAGTTTAGCCTACTCAAACACTCTGCTCAAACAGAGGGATGTTATGTTAGCTAGCTGGCTATGACTATCCAACACAACACTGGAACTCTTCCAAGTCAAGGTAAGCTTTTGGTTTTATTAATTTATTGCCATCGGGGCCCACCGGTGTAACTGCTTTCTTACTACAATCTACTGCATGATCGTAGCGGATTTACTAACACGTTAGTTCTCGTAGTTCTAGTTGACTATGACGTGACAACGATGTAGGCTGTGTGTAGCGGTTGGTCATGATATGGTTTGGCCTGGTCACAGACAGCTAATGTGTTGTGCACTGAAGTCCACAAGTAAAGGGAAAAGGTGAGAGGAGGAGAGCACGTAGACAGTTACGAAAACGAATTACATATACAACGAGCAAAGTGATCATGTGGTTTTTATGTGGCTGCTATGAAAGTGAATTGTTTGCGTGTGATCAGGGATGTATTCATTCTGGCGATTCTGTTGAAAAACGTTTCTTAAACGGAACGAAACTGAGATAAACATACCTGAATTTGTCCAATAGAAACTCACATTTGCAACTGTTGGACTAATGATTACACCCTAGATCAGGTAGATGCAAAGTGTTTAAGGCAGTATTGAATGTGTCATTGTTGGTCACCTTGATTACTCAATTCTCTCGACCTGTGTACCTACGTTYATAGGCTAGGTTGTAGCAACCTCATGATGGGTATAGGGAAAATTAGAGTATCATGTAGTAGCCTAAACCGATCGATGTTACATTGAACTGGGTGAATGGAATATGAAATAAAGTCATCCAATATGCTGTAATAGAAATAAGGCCATGCACATTCAAATGTAATAATTCTCCCTCATCTTAAACTGCACCAACCTCCACTGACATGCAACACTGGTCACTTTCATAATGTTTACATACTGTTGTTACATTTCATATGTACCGTACCTTTGGAAAGTATTAAGACGCCTTGACYTTTTCCACATTTTGGTACGTTACAGCTTCATTGTAAAATGTATTAAATTATCGTTTTCTCATCAATGTACACACAATACCCATACTAACAAAGCAAAAACAGGTTAAAATCTTTGCTCATTTAAAAAAAATATATATATATATATATTACATTTACATAAGTATTCAGACCCTTTACTCAGTACTTTGTTTAAGTACCTTTGTCAGCAATTACAGCATCGAGTCTTCTTGGGTATGACGCTACAAGCTTGGCACACTTGTATATATGGGGAGTTTCTCCCATTCTTCTCTGCACATCCTCTCAAGCTCTGTCAGGTTGAATGGGGAGCGTTGATGCACAGCTATTTTTATATCTCTCCAGAGATGTTAGATCGGGTTCAAGTCCAGGCTCTGGCTGGGCCACTCAAGGACATTCAGAGACTTATCCCGAAGCCACTCCTGCGTTGTCTTGGCAGTGTGCTTAGGGTCGTTGTCCTGTTGGAAGGTGAACCTTCGCCTCAGTCGGAGGTCCTGAGCAGGTTTTCATCAAGGATCTCTCTGTACTTTTCTCCGTTTATCTTTGCCTCGATCCTAACTAGTCTCCCAGTCCCTGCTGTTGAAAACCATCCCCACAGCATGATGCTGCCACCACCATCCTTCACCGTAGGGATGGTGCTAGGTTTCCTCCAGATGTGACGCTTGGCATTCAGGCCAAAAAGTTAAACCTTGGTTTCTTCAGACCAGAGAATCTTGTTTCTCATGGTCTGCAAGTCTTTAGGTGCCTTTTGGCAAACTCCAAGCGGCCTGTCATGTGCCTTTTACGTCAGGAGTGGCTTCCGTCTAGCAACTCTACCATAAAGGCCTGATTGGTGGAGTGCTGCAGAGATGGTTGTCCTTCTGGAAGGTTCTCCCATCTCTGGAGAGGAACTCTAGATCTCTGTCAGAATGACCATCAGGTTCTTGGTCACTTCTCTGACCAGGCCCTTCTCCCCCGATTGCTCAGTTTGGCCAGGCAGCCAGCTTCCGAGTGCCGCACTGATCAGTGCTAGTGACGTCACTACAGATCCGGGTTTGATCCCGGGCTGTGTCGCACCCGGCCGTAACTGGGAGACCCATGAGACAGCTCACAATTGGCCCATTGTCGTCCTGGAGCAACTCTTTGTGGCCGCCGGGCGCATGCACGCTAGCTTCGGTCGCCAGCTRTGAGGCGTTTCCTCCATGGTGCGACTGGCTTCTGGGTTAAGCGAGCAATGTGTCAAGAAGCAGTGCGTCTTGGCGGGGTCGTGTTTCGAAGGATGCATGGCTCTCGACCTTTGCCTCTCCGAATCCGCACGGGAGTTACAGCGATGGGGCAATTGGATATCATGAAATTGGGGAGAAAGTGGTTAAAAAGTACAAAAAATACAATTAAAAATGAAAATAGATGGAGGTCACTGTGTTCTTGGGAACTTTCAATACTGCAGACAGTTTTTGGTACCCTTCCCCTGATCTGTGCCTTGACACAATCCTGTCTCGGAGCTCTATGGACAATTCCTTCGACCTCATGGCTTGGTTTTTGCTCTGACATACACTGTCAACTGTGGGACCTTATATAGACAGGGGTGTGCCTTTCCAAATCATGTCCAATCAATTGAATTTACCACAGGTGGACTCCAATCAAGTTGTAGAACCAGCTCAAGGATGATCATTGGAAACAGGATGCACCTGACCTCAATTCCGAGTCTCATAGCAAAGGGGCTGAATATTTATGTGAATTAGGTATTTGTTTGATATTTGTAATAAATTTGTAAGAATGTCTAAAAACCTGTTTTCGGCTTTGTCATTATAGGGTATTGTGTGTAGATTGCTGAGGATTCTTTTTTTTCTTTTTTTTAATCCATTTTATAATAAGGCTGTAACGAAAAAGTCAGGGGGTCAATACTTTCCGAAGGCATTGCATATACTGTATTCTAGTCAATGCCATGCTATTCAACTATTGCTGTAGTATTTTATCCTACTATTCTTCAGATATACTACATATTCTATCCAGATTTTGTCCTATAATGTCTATACATCCCATCACATTAATACACTATATATATTTACACTCTGGTCAGACATTGCTCGTCCTAATATTTCTATATTTCTTAATTACATTATTTTACTTATAGATGTGTTAGATTGTACTGCACTGTTGGAGCTAGGGACACACAATAACATCTGCTAAATATGTGTATGCGACCAATAACATTTGATTACATTTGTAACAAAAAGGCCATTTTCATAGAAGGCCTTGAAAGCCAGATCAGTGATTATTACAAAAACACAGGTTAAACTATTTTGATAAAATGTGTGGGTCTTATAATTGTGGAAGGCTTATATTTAGCCTAGGTATAATTTCACAAGCTCTTAACTCATTAGATTATTGCTAACTGTTTGAAATGCAGTATATTTTACCTTTAAATTGTACAACAAAACGTACTGTATATATTGTGAATCGCGCATAAGTTTGAAAAAAATCTAGATATAATGTCTTACCTGGACTTCCTGTTAGCAACCTTAAATACAGAACTTAAACAGCTACATTTCCTATGGGTTTACTGTACAAGATGGTGTTGCTCAAACATTTAATTGTTAGTTATATTGAGTATTGACGACAATGCCAAACCCTCCCTTGTTGGTCTTTGAGGAAGAAGGGATTACATATTTAATGAGGAAGAGAGGGACGACTTACTGACACTGAAGAGCTGGGGGGGTTGGTTCCATAGCCGGACGAGGGGACGGAGGCAACAGACCATCTTCGCCCATCCGCTCTGGAAGAACCAGGAAACAATGATCTTTTAAATTTCATACATATCCTCAAGATTTAATCATGAAGCACTACCAAAGGCTGTTTAATATAATTAAAGGAGGTATAATTTAAAAATCGACAAAACAGGAAAAAATGATCAAATGTTTTCCTACCTTTCAGTGCGGGCCAGGTGGCTGGTTTATCAGATTATGAGAAAGAGCCAGAGAGAAAGAAAGAGGGAAAGGAAGAATTAGGACACAAACACATTCATTGACACAGTGACGCTGTCAGAAGCTCACGACCTGGCGTCAATGTGCTGAACACCTGACAAGATGCCATGAACCCAATGGTACCTGCTTAATGAGTCATTTCTCACACACACACACACATTTCACCACCCTTCAGCTCAACCACTTTTGTAGCAGAAAACAAATAATTCAGTCATTGTCTATATGAATGCAGCTGCCACTGTATTGAAGCCATTGGATGCAGTTTATCATAGTGCAAAAGGTTCAGTACCAATCATTGCATTTTGTATCAAAGTACAAAGTAGGCTGGTCATTCTTGAAGTCTCGTAGATCATGCATTAYGCTCTTTTTGTCTATAAAGCCCTCTTGCATAAACTTCCGCCATGCCTTACTTAATTGTTAACCTTCAGACATATAAATGACCAGACCCATTCAATCTCCGCTGAGTTAGGTAAATCTTCCAAGAGTGTGCAAAGCTGTCATCAAGGCAAAGGGTGGCTACTTTGAAGAATCTAAAATCTAAATATATTTTTATTTGTTTAACACTTTTTTGGTTACTACATGATTCCATATGTGTTATTTCATAGTTTTGATGTCTTCACTATTATTCTACAATGTAGAAAATAGTAAAAATAAAGAAAAACCCTGGAATGAGTAGGTGTCCAAACTTTTGACTGGTACTGTATATGTATAATTTAATTGTTGTTTATTGACGTGTTCATGAAGGACTCGTCTGCGAAAGAGACCGTGGTCTCAGCATGACGCCCTGCTTAGATAAAGGCTGAATACATTTTTTGGGGGGCCACAATATTCCTCATGTGTCAGGTTAGAGCCCTGAAAAAMCAGCTTATGGCTAACAAATCAGGTCTGACTTAATAAGAGTGGGGTTTCTGCACGTATCAGAGCAAGGATTAGTCAAGTGATATAGGATGTCTCTTTGGCTTCATATCCCAGATATATTATTATGAATAATAGTATTTCATATCCAAGTTCTTATACAGCTGAAGAGGAAGAGAAAGGGAGGCTGTTTTGGTATGCTCATACTCATTCAACACCGATGTGCACAGTTTCCGGATGAGCCAGAACAATTATTTGAGAAGTAGTGTGCAGTTAAGTCTCTTTTTATTTCACACAGGAACACATTGCTTAAGTACATTTATCAAAACAAACTTTCTTGCAGCATCTGAAACTTATTTAGACAAACCCCTGGAATATCCCATACAAAGAAAGTTCTTATAACAGCTTTGATTGTGTGTCAGTATTTCAAGCACGTCGCCACATGGGATTGTTTACATGACCAAATAATTGCACACAGAGGACTGCAGTCTGAGTACCAACAACTATCTAAGCACAACACCTTACACACTGCAGCCATAACATCTACAGTGCATTCGGAAATTATTCAGACCCCTTGACTTTTTCCACATATTGTTACGTTACAGCCTTATTCTAAAATTGATTAAATTGTTTTTTCCCCCTCCCCATCCATCTACACACAATTCCCATAATGACAAAGCAAAAACAGGTTCTTAGAAATGTAAGCAAATGTATTACAAAAAAAWTCAAAAATACTTTATTTACATATATATTCAGACCCATAGCATCTATGTCCACTTTGGCATCCCCGAACCCTCAGTAAATGTAGCTGTGTCATGTAAGCTGATGCAACCGTGTGCATGGCCAGAATGTTTCATGTGATTTCCCCCACTTATCTCTATAGCGTATGGTGTGGTACACTTACTCCTGTACCATAAAAGGCATTGCCTCACTGTCCTCAAGCCTGACTGGGTTGCAACTGTTTAACACTGATGCTTGTAGCTCACTAGTGGGCTGGCTCACAGTATATGTGACGTGTGATAGGCTCAGGATAAGGCTGTCTGTATCGCATCATCCCGGCAGCCCAGAGTAATGAGTGTGCGTACTGCACACCGACTCTCCCTTTAATTGCGCTGACAAATGCCAAGTCCTATGTCCCATGAGTGGCCCTAGAGCCATTCGGCTGGTTTCACTCTAAAGCACCGTCCTCATTTCTAATAGAGGTATTTGATGCATTGCCGTTGTCATGGAAGAGCAACGAAGGTTACCTACAGTACCATCCCTTTTCTATGCATTTCTGGGGGGGTTATCCTTTTTGTGAACTAGATCTTTTGGCTACCTATTGTGTGCTAAAGTGAAGGTGCCTTTTGACAGTTCTGAGATGAATTCTGAGATGAATTCTGAGATGAATTGCATACCTGCTTTTATTAGTAGGACTCCTTCAATAATACAACCAAATTAAAACGTGAATTCCTTCTACTAAACTGAAATAATTGAAAGGAGGATTGGACTTTTCCTTACCTGCGTGCAAACTGGAAGTTGGCGGAGGCACTAGCGGAGACATTTCGGGGGCTTTCTTGGGGACTACTTCCAGCTGAAACACAACAATTAGGCTCTGTTGGTGTTTTATCACTGGAACATGTTTTATAAATGAAGAAATAGGCCATGTTGTTATAACTGCAGTCTGCTGTCATTCTTGGGAGCTGATGACGCACAACTAAAGGACAAGCTGCCCTAAATCCAAAGCTACCCTAACCCTAACCCTAAATCCAAAGCTACCCTAACCCTAACCCTAAATCCAAAGCTACCCTAACCCTAACCCTAAATCCAAAGCTACCCTAACCCTAAATCCAAAGCAATCAGTCTCTGGTGGAACTGAATTCAATAAACTCAACGCGTATTTACAACCAAGGGGTCTGGAAAGGACAGGGTTTTGTGATAGGCCGAACGCACGCTCACTTGATAACTCTCAATTCTGTCCGTAGCATTAAACATGTATAAACTGTCTGGACAACCTGATTTGTTATGATGAAGTTAAGCGTGTCGGTCTGCTTTTTACTATGGCTGAGGATAGCAAGTATCACATTTCCTAAGTCCTTCACTGGGCTCACAATCAATAACCATGAATGAAAACTGTATTTCTTTCATGTGAAATGTATTTCATCAGTTCTTCCCCTGAAGTGATACAAAAGCTAAAGCAATATGTACATAAGCTTCTTTGGAAACTTTAGCTTCAAAACAGAAGCCAAAGAGCGATTTGAGCTTGGCCAGCTCAGCTGCTTCATTTTAATTTGCCTGAGAACTCTGAACACACAGTTTAGCATCATGTGGTTAGCTGGTATACTGCACTGGAAAGGTCTGATTGGTCTGCTGTCTCTTTAATGCCACATGCTGATTGGCCTGCTATACATTTAATCACATACTGATTGGTCTGCTATGTTTTTACAACATACTGATTGGTCTGCACTCTATCGCATGCTGAGTGCAGTGCAGAGACGGCTGACAACAACACCTACCTGTGGCGAGGGGGAGAGGTGAGAGTGGTCGCGAAAGCGTGGGCGAGGGGGTCCCGACTGCCAGACTCCTTCTCTTGTTGTTACGGCAACTGCGTGGAAAAGGCAGAGAATTGTTTTGTGTGATACATTAGAGTAGTGGAATGTAAGCCGAGTTGTGATATTGGGGCTTGGTTGTAACATGCAGGTGTACTGATTATTTAGCCTGTATGATACACTATGTACATTTCACCACCAAGTACTGAAAAAAGTAATTCATTTCTAATTAAAATGTATTGGAAAACGATTTGGACCTCTTGTTTTTGGCTTGTAGCCCTACCTCACACAGTAGGCAGTAGAAATTTAATTACCATCTAATTTGGTTAAATTGGACAACTTTGTTAAACACAAATTAGTCAGCTTAGCAGTCCATTGATAAGAACGCCGTCTGTTATTGGAGGGCTACGGTGCTTGCAGGGAGTGTCCCCACCTGGCTCCATGTCTCCATGGCCACGGGTAGATTTACAGAATGGAAGGAACTCATTTTCAGTGTGTTTGTTTCGTAGATGACTGATCCCCAGCCCCATTGTTGACGTTGCGCTGCCACAGGGCCACTAATATCAATGCCATCTCGTTGGCAGTGACCTAAAGTAATTGAGAAGCTCAGATGACAACTGAGCCTGACATTTCTGGGTCGGCATGGAGATGAGATTCATGCGCCTCAAACCAAAGGCATTAACTGGGAGAGATGTTTGTTTAATAGCAAAACTCAACTGAGAATACAAAAGATCCCCTTGTAATAAAATGAATTTAATTCATATATACATTTATCAAACTTTGATCTGTCCATGTCAATTGTTTCACAACCAATTTTCATTTGCAAAAACAACCTTCCAAGATTAAATCAAAATCATAAGCAAAACACTGAGGCAATAGAAAGTATTTATATCTCGGTCAAACAACAAGCTGTATTGCTTGTAGGGACTTTGCAGGGACTTGCACAGTACCATGCTTTAGGAAGCTAAGTGCAAATAGTAGACCGGCAGAGATTGTGGTGAATGCTTGSCGGTTGACACAGCCGGTGTTAGCTGTCAGATGCACCATGAGATCTTCCACATCCACCAGGATTCTAAAAGAACTGTAGTAGGCTATGGGCAGACTTGTACGCCACATATATGGAGTACACAAAACATTCAGAACTGCTTCCCAAACTCGGTTCTCGGGACCCCAAGGGGGGAACGTTTTGGTTTTTGCCCTAGCACTACACAGCTGATTCAAATAAACAACTAACTATCAATCTTTAATGATGTGAATGAGCTGCGTTGGACTTTGGGGTCCAGAGGACCGAGTTTGGGAAACACTGATCACATAGTGACCAGGTGAATCCAGGTGAAAGCTATGATTCTTTATTGCTGTCACCTGTTAAATCCACTTCATTCAGTGTAGATGAAGGGGAGRAGACAGGTTAAAATAAGGATTTTTACACCTTGAGACATGGATTGTGTATGTGTGCCATTCAGAGGGTGAATGTGTAAAACAAAAGATTAAAGTGCCTTTGAACAGGAGTATCATAGTACTGGTTTGAGAGTGTCAAGAACTTCAACGTGTGTATCAAGAGTAGTCCACCACCCAAAGGACATACAGCTAACTTGACAACTGTGGGAGTCATTGGAGTCAACATGGGCCAGCATCCCTGTGGAACGCTTTCGACACCTTGTGGAGTCCGTGCCCCGACAAATTGAGGCTGTTTTGAGGGCAAATGGTGCAACTCAATACGAGAAAGATGTTCCTAATGTTTTGTGTACTCAGTGTATATTGACTGGCTTGCCAATGTATGCTACTGTAGTGAAATAGATTTTCTTTGTGATTTCACAAGGATGAAAAATGTTTAGGGGAATTTAGAGACCCAAGAAATATTCAACGTTTACACAGATTTTTCTATAAAGTTAATTTAACTAATATTCATGTGAATAAATTAGTTTTACTTATATACTTTTGCTAGACTATAGCCTAGACTGTAACGAACAAGTTGTGAGCCTTCGGCAGGAACAACACTGTGTCCCTCCCTATATTCTGTAAGTCAAAACATTATAGGCAACAATAACGGCATAGAGAAACGTGGCCATTGTAGGCTATCGGAAACAAAACTAGGGCGGATGTAATCCGACACATTGTAGTAGAGTGGAGAAATCACAACACAAAACCAGACTGAACATCAACATGAAAACAAAGGCCAATTTGTGCCATTGTTGTGAATGAAAAGGTACGCTGTTATTGAAGAAAATCTTAAACAAAAAAAGCATAGCCTTATAGCCATTAAATGTGACGTCATTTTCCTGAATAGTTGTCGCTGTGGTCTTGGGCTTTGACTCAGACAACCAAAATGCTAAATGCAATAGGCTGCAAGGGCTAATCCATAAGAGACTTGCATGATCACTGATTAAAATAGTTCGACAAGTCGGCTGATAGAAGRAAATCAGGTTACCTTTTTGATCTTTTCATCATGGCCCCAGTCACAAAACTTGTTTTGTAGCTGGGCAAAACGGTCCAATAGTAATTCTGATCAGACATGATGAATTACAGCGATGCAAAGGGGTACTTTGAATCGAGTTTGGTAAATGTCCACTATCTCTTGAATAACACAATTGTTATTTCCTCGAAATGTTTYGGAGAGTACTCGGTGTCCGAAACCAGAAACTCCGACAAGGGTTGGTACGATCTGACTCCATACCCGTGGCAGTTCAGGCAAGTAGGCGCTAAGCAACTGTTGATGCCATCATCTCTTTATTTCTTCCATGTGAATTTTCGGAAAGGCATCTTTCGCGCACTACACTCTGGAATCTTTATCAATCACCAAAACATGTTAACTCCAGCAACAGCTAACACCGCGCAGATACATGTGTCAGTCCATCAATTGGAGGAGGAGGGATTGCCGCCGAAGGAAGGAAGTTGTCATTTAGACTGGGGGATGTAGCATAATGGCGCGTTTATGTAAAATAATGATAATGGATTTCACCGTGACTGTATGTTGTTCGCATGACTATTTAAAAAGCCTTGGGCAAATTTATAAAATATTAACAAGTGCAACTATTATGCTACTATTCGACTGTAACACCAGTGTTACACAGTGCACTAGTATATAATAAACCCTTATGTTATAGGGAATTCTGACATGCCCCAGTATCTATGCATTAGAGATGTCGACGATGAGTAGGCCTCTGACGTTTCTCCTCTCCAACGCCCAGGATGCTTCGATTCAAACTCCCATTAGACAGCTCTGCAAGCTTGTCTGTCTGATTTTTACTATGGCTGAGGATAACAAGTATCACATTTCCTATGTCCTCCACCGGGCTCACAATCAATAACAGACAAACTAAACACCTTCTTTGCCCGCTTTGAGGATAATACAGTGCCAATGACTCAGCCCGCTACCAAGGTCTGCGGCCTCACCTTCTCGGGTGGCCGAAGTTTAAACGTGTTAACCCTCGCAAGGCTGCGGGCCCAGAAGGCATCCCTAGCCGGTCCTCAGAGCTTGCGCAGASCAGCTGGCTGGTGTGTTTACTGACATATTCAAGATGGCCAACATTGTTATTGTACCCAAGAAGGCAAAGATAACTGAACTAAATKACTAATCACCAGTAGCACTCACTTCTGTCAACATGAAGTGCTTTGCGTGACTAGTCAAGGATCATATCACCACCACCTTACCTGCCACCCTAGGGTCACTTCAATTTGCATACCGCCCAAATAGGTCCACAGATGATGCAATCGCCATCACACTGCCTTGCCCTTGGGGCTCCCGAGTGGCGCAGTGGTCTAAGACACTGCATCCCAGTGCAAGAGGCATCACTGCAGTACCTGGTTTGAATCCAGGCTGCATCACATCCAGCYGTGATTGGTAGTCCCATACGGTGGCAAACAATTGGTCCAGCGTCATCCGAGTATGGCCGGGGTAGGCTGTCATTGTAAATAAAAATTTGTTCTCAACTGTCTTGCCTAGTTGAATAAAAATAAAATAAAAATCCCATCTGGACAAGAGGAATACCTATGTAAGAATGATGTTCATTGACTACAGCTCAGCATTCAACACCATAGTACCAACCAAGCTCATCATTAAGCTTGAGGCCCTGGGTCTCAACCCGCACCCTGTGCAGTTGGGTCCTGGTGTTTCTGACGGGCCGCCCACAGGTGGTGAAGGTAGGAAACAACATCTCCACTTTGCTGATCCTCAACACTGGGGCCCCACAAGGGTGCATGCTCAGCCCCTTCCCGTACTCCCTGTTCACCCATGACTGTGTGGCCATGCACGCCTCCAACTCAATCATCAAGTTTGCAGATGACACAACAGTGGGCTTGATTACCAACAACGACGAGACAGCCTACAGGGAGGAGGTGAGGGCACTCGGAGTGTGGTTTCAGGAAAACAACCTCTCACTCAACATCAACAAAACAAAGGAGATGATCGTGGACTTCAGGAAACAGCAGAGGGAGCACCCCCCTATCCACATGGACGGGACAGCGGTTGACAGTTTTAAGTTCCTCAGCGTACACGTCACAAACAAACTGAAATGGTCCACCCACACAGACAGTGTGGTGAAGAAGGCGCAACAGCGCCTCAGGAGGCTGAAGAAATGTGTCTTGTCACCTAAAACCCTCCAAACTTTTACAGATGCACAATTGAGAGCATCCTGTCAGGCTGTATCACTGCCTGGTACGACAACTGCACCGCCCACAGCCGCAAGCCTCTCCGGATGTCATGTATACTCCCTCTCCGGCCTCTAGGTCATCAGGCTGCTGATTATCCTGCCCACCTGTCACCATCGTCTCGCGCACCTGCACCTCATGACACTCACCTGGACTCCATCACCTCCTTGATTATCTTCCCTATATCTGTCACTCTCCTTGGTTCTTTCCTCAGGTGTTATTGACTCTGTTTTCATGTCGGTGTGTTGTTTGTGTTACGTGTTTATTGTCTCATTTATTAAAACACTCACTCCCTGAATTTGCTTCCCGACTCTCAGAGGGTGGTGCGGTCTGCACAACGCATCACCGGGGACAAACTACCTGCCCTCCAGGTCACCTACCACACCCGATGTCACAGGAAGGCCAAAAAGATCRTCAAGGACAACAACCACCCGAGCCACTGCCTGTTCACCCCGTTATCATCCAGAAGGCGAGGTCAGTACWGGTGCATAAAGCTGGGACCGAGAGACTGACAAACAGCTTCAATCTTAAGGCCATCAGACTGTTAAACAGCCATCACTGACACAGAGAGGCTGCTGCCTACATAGACTCCAAATCATTGGCCACTTTAATAAATGGATCACTAGTCACTTTAATAATGTTTACATATCTTGCATTACTCATCTCAAATGTATATACTGTATTCTATACCATCTATTGCATCTTGCCTATGCTGCTCGGTCCATATATTTATATGTATATTTTCTTATTCCTTTACTGAAATTTGTGTGTATTAGGTAGTTGTTGTGGAATTGTTAGATATTACTGTAATGTCGGAACTAGAAGCACAAATTTTGCTACACACGCATTAACATCTGCTAACCATGCGTATGTGACCAATAACATTTGATTTTAATTAAACCTTTTTCTTTCATGTGAAGTGTATTTCATCAGTTATTCCCCTAAAGTGACACAAAACCCTCTATTTTCGGCAGTAGGGCGCTAAAGCAACATGTAAATAAGCTTCTTCGGAAAACTTGAGCTTCAAAAGAGAAGCCAACGAGTCATTTGAGATTTGGCAGCTCAGCTGCTTCATTTTAATTTGTCTGAAACTCTGAACATGGGGTAAGATGCCCCCCCTCCTCCAAGATCAATGTCTAATTGCTGACGCCACAAAGCAAAGTTTTGAAAAAATATTGTAGGTGGATGATGGCCATACTGTAACGGATTTCCTCTTCGTCTGAGGAGGAGTAGCAAGGATCGGACCAATGTGCAGCGTGGTAAGTGTYCATAATGAGATATTTAATAAAATCAACAGAACAAAAGTACAAACAAACAACCGAAACAGTACCGTATGGTACTAACACAGGAAACAACCACCCACAAAACACAATAGAAAACAGGCTACCTAAATATGGCTCCCAATCAGAGACAACGACTGACACCTGCCTCTGATTGAGAACCATACTAGGCCAAACACATAGAAATATAACAACAGAACAAAACATAGAAAAACAACATAGAATGCCCACCCCAACCCAACTAAAATAAAGACATAAAAAAGGAACTAAGGTCAGAACGTGACACATACTTTGTTACCCTAACTAACTATAAAGGAAAATAAATGGATAGATGTAGTTATTTAATAAAATGTATTTTTTAGAAAAGGGGATTTTGCCCAGCTACCGGGGTAAGATTCAAGAGCAAACGGTTTTCAATAGGTTGTAATATACAGTTGAAGTCGGAAGTTTACATACACCTCAGCCAAATACATTTAAACTCAGTTTTTCACAATTCCTGACATTTAATCAGTAAAAATTCCCTGTCTTAGGTCAGTTARGATCACCACTTTATTTGAAGAATGTGAAATGTCAGAATAATTGTAGAGAAATATTTATTTCAGCTTTAATTTATTTCATCACATTCCCAGTGGGTCAGAAGTTTACATACTCAATTCGTATTTGGTAGTATTGCCTTTAAATGGTTTAACTTGGGTCAAACCTTTCGGGTAGCCTTCCACAAGCTTCCCACAATAAGTTGGGTGAATTTTGGCCCATTCCTCCTGACAGAGCTGGTTTAACTGAGTCAGGTTTGTAGGCCTCCCTGCTCACACACAATTTTTTGTTCTGCCCAGAAATTTTCTATAGGATTGAGGTCAGGGCTTTGTGATGGCCACTCCAATACCTTGACTTTGTTGTCCTTAAGCCATTTTGCCACAACTTTGGAAGTATGCTTGGGGTCATTGTCCATTTGGAAGACCCATTTGCGACCAAGCTTTAACTTCCTGGCTGATGTCTTGATGTTGCTTCAATATATCCACATAATTTTCTTACCTCATGATGCCATCTATTTTGTGAAGTGCACCAGTCCCTCCTGCAGCAAAGCACCCCCACAACATGATGCTGCCACTCCCCGTGCTTCACGGTTGGGATGGTGTTCTTCGGCTTGCAAGCCTCCCCCTTTCACTTACAAACATAACGATGGTCATTATGGCCAAACAGTTCTATTTTTGTTTCATCAGAACAGAGGACATTTCTCCAAAAAGTACAATCTTTGTCCCCATGCGCAATTGCAAACCGTAGTCTGGCTTTTTTATGGCTGTTTTGGAGCAGTGGCTTCTTCCTTGCTGAGCGGCCTTTCAGGTTATGTCGATATGACTCGTTTTACTGTGGATATAGATACTTTTGTACCTGTTTCCTCCAGCGTCTTCAAAAGGTCCTTTGCTGTTGTTCTGGGATCGATTTGCACTTTTCGCACCAAAGTACATTCATCTCTAGGAGACAGAGCGCATCTCTTTCCTGACTGGTATGACGGCTGCGTGGTCCCATGGTGTTTATACTTGCGTACTATTGTTTGTACAGATGAACGTGGTACCATTCAGGCATTTGGAAATTGCTCCCAAGGATGAACTAGACTTGTGGAGGTCTACAATTTTTTTTTAGCTGATTTCTTAGCTGATTTCTTTTGATTTTCCCATGATGTCAAGCAAAGAGGCACTGAGTTTGAAGGTAGGCCTTGAAATACATCCACAGGTACACCTCCAATTGACTCAAGTGATGTCAATTAGCCTATGAGAAGCTTCTAAAGCCATGACATAATTTTCTGGAATTTTCCAAGCTGTTTAAAGGCACAGTCAACTTAGTAAATGTAAACTTCTGACACACTGGAATTGTGATACAGTGAAATAATCTGTCTGTAAACAATTGTTGGAAAAATGACTTGTGTCATGCACAAAGTAGATGTCCTAACCGACTTGCCAAAACTATAGTTTGTTAACAAGAAATTTGTGGAGTGGTTGAAAAACGATTTTTAATTACTCCAACCTAAGTGTATGTAAACTTCCGACTTCAAATGTATGTATAAAACAAAAGAATGACTAACTTCATTGGATTATATCTTTAACTTTTTCTAAATGACAAAACATTTGATCAACTAACCTTAAAATCATTTTGATGGAATTACTTCAAAAATGTTGATGAAACAGAGCATTTGTAGTTGATCAAGACTACTAGCGGCCAGAGGAACTGTTAAAAAGAATGTCACAACTTGAGTCTTACCCCAGGTGGCGTCTCACCCCATAGTACCCTATAATGTGAAAATACTCACCAAATATGGAGTTTCGCTGACAACTATCTTCATTTACTCCCGTTAGGACCGGTATGTACTTTCAGATAAGGTCAAAAAAGCAACCGAAAAGAAAAAGGCTTTTTGGCACCTTCAATGTATTGAGCTGTTGTAAACTTTCGACCTGTGCGTGGTAGTAATGAGTGATTGGAAGTGCCAAATAGGATTCATCATACATTTTAATTTGACCTTTTTTGGAAGTACATAAGATTAAATCTATAGTTGCTCAGCAAAACTCTGTATTTTGACATTATAGCCTAATGCTTGCAGAGCTGTCTAATGGGAGTTTGAATCTTGGAGCTTTCTGGGCGTTAGAGAGGAGACACATACTCATTATCAACATCTCTAATGCACAGATACCAGGGCAGGGCTGACAGTGAGGACTTGTGAAAAGCAGAATAAACAACCTCTGCATAATCAAAACAATTGCTTTGTGAGGTGTTAAATTCACAGTTAGCCTTTATGGAAATGCGAGCTGAAAAGTAGGCCACCAGTGGCCTGGCTTTGGCCCCAAGTGAGAGCAGGTGTGCCGGAGCCATGGCCCAGTGTTCCGGMCAGCGTAGATGGAAAAATAAAACACTGGGTTAAATCCTGTATGGAAATGCGCCATTAAAGTATATTTTATCATTACATAATAAATAATGATTTATCTTCTAATAAAAACATAGCAGAGAAATGTACAGCATGTTCAATACCAACTAGGCCTTTATAAGCCTATCCAAAAAGAGACTTACATTTTACTTTTCAGCTTCATTCAATAGAAAAAATTGCTACTTTATAGAAAAAGAAAGTTCCCCGGTCAATAAACAATCAAAATACATTTTACAGGACTTTATTTTACAATACTTCGCATTATAAGCCATTGTGTACAAAACATTAAGAACACCTTCCTAATATTTAGTTGTTATTAGGAAGAACGTCTACCATACCATAAAATAATGATTATGATCACACTTCATCAATTTAAATATTATGTGGAGACCTATACATTTGGCAGCCAAGCCCTAGTTATCAGTGTAGCCTATTATCTTCTAGACATGACGTTGAAATATCTTCAAGCCTACATTAAAAACCTCCAGGCTTTCGTCATAAGGGGGTGGCAGGTAGCCTAGTGGTTAGAGTGTTGAGCCGGTAACCGAAAAGTTGCTGGACCGAATCCCCCGAGCTGACAAGGTAAAAAYCTGTCATTCTGGCCCTGAACAAGGCAGTTAACCTACTGTTCCCCGGTAGGCTGTAATTGTAAATAAGAATTTGTTCTTAACTGACTTGCCTGCTTACATAAAAATAAGAATCAATTCAATTTGAAAAAAATAAGAATTACCGGCTGCAGTATGGAAAAAAATGGATCCTGTGTGAATCGTCCTCTGGAATAGCACACGCTAGTAATACCTGTCCAAATAGGGCTATAACATGGCAAAGAATAGGCTTATCAGCGTAGAGTGAGCCGCATCATCCCATGGGATGATTCAAGGCTGCAGAAATACAGTGCATTCGGAAAGTATTCAGACGAATAGGCTTATCAGGCAAWTGATTAAATTACATTTTTTCCTCATCAATCTACACACAATACCCCATAATGACAAAGYGTGAACTGTTTTTTAAAAATGTTTTCAATTTATTTAAAATGGAGTATAGAAATCTAATTTACATAAGTATTCACACCTCCGAGTCAGTACTTTGTAGAAGCACCATTGGCAGCGATTACAGCTGTGAGTCTTTCTGGGTAAGTCTCTAAGAGCTTTCCACACCTGGATTGTACAACATTTGCCCATTTATTATTTTCAAAATTCTTCAAATTTGCCTGTGCTTAGCTGCATTCTGTTTCTTTTTTATCCTGAAAAAGTCCCCAGTCCTTAACGATTACAAGCATAACCATAACATGATGCAGCCACCACTATKYTTAAAAATATGGAGAGTGGTACTCAGTAATGTCTTGTATTGGATTTTCCCTGAACACAACACTTTGTATTCAGGACAAAAAGTTAATGACTTTGCCACATTGTTTTCAGTATTACTTTAGATGCATGTTTTGGAATATTTTTTATTCTCAAAATGGTACAGTAAAAATGCTTACAGTCCATAACATACATAGTGGAGTATTTGTACTATATTCATCCATTGAGTTTGCTGACAAAGTATTTGAAACATTTCTTTAATGTGTAATGAATGCMATTAATGCCAGTATGTCATGTAAGTAGTTTGGAGGTGTGCATTTTCTAAATGGGGCATTATTTTTGTATGACTACCCCATCTCTGTACACCACACATACAGATAATTGTAATTCAGTCGAGTAGTGAATTTCAAACACAGATTCAACTACAAAAAAGGGAGGTAAGGGTAAATCCATAACTTTTACTTAGAGTCTAAACAGAAACAAGACAACCACACAAGAGCACACTAAATAAAACATGAGACCTAAGCAAGGATACAGGCCAAATGAGGAACCTAAATAACAAGGCAACCAGGTGAACAGAGAAAGTAATTGAACACAGGTGAATCCAATAAGAAATAATCAGGGTAATCTGGAAACTAGAAAACAGGGTAAGGGTGCCCTCCAGCGGTAACCTAAGGAAACAACAATCAAAAAACATAAACTGTGACAGGACCCCCCCCCCCAAGAATGTCCTGAGCCAGAACCAACCCAGGACCTGTCTCTTATACACATCTAGATGTGTATAAGAGACAGACTGAACACCACAGGCTTGAGTCTGGAGATGTGGATGGTGGGATGAACCCTCATGGACTGGGGAAGATGATAGGCCACTGGATTAATGCGCCGTAGAACCTTGAATGGCCAAACGTACCGGGGTGCCAACTTCCTTGATTCCACGCGCAGATGCAGAACCCTAGTAGGCAACCAGACCATCTGGCCAGGACGCAGAAGAGGACTCAAACGGCGATGACGATTGGCCTGTCGTTGAACCCGAGCTGAAGACCTCAGGAGCACTGACCAAGCCCTCTTCCAGGTCCGGCAGCAACGAGAGATGAGACCTTGAGCAGATGGAACCGCCACTTCAATCTCCTGATCTGGAAACAGAGGAGGCTGGTATCTATACAAAACCTGGAATGGTGACAGGCCGGTGGAGGAACACTGGAGAGTGTTGTGTGCATACTCCACCCAGGGAAGATGCTGAAGATTCCAAGTGGCGGGGTTGGCGGAYACARCACCGTAAAGCGGTTTCCAGATCCTGGTTCACCTGCTCTGTTTGACCGTTGGACAAACTGGCTATCACCCTCAGTCCTCGGGTTGATGAACCCAGAAGAGTACAGAATGCCCTCCAGAATCTGGTGGCAAACTGGGGGCCCCAGTCGAAGGYGGAAAACATGCTGGATCTAGCTGAGCAGTCTCACGGGCAGATGGAAGCTTAGGCAGCGGAATGAAATGTGTCGCCTTGGAAAAGCAGTCAACAATGACAATGTGGCCCTCTGAGGATGGAAGACCCGTGATGAAATTCATAGAGAGATGAGACCAGGGTCGAGAAGGTGTTGGCAGCGGATGAAGAAGCCCAAGAGGCTGCTGACGAGGAGTCTTGTTCCCGGGCGCATGTCGGACAGRCAGCCACAAGGGTGCGAGTGTCCGCCCCACCCGAGGGCCACCAAAACCACCTCCTCAGAAACTCTAGCGTTCGCTGCCTTCCCGAATGAGAGGTAAGACGCGATGAGTGAGCCCACTGAAGTACCTTGGAMCGTTCATCAAGAGGAACAAAAAGTCTGTTAGATGGACAGCTKTCAGGAACTGCCTCCCTACCTTGCGCCTCCCTCACTACAGTCTCTATACCCCAGGACACCAGTGCGAGGATAAGCGACCTGGGGATGATGGATCCAAGCGGCCGATCCTCACTGGAGCTGGGGAACTGGCGAGAAAGGGCATCCGGCCTCACGTTCTTAGACCCTGGACTGTAAGATAACGTGAATCTGAACCGAGTGAAGAAAAGAGCCCAACAAGCCTGTYGAGGACTGAGGCATTTAGCCTCCTGGATGCAGGCCAGGATCTTGTGATCAGTCCAAACCGTAAAGGGATGTTCCAAACTCTCCAACCAGTGCCGCCACTCCTCCAAAGCCAGTTTGACCACAAGAAGCTCCCGATTGCCGACATCATAGATCCTCTCTGCTGGAGTGAGACGCCTGGAGAAGAAGGCACAGGGATGAAGCTTTTGGTCTTTAGCTGAGCGCTGAGACAGAACYGCACCCACGCCAACGTCAGAGGCATCCACCTCTACCACGAAGGGAAGAGAAGGATCCACATGAACTAGAATGGGTGCAGAAGAAAGCCGACATTTCAGGTCCTGGAACGCCTTCTCAGCAGCAGGGGTCCAGCTTACATGCCCAGCCGAGCCCCTGGTGAGTGCTGTCAATGGCRCAGCCACMAAACTAAAGTCTCTCACAAACCTCCGGTAGAAATTAACAAAAAACCCAAAACACTGGACTTGCTTGACTGTGCTGGGCCACGGCCAGTTGACCACCGCTTCTACCTTTTTGGGAGTCCATCCATACACAGCCCTGAGACACGATGTACCCCAGGAAGGAGATCTGAGGAACGTGAAACWCACACTTTCTGGCCTTCATGGACAAGTGGTGAGAGAGGAGTCTTTCAAGAACCCGGCGAAGATGTTGGCTGTGTTCAACCATGGACCTGGAGAATGTCATCCAGGTACACAAACACGAACTGGTGAAGGAAGTCGCGCAGCACATCATTCACCAGGGCCTGGAAAATGGCTGGAGCATTAGTAAGTCCAAACGGCATGACACGGTACTCATAATGTCCATTTGGGGTCTTGAACGCYGTCTTCCACTCATCACCCTGTCTGATGCGCACCAGATTGTACGCGTTCCGTAAATCCAACTTTGAGAAAACCGTAGCTCCGTGGAGTCTCTCAAAGGCTGACGACATAAGAGGAAGAGGGTAACGGTTCTCGATGGTAATGTTATTTAAACCCCGGTAATCGATACAGCAGGGACGTAATCTCCCATCCCTCTTTCCAACAAAGAAAAACCCGCTCCTGCAGGTGAAGTGGACGGCCGAATAAGATCAGCCGCCAATGCCTCCTTGATATAACCGTTCATGGCTGCAGTCTCTGGACCTGAGAGAGAATACAGCCCTCCTCTCGGGGGACTGGTGCCGGGCAGGAGGTCGATGGCACAATCGTAGGACCTGCGGGGARGCAGTTCGCTAGCCCTTCATTTGCTGAAGACCTGACCCAGATCCCAGTAATCCCGAGGTACGCGGGAAAKATCAGGCTTGTCATCYCCAGCTGGGGGAACAGGAGAATTGGAAAGCCTCCAGATGAGCAGGGCCAGAAAGATGTGGGGAGARTTGCTGGCAGGTGGACTGGCATGAAGGATTCCATCCCAGAAGTCTTCCCGAGGGCCAGTCAATTTGAGGATTATGGATAGAAAGGCATGGATGTCCAAAAACCAGGGGAAGCTCAGGAGAGTCCACCAAATGTAACTGGATAAACTMCACATGATAATCCAGGACTCGTAGCTGAATAGGCATGGTGAGTTGCTTCACCKTCCCAGACCCTAGGGATTGACCATCCAGCGCAGTGACCGACAACGGAATGTCCAGCTTAGTGAGAGGCAGCCCCTGTTGGCGAGCTAATGTGCGAACCAGAAAACAGCAAGTCGCCCCAGAGTCTATGAAAGTAGGAATGTCCAACTGCCCATTGTCCCACCGCAGGTTGCCCAGAAACAAGGTGCGTACCATGTCAGCAGCTGGAGACTATCTGACTCGCCAGTATTCTCCCGTCTACTGATGAGTCATCCCGTTTCCCGTCAGCTCGGGACAGGAGGCACGGAAATGTCCAGACTGTCCACAGTAAAGACAATGCTGCTCGTTAATCTTGCGCCTTTTCTCCAGAGCGGACAGTCTGGTGCATCCCAAATACATCGGGTCCTCTGGAAGGTATGAAGGAGAAACAAAGCCGAATTGAGTACTCTTGATGGGGTGCAGGACAAGCAGACACAGCATAAGGCAGTGGAACAAACRAAGAATCGACTTCCTCAGCGGAACCTGAAACATTGGAAACTCGGAAACCCCTCCGTCCTCTCACGACGACGTTCCTGAAGCCGGTTGTCAATCCGGAATGCCAGGATGATAAGCTCCTCCCAGGGTTGTCCCGGGGAGCCAGTTCATCATTGAGAACCTCGCTGAGTCCATTCAGAAAGGTTGAGTGAAGTACCTCTGTATTTCGGCGACCGTCCGAAAGTCAATGGTGTAATCAGCTACGCTCCGGCTGCCATGCCTAAGCGCAATGAGTCTTTGAGCAGCGTTCCTGCCACTGATGGGGTGATCAAAAACCCTCTTCATCTSCTGGATGAAGCTTTGCCAATTAAAACAAATGTCTGATTGCTGCTCCCATATGGTCGTGGCCCAGGCCAGAGCCTGTCCTGAGAGCAAGGAGATGACGTATGCCACTCTGGAATGCTCGGTGGGAAACGTTGATGCCTGCACCTCGAAGACCAGCGAGCATTGGAGCAGGAACCCACGACACCTCCCAGGATGCCCCTCATAGCGCTCCGGTGCCRGGAGATGAGGCTCCTGAAGGGAGGAAGACACTGAGCTGGTAGGGAGTGGAGGGTTAGGAACAGCCACGCGTGCAGCAGCTGTTGCTTCCATCTGTMCTGTCTGCAGAGCGGACGCAAGAGTTCTTAAATCATCTGACAATGTCTGCAGCCGCACCTCATGGCGACCAATCACAGTTCCATGGTGGGTGAGAGCCGACCGTAAATGGTGAAGTTCGGAATGTTCCTCGGRCGACTGAGAAATCTCTGCTGGATCCATGGTTGGTTTAGGTCTACTGAAACAATACTGCTAGTACCAACTCTTAACCAGGCGCAGAGAAACACASCAAGCAGAGGTAAGGGTAAATGCAGAACTTTTACTTAGAGTCTAAACAGAAACAAGGCAACCGCACAAGAGCACACTAAATAAAACATGAGACCTAAGCAAGGATACAGGCCAACTGCACATTTATCACGTTTAATTGCTATATTGTAATTATTTCGCCACTATGGCCTATTTATTGCCTTACCTCCCTTATCCTACCTCATTTGCACACACTGTATATAGACTTTTTCTATTATATTATTGACTGTATGTTTGTTCATTCCATGTGTAACTCTGTGTTGTTGTTTGTGTTGCACTGCTTTGCTTTATCTTGGTCAGTTCGGAGTTGTAAATAAGAACTTGTTCTCAACTAGCCTACCTGGTTAAATAAAGGTAAAATAAAAAWAAAWTWAAACTGAGGAACCTAAATATCAAGGCAACCAGGTGAACAGAGAAGGTAATTGAACACAGGTGAATCCAATAAGAAATAATCAGGGTAACCTGGAGACTAGAAAACAGTAAGGGTGCCCTCCAGCAGTAACYTAAGGAAGCAGCAATCAAAAAACACAGAAAATGTGACACCAGGGAGATTTGTTGGCTTAAAAKAAATGGAATATAGCTAAGCACAGGCAAAATCCTAGAGGAAAACCTGGTTCAGTCTTCTTTCCAACAGACACTGGGAGACKAATTCCCCTTTCAGCAGAACAATAACCTAAAACACAAGGCCAAATCTACACTGGAGTTGCTTGCCAAGATGAYATTGAATGCTCCTGTGTGGCCTAGTTACAGTTTTGACTTAATATGGCTTGAAAATCTATGGCAAGACTTGAAAATGGCTGTCTAGCAGTGGAGGCTGGTGGAGGACGGGCTCATTGTAATGTCTGGAATGGAATCAAACATCAAACCACGCTTGACTCCGTTCCATAAACTCCATTCCAGCCATTACAATGAGCACTTCCTCCTATAGCTCCTCTCACCGCCTCCACTGCTGTCTAGCAATGATCAACAATGAACTTGACAGAGCTTGAAGAGTTTTTTTAAGGAATAATGGGCAAATATTGTACAATCCATGTGTGCAAAGCTCTTAGAAATGTAATCAAAAAAGACTGGTGTTTCTAACATGTATTGTCTCAGGGGACTGAATATTTACCTAATCAAGATATATTAGTGTTCTTTGTCATGAATTTTTGATAAATGTTAGAATATTTCTACCACCTTGACATTTGAGTATTTTGTGTAGATTGTTGATCAAAAATTATAATGAAATCAATTTTAATCCAACTTTGTAACACAACAACATGTGAGAAAAGCCAATGGGTGTGAATACTTTCTGAATGCATTTTAAATCAACAACTGAAACAAATATCAAAATCTTGTGTTTGGGTGGAATTTTCCTTTAAGCTACTTAACATGCTGGCAAAATGTTCTGATCAGTGCTAATGTATGAGCCAACTAGACAAGATGATCATGAGCAGCACTCACCTCAACTTTCCACAGCCTAATGGTAGACTAACCAATATCCACATGGCATTTCAGTGAAAAGAAAAATCTGACATTGATTTATCAAGACATGAGTGAGTCTAAGCAGAGCAAAATGTCGCTGAAATAGTTGAACACACGCGGTTAGGCTATTGCTTTTGTTTTATAACATTCGGATGACGTTGGGAGTTTAGCCACTGGATGTCATAAGGTGAATGCACCAATTTGTAAGTCGCTCTGGATAAGAGCGTCTGCTAAATGACTTAAATGTAAATGTAAATGTAGCCTTTAGTAGGCATTAGCCTACTTTATTCCAATATTTTCGTCTTTCAGTGATATATTGCCACAGTAATACTTCATGGATCCATCCAGTTATGGTTAAGAAAAAAGTGTATGTGTTGGGCTATGCGAAGAGATGGGTGAAGTGACATGCCTTAAAGTTTAGAACAGGCAGATGGATACTAGTAACGGGCGCTGCCTAACAACCATCTAGAGCTTAAGAGCGTTTTGCTTGCCAATGCCGCCTCAGCATTACCGGTCCATTTCATACTAAGTTGGTGGGATGCTAAAGTTGGTGGGGAAAGTATTGGTTTGAATGGTGTGTTACACTCATTGCAAGTCTGTAGGCCTACTGTTTAACCACATTAGTTCACTCCACTAAAGTGGCTAAGGACCAAATATGGGTCTGCCCACTCATTTCTGTTTTCCATTCAGTCTAGTCTCAGGGCTGAAACAGCCTACYCACCAAGCCAACTCTTGTCCTTTGCCTTGACTGACATGTCATTAGGAAACATGAGTAAAATCCAGTGCATGATGTGTGAAATTATTTATATTGAATTGCGTATACAAATGTGTATTTCCAGACTAGTCGACAAGGCCTTACAGCGCATGGAAGTGCATGCCTCAGGACTATACACAATACATATAGTATTTTCATACAATGTGTGGAGGTACACTTGACCCCCCCCAAAAAAAAATCACATTTACTGTTATGTAAAATATATTTCACCCCACCAGTAATGTTCCCTCTAGATTGYGCCCTTGCGCGGCAGCGCACTTTCTCCAGGTCTGCCGCGCAGAGGAAATGCCATGCCGCAGAGACGCAAGAGATTGAACTTCACTGAGTTCGCCCCATTAGTTTGCACTATATAGATCAACGTTTTTTTYCCGTGATCGAATAAACATTGTCAGCCCCTTTTCAATGCAACAAACCAAAACAAATCTAACTTTGCAAGAATGAGTATCTGATTTTGTTGAGGCAGCAACACAATGTTGTAGGCAGAGCCAGCGCGCAACARAGTAGRATTATATTGGCGGGGTAGACYACCGGCGGTCTTTCAAWCACCCACGAGTGAAAGCGCCTTTCAGAGCGCAGAGGTGCGCGTGTGCACTTTTGTTGATATTCTTTGCTAGTTAGCGAGTTATTCGCCCAGTTATATATAAGTATAGGTCAGCAATGGGGAGTTACTGCTTCCTACAAGAGCACAAAATGTGTAGTCTACATTTCAAGCTGTCTTTGAAAATCCAGTCAGGTAAAAAGCTTATGTCTTAATTAAAAGGGACAGTGTTTTATTTCAAGATMGGCTTGAATATGCAAATAAGCCAATATGCAGAGGAGTAGYCTACATTATCTAATTCTCTGTATGKTCATAATTCATTTTATTTTGTAAAGTGGTTTCTTGCATCATACAACACAAGTCCATTTACAGTCACCTATTTGGCCMATGGTGTTACAGACCAAGTAAAACGATCATTAATTAATGTCAAGCGCTTCATAATGTATAAACGTTTTTAAAAGTCTCATGCAATGTAGGCCTGCACTTAACACCACATATAGGCTACTGTAGGATATATCATGGAAATGAAAAGCTATTTCCAAGTGAAAATGTTATGGGATTTGCYCYCTTGATTTTGTTGTTAGTCCACATTATGCTCAGATAGCCACAATAGCCTATTAACTACTGTCACAAACTGTAAAGGTACAKCCTCAGTGTTCACTGWAAACGTGCGCCGGAAGTTGCACAAAATTCTCACAATGTTCAAGTATCTGCTCAAAAGGCCTACAATTTGCGCAGTGTCCCAGAGAATTAGAGGGAACATTGCTTACTAGTATCAGCAGCCTCTGTTTTACCACTAGGCACTAGCGCTCACTGTGAAACCACATACGCAGCTTTTTAAGAGGTGTTGCCTCTCATGGAAGTGCCATGTAAAATGTCTGCTACTATGATAAATTGTTGACAGATAAAAACACCTTGTAACACCCTGTGGTTTCGTATCAAACAGTGTAACAAGAGCAGAGATAACCAGTGATGTTCTTTAGTGATACTTACATGTTTCCCCTTCGTGGAAGGCTCAGCTCTTTCTGRAATTGAGAAAGAAAGATATATTAAAATGGTGACAATGGCAGTAAAGCCTTGCTTGATATCACAAGAGGCTGATGAGGCACATAATAATAGCCGAAACGGAGCCAATGGAATGGCATCAAACACCTAGAAACCTTATGTTTGAACCATTCCACTAATTCAGCTCCAGTCATTACCACGCGCCCATTCTCCCCAATTAAGGTGCCACCAACCTCCTGGACTTGATATACATTTCAAACACACCCGTTACATCCCCGAGGCATGGAACCAAAGGGTTAATGATTCTCAGAAACAAAATGAAAACAACCATGATGGAGGTTGCCTTTGATTAGTCTTCCAAAGCCCCTCCACATCGAAGATGATTCATAYACAAACTGTGGCCAACGGTACAGACGGAAAGACTGGCTGATTATTTATGCACACCGTATGACAGCTATGTCCCCTGCTGCTCATTCTCCTCCTTTATGGAAAGATCTTATAGCTCTGGCCTAACTGTGGATGTCTTAAGTAGGTCTTCTCATTCATAGCTGCACATTATGTATGTTGTTCTCTTTGCTTTRGTCCTGAAGCCCTTGCATATAGGCAGGCATATGTTCATAATAATGTACACAACATGTATGCCAAAAATGCTGTTCCACAGTGTACTCTATTTTCAAAGATAAAAGCAGGTTGTTTTGTTAACCAAAAGTACATTCTCAATTTGGATTTTTCACGATGCAAATCAGCAATCAAATTAAAATTGCAGGTCCATGTCAGGTGGATGAACCAATCAATGTAATAGAATGAAAATACATATTTTGAATATGTGGACAAGCACATTTCCACCAACATCTCTTTCATAATGGATTTAGAGCAAACAATGGTCAACGGATTTAAATAGCTACGCCTCTATCCGAGTAATTGGTTGGAATGAAAAACAACAAAACGCGTTAGGCCGTCGGGAGGGCTAGGATTGACTCAGCTACAACCTACTGGCTATAGGACACATATAAGTGAACATAAAGAGATGTTTCTCTACCAATCATCCATCCCTGAATCCAATTGAGCCCAACGCCCATATCACCACAGCAACCCAGTGATGGCAATACAGCTGCGTTCCTTGAGTCACAATCATTATTATGGCAACGCTCTTTGTTTTTTTGTAGGAGAATAAGACATCTATAGAACATCATGTCTGTCTGTAGAAAAAAACTGTCTGTGGTTAAATGTATGTATTAACTACACTTGCGCATCCACAAGCTCGCCCTTCAGTGCCACCGCCTACTCAAACGAAGGGGCATCATTCATATGTGTACAGAATGGATCGATATTGTAGCCTATTCATGACCATTTCAAAACAATGTGGCAGTGGGACAATACATTCGATGCGAATTTGTTTTGATATATMCATCATTTGTGGTCACAAATGGATAGAACTACCCTTGAGGAGACCTAAAAGTGCGCCCAATGTAAACCGTTTAGTAAACAGCAATTGACAATCGCTAAATATCCCTTGAAATAGAGAAAGAAGAGAAACGCATGTGTGCCCTAAAGCGGGTCAATACCTGTTTGTGTAGACTATCATTAATTGTCAAATGTCACAACACAAATGCAAAGCCTGAGTGTATTATTTTAATCTTTAGTAGCTATGCTGATGTTTTATTATTATGGGGGTTCTTACCTGCAGCCCACGACGTCTCAAAATGTTTGGCTCGTCCATTGTAGAAAAATAAATTATTACAATACCGCTGACTCCCTTTTTCCAATTTCATTCAACCCATATTGCGTCCTCCTGTATCCTGCTCATCATCAATGCGACTGGATGAGAGCTGAACAAAACCGAGAATTTCGTTAAATTGTCAGGTGACCGGGCAGCGGTGAGAATTGGGAATGAATGTGCAGGGAGGGACTTCTGACAAATCGCCTATGGGTGGCAGTGGGCTGATTCATTCAGTTCGGTAACCCTAGCCTATATCATTGAGCCAATGCAACCTTTTTTCAACCCTGGCTAACTTGTTGAAAGTTTACATGGTGATTTTTTAATCAGGTAGGTATATGCACTAATGACCTATTTGCAGTACATCCATTCTATATATATATATATATATATATATATATTTCTATATATATATATATATTTCTATATATATACCCCTGGTATGTGTTTGTGTGAACACAAGAAGCAACCTATTGCTTAAAATCCCATTCAGATGATGTCTATCATGTTGATATATACCAGGCCTTTGCCTGGAAGGGCAAAGGCCCCACCCACTTGGGAGCCAGGCCCACTGAATGGGGAGCAAGGCCCAGTCCATCAGAATTAGTTTTTCCCCACAAAGGGCTTCATTATAGACACAAATACTCCTCCGTTTCATCAGCTGTCCGTGTGGCTGGTCTCAGACGATCCCGCAGGTGAAGAAGCCAGATGTGGAGGTCCTGGGCTAGCGTGGTTACACATAGTCTGCGGTTGTGAGGCCRGTTGGACTTACTGCCAAATTCTCTAAAACAACATTGGAGGCGGCTTATGAACATTCAATTATCTGGCAACAGCTCTGGTGGACCTTCCTGCAGTCAGCATGCCAATTGCACGCTCCCTCAAAACTTGAGACAACTTGAGACATTGTGTTGTGTGACAAATTTTAGAGTGGTCTTCTATTGTCCACAGCTCAAGGTGCACCTGTGTAATGATCATGCTGTTTAATCAGCTTCTTGATATGCCACACATGTCAGGTGGATGKATTATCTTGACAATGGAGAAATSCTCACTAACAGGGATATAAACAAATGTGTGCCCAACATTTTTGAGAAATAAGCTTTTTGTGAGTATGGAAAATGTCTGGGATTTTTTATTTCAACTCATGAAACATGGAACCAACACTTTACATGTTGCGTTCATATWTTTTGTTCAGTRTATACGCCCCTTAATGTACTAATCAATACAATATCGAGGTTCATTTGACCCTTTATATGTGTGCACTATAGTGTTCCATATGTTGTGTAGCTCTATACAGTGGGCAGTCACATCATCATTGGCTCATGCAAATTACATTTTTTAGACCAGGGTGGACTGGGACCAGAAATTGGCCCTGGCATTTCTAACACACTGGGACCATTTTTTTTTTACTTGATTCACCTATAACCAAATAATTGTCAGTTATAAGTTAGAGAGACCCACTAGGCAAAAAATGGACCAGCCCATCTGGCATTTGCCCGAAATGCCAGATGGCCAGTCCGTCCCTGCCTTCAGATGATCAAGAACAATGGTGCAACTCTGACAGTCAGATGGAGAAAGGGCTTGATGATCTATGGTGCCAGTCTCCAAGTGGCACCACAATGTTTTCATACAACAATGGCTGTGTCTTGTCATGCGGTGTCACACATTCATTGATGTGAACCGGTAAAATGAATCATTCCTTGTTCTCGTTTTGGGCATTGTCTCTAATCCTGAGTTTAACCCAAGGTCATCTTCCTAAGTAAGCATTAATATCCCCAAAATGTTGAGGAGGAAATAACGTAGGCCTAGTACGTCTGTCATCTATAGAGGTTTCATGTCATCACGGTCATCCMTTTTCCTTATCCCTTTTCATTTAACATGTATTTTTATATCTCATATCCACTTATCTTCTCTTTCCATGAAATTGTTGCAATTATTTTCAGTCAAGGGGGATTGAAAAACTATGCATCCAAATTTATCATTATGAAGCTTAATTTGGTTTTGCTCGAGGCACAATATTGAATGTTTACAGGCCACTTTTTTGTCCTTTTTTGGTATATGCCCTTTGCATTGGGATGCGAGGCAGGTCAATTGTAAATGATCAATGATAGTTAGGAGAACTATTCAGCCATGAAAATGTGATAGAAAAATCTCTCTCTTTTTCTCTCTCCTCCTCCTCTACTGTTCCTCGTCCACAACAAGCCATAGCAACAGAGCAAATTGAAAGTACACTCAGTTACCCAACAGGATTCAACCAGATGCATGTACTGTTCTGTGATGTGGGGAGTCAACAAGGACATGTAGTACAAAAATGAAACTTGCTACAGTTTGCTACAGATCTGCTAAGTTTAAATCATTCCTAAGCACAATGAAATACTTTTGATTACAAATGAATGTAGCCCAGCTATAGTCTGTCTTAAAAATATTTGTAAAATTATTTCTATACATCTACAGAGGACACATTAGATCTTATAGGCATACACTATCATGATTCTTTATGTAGGCCATTACATGTTATCAATAGCAACTACAAAATTAATTCAGCCCCAGGATTCAGATGTAGAATGAAAATGCCCCTAAACACTGATCCAAGCCCAGATTTGTATTTTCTCCGCTAATGGTTCTAGTTAGGATTATGCCAGTGTAACGGATGTGAAATGGCTAGCTAGTTAGCGGTGGTGCGCGCTAAAGCGTTTCAATCAGTTACTTCACTCGCTTTGAGACCTTGAAGTAGTGGTTCCCCTTGCCCTGCAAGGGCCGCGGCTTTTGTGGAGCGATGGGTAACGATGCTTCGTGGGTGACTGTTTTTATGTGTGCAGAGGGTCCCTGGTTCGCGCCCGGGTCGGGGCGAAGCGGACGTAAAGTTAAACTGTTACATTGGTGCCGTGACCCGGATCACTGGTTGCTGCGGAAAAGGAGGAGGTCGAAGGGGGTGAGTGTAACGGATGTGTAAATGGCTAGCTAGTTAGCGGTGGTGCGCGCTAATAGCGTTTCAATCGTTTCAATATATGTATATACTGTACTCTATATCATCTACTGCATCTTGCCATCTTTATGTAATACATGTATCACTAGCCACTTTAAACTATGCCACTTTATGTTTACATACCCTACATTACTCATCTCATAGATTATTACTGTACTCTATACCATCTACTGCATCTTGCCTATGCCGTTCTGTACCATCACTCATTCATATATCTTTATGTACATATTCTTTATCCCTTTACACTTGTGTGTATAAGGTAGTAGTTTGGGAATTGTTAGGTTAGATTACTTGTTGGTATTACTGCATTTGTCGGAACTAGAAGCACAAGCATTTCGCTACACTCGCATTAAACATCTGCTAACCATGTGTATGTGACAAATAAAATTTGATTGATTTGAATCGGTTACGCCACTCGCTTTGAGACCTTGAAGTAGTGGTTCCCCTTGCTCTGCAAGGGCCGCGGCTTTTGTGGAGCGATGGGTAACGATGCTTCGTGGGTGACTGTTGTTGATGTGTGCAGAGGGTCCCTGGTTCGCGCCCGGGTTCGGGGCGAGGGGACGGACGTAAAGTTAAACTGTTACACCAGGTCCTAGATCTGTGTGTAGGGCAATTTTTACCCAGAGCATATCTGCTTAAAGGGGCAATCAGCAGTTTCTACATACATTTTTTTTATTAATTAATGATATTGTATGATGTACCCATTGACGCTTGAAGAGTATAACTTATAAATAATGCCTCATGCTTAGTTCAACGGTCGTACTCCATCAGAACCCGAAATATAATCTTGTTTTACTCCAATGTTTGTTAAAGTAAATGCAAACAAACACTATATAGACTCAAATCATGGTTAAAACTATATCCATGAATTTGAGTGGTTACATTTCTCCAGCCCCATCCCTCAGCTTTTTCCCGAAACGAACAGGAATGACATACAGATTGTTAACGTTTCTACTGCCGATTGSCACTTTAGAACGCATTATATTCTCAGTGCCACTAGAGGGAGACATGCAGCCATTCTACARTATGTCCTGTTAGGCTCCCTCACTGGAAGCTACATCCTCACCCTGCCTCCTTGACAATCTTCCCTGAAGATCCTTTCACACAGTGTGTGTGTAAGGATCTATGTTTACACTCTGTCTCCTGATGGGACACCACACAGTGTACACACGCAAACATGAGACTGTTGTTTGTGAATGGAGCGTGAAGCAAACCATGCAGTCCGACAGAAATCCAACTCACATCTTCATAGGAAATGAATGACTTGTCTAAACGAAAGATGCCATGGGKTCAATTTATACAAATGTAGGATTTTAATTTGAGGCAGTTTGCTACATCAGGCAAATAATCGTGCAGCAACAGGAAATGTGGATTATAATTATAATTCATTTKTGTAGGGGTTGATACATTTTTCRTAAGTGAAAATCAAGACTGATGTYACGATCGCTGTCGTCGTGGAAATGACCAGACCAAGGTGCAGCATGGTGAGCGTACATTTCTTTTATTTATAAATGTCGCCAACAAAAACAAAGAACAAGGAAACGACTGTGAAGCTTACTTAGGCTATAATGCCACTAAYAAAGACAACTACCCACAACTACAAAAGGAAAAAAGGCTGCCTAAGTATGATTCCCAATCAGAGACAACGATAGACAGCTGTCCCTGATTGAGAACCATACCCGGCCAAAACATAGAAACAAAGAACATAGAGTTTCCCACCCGAGCCACACCCTGACCAACCAAACATAGAGAATAAAAAGATCTCTACGGTCAGGGCGTGACAACTGAAWTTTCAAAGTGGAAATGACACATTTCAGAAGCCTTTTTAAATGTCAAATACACTACAAGTCTTACATTTCCTGCATTGYGGTAAATTTTTCCTGCAACAGGATGATCAAATTAAGATCCTACATCTGTATGAAGTTGAATGTTATCTAAGGAGGGCTCAGAGTTTATCCAGGTAAGATCAAATTGTCAGCAAATCTCAGGTCCTTCCTAATGAAACACATTTCAGAGGGGGCAATTGGGTGAGATATTTGGGAAGAGAATGTTATGTTTCTTATGGATGACTATGGTTCAAACCTATTCAGATTGTAGATATTCAAGAAATGTAATAATTCATAATTCATGAATTGAAAAGTTAATTGAAAGCTCAATTAAATAGAATTGACCCAAAGTGACATCTTTGGTTGTCATACCTGCGTTGACATTGCTACATTGTATAAAATGATAGTTATGCCATGAGCAAAAAATWAAAAACGGGAAATAATAGTTCTAAAACAATTGTTAAATACTGATACGTTCTTATAAAACGATTCAAGYTACTCAACAATACACCTTCTAAATACATATACCAACTCTTGAAAAGAGCATGCCCAAATGTCCACCCATTCCGTTAGTTAGATGGCATTGAAAATTAAGTGAAGAATGAGTGGTCACCCATATATGTGACAGGGTTGGGATCAATGCCAATTGAAGGCAGTCAATTCAGGAGGTAAACAAAAATTACAATTAAATAATCTGAAAAAGGGCATTTATTTTCAATGACTTCTCAATAAACTGAAAAGTAGAAGCTATTTATTTTAAGGTTTTACATTTCTGATTTTTTTATTTGAATCACTTCCTGAATTGACTGCCCCTATTTCGAGCCTAACCCCGATAGGCTATACATCACTGTCACTTCAAACATGCTATTGCCCTTGCGGAATCCAGAATGTGCTTGTGATTGGGAGAGGCAGCACTCTATCATCAGTTCACAGGTGATTAAATTGTTGCAGTTTGCCATCCAGTCTCAAAAATAGAACATTTCTTTTGTAATGCTGGCAGGGGGTTTAAGGCTGATTACTCAATAGCCTGTCATGAGAAATGTTATGTCACTGTTGGTCTGCCGATGATTCATACTTGGTCACCTTTCACACACTTTTAGCCCCAAGGTGGAATTCACAGAGCACATGATTATTTCATCATGTCAGTGACTGTTAGAAAAAAAGGTGGTATCTAGAACCTAAAAAGGTTATTCGGCTATCCCCATAGAAGAACCCTTTGAAGAACCCTTTTGSCTTCCATGTAGAACCCTCTCCACAGATCCATCCACTACACTATAATGAATGATTACAGGATATACAGTAGTGTACGTAATTTACTTGACAAATGATGCGTGAGTATAGGCTAAATCTATTCTAAATTATTTACAATGCCTTTGGTTCTCAGGGATCATAAAGATAATACAGATTATTTGATGGACAATATTAGTTGTATCAATACGGTAATATATTGTATATGGAAACAATCCATTGGAATCCATCGACACAGCAAGAGCTTAAATGTTTTCAGATATTATTCATATGATTTCTTTAAAGTACTACTAGACAAACGTTTGGTTTGTCTGGTTTCCCAACTCATGGAACATGAGATATATACAGTACCACTCAAAAGTTTGAACACACCTACTCATTCAAGGGTTTTTCTTTATTTTTACTATTTACTATTACTACATTGTGGAATAATAGTGAAGACATCAAAACTATGAAATAGCACATATGGAATCAAGTAGTAAACAAAAAAGTGTTAAACAAATCAAAACATATTTTAAATTTGAGATTCTTCAAAGTAGCCTCCATTTGCCTTGATGACAGCTTTGCACACTCTTGGCATTCTCTCAACCAGCTTCATGAGGTAGTCACCTGGAATGCATTTMAATTAACAGGTGTGTCTTGTTAAAAGTTAATTTGTGGAATTTCTTTCCTTCTTAATGCATTTGAGCCAATCAGTTGTGTTGTGACAAGATAGGGGTGGTATACAGTAGATAGCCCTATATTGGTAAAAGACCAAGTCCAAATTATGGCAAGAACAGCTCAAATAAGCAAAMAGAAACGACAGTCCATCATTACTTTAAGACATGAAGGTCAGTCAACRCAGAACATTTCAAGAACTTTGAAAGTTTCTTCAAGTGCAGTCACAAAAACCATCAAGCGCTATGATGAAACTGGCTCTCATGAGGACCGCCACAGGAAAGGAAGACCYAGAGTTACGTCTGCTGCAGAGGATAAGTTCATTAGAGTTACCAGCCTCGAAAATCGGCATTTAACTGCACCTCAGATTGCAGACCAAATAGATGCTTCAGATTTCAAGTAACAGACACATCTCAACATCAACTGTTCAGAGGAGACTGCGTGAATCAGGCCTTCATGGTCAAATTGCTGCAAAAAAAACAGCACTAAAGGACACTAATAAGAAGAAGAGACTTTCTTCAGGTAGCCTGTTGATTAGAGCGTTGGGCCAGATCGAATCCCCGAGCTGACAAGGTAAAAATCTGTCGTTCTACCCCTGAACAAGGCAGTTAACCCACTGTTCCCCGGTAACTCGTCATTGTAAATAAGAATGTGTTCTTAACTGACTTGCCTAGTTAAATAAAGGTTACATTTAAAAAAAAATAAAACAACATTTGGCCAAGAAACACGAGTAATGGACATTAGACCGGTGGAAATCTGTACTTTGGTCTGCTGAGTCCAAATTTGAGATTTTTGGTTCCAACCGCCGTGTCTTTATGAGGAGGAGGTGTGATGGTGTGGGGGTGCTTTGCTGGTGACACTGTCTGTGATTTATTTAGAATTCAAGGCCCACTTAACCAGCATGGCTACCACAGCATTCTGCAGCAATACGCCATCCCATCTGGTTTGCGATCAGTGGGACTATCATTTGTTTTTCAACAGGACAATGACACAAAATACACATCCAGGCTGCGTAAGGGCTATTTGACCAAGAAGGAGAGTGATGGAGTGCTGCATCAGATGACCTGGCCTCCACAATCACCCGACCTCAATCCAATTGAGATGGTTTGGTATGAGTAGGAACGCAGAGTGAAGGAAAAGCAGTCAACAAGTGCTCAGCATGTGGGAACTCCTTCAAGACTCTTGGAAAAGCATTCCTCATGATGCTGGTTGAGAGAATGCCAAGACTGTGCAAAGCTGTCATCAAGGAAAAGGGTGGCTACTTTGAAGAATCTAAAATCTAAAATMTATTTATATTTTATTCTAAAATGGATCGAATTGTTTTTTTCCTCTTCAATCTACAGACAATACCCCATAATTACAAAGCAAAAACAGATTTTTTTATTTTTATATCACATTTACATAAGTATTCAGACCCTTTACTCAGTACTTTGTTGAAGCACTTTTGGTAGTGATTAAAGCCTTGAGTCTTCTCTGGAATGACGCTACAAGGTTGGCAACCCTGTATTTGGGGAGTTTCTCTCATTCTTCTCTGCAGATCCTCTCAAGCTTTGCCGGTYTGGATGGGGAACGTCWCTGCACAGTTATTTTCAGGTCTCTCCAGAGATGTTCGATCTGGTTCAAGTCCGGGCTCTGGCTGGGCCAGTCMAGGACATTCAGAGACTTGTCCCGAAGCCACTCCTGTGTTGTCTTGGCTGTGTGCTTAGGGTCGTTGTCCTGTTGGAAGGTGATCCTTCGCCCCAGTCTGAGGTCCTGAGAGCTCTGGAGCAGGTTTTCATCAAGGATCTCTGTACTTTGCTCCGTTCATCTTTCCGTCGATCCTGACTAGTCTCCCAGTCCCTGCCTACGAAAAACATCCCCGCAGCATGATGCTGCCACCACCATRCTTCACCGTAGGAATGGTGGCAGGTTTCCTCCTGACGTGACGCTTGGCATTCAGGCCAAAGAGTTCAATCCAGAGAATCTTGTTTCTCATGGTCTGAGAGTCCTTTAGGTGCCTTTCGCAACTCCAATTGGGCTGTCATGTGCCTTTTMCCGATTGCTCAGTTTGGCCGGCCACTGTGTTCTTGGGGACCTTCAATGCTGCAGACATTTTTTGGTACCCTTCCCCGGATCTGTGCCTCGACAATCCTGTCTCGGAGCTCTACGGACAATTACTTCAACCACATGGCTTAGTTTTTGCTCTAACCTGCACTGTCAACTGTGGGACCTTATATAGACAGGGGTGTGCCTTTCCAAATCATGTCCAATCAATTGAATTTACCACAGTTGGATTCGAATCAAGTTGTAGAAACATCAAGGATGATCAATGGAAACAGGATGCACCTGAGCTCAATTTCGAGTCTCATAGCAAAGGGTCTGAATACTTATGTAAATAAGGTATCTGTTTTTTATTTTTAATAAATTCGCAAAAAATATCTACAAACCCGTTTTCCCTTTGTCATTATGGGGTATTGTATGTAGATTGATGAGGGGRAAAAAATATTTAATCAATTTTAGAATAAGGCTGTAACCTAACAAAATGTGGAGAAAGGGAAGGRRTCTGAATACTTTCCGAATGCACTGTATATACAAATAYATATATATTTAAAACCTTTACATAATGATGACAATACATACAGTATAAGCGCGAAAGGAGTGCTCACCTGACAGCGGAGAGGTGTGGCCATGCAGGAACTGTATAAATGAAAGCATGTCTGGAATTTCATTCATAACATTGACATCTCCTCTGAGAACAAACCTAACATGCCTAGCTCAGTCACACAGTGCTTTCTCTTCTCTTGGGTGGTCCTCTTCTTCAGCCTCTGTCAGGGGGAGGGCCGGCCCCGCCTCCCCCAAGAAGGTACACCCCGCCTAGGGCAGGAGGAGAACCAGAGGGCCTTGGTCTTGGAGGCAGTGAAGACAGAGATCCTGAGCTCCATGGGGATGGAAAGGGAGGCCAGGCCCAGGGAAATGGCTTCAGAAGAGGAGATGATAAGGATGCATAGGCTCTACAGGGAAACACTGAGGCAGCTGAGAAGGAGCTCCAGTCAGGAGGGGGAAACCCAGCGTTCCCCAATGAGGGCATCCACTGTGCTTCATCCAGCCACAGGTGGGTCCTTACTTAAAGACACATCGCTACTGTACTGGTTTCTACCACAATACAGGACCCGACTGTTGACATTCTAGCTTTAGATAGTGATCTGACTGCATGGAATTTTGCCTTTATGCAAAGCTTATTAATAACTTTGTACAAGGTGTGTACCTGTGTACCGAAACATTCTCCCACGTTTGTRTCTTCAAGAAGAATTCAAATTCGCTTTTATGACAAAACTAACAAAAAGCCCTCAAACACATTTTTTTTAAAATTAATCTTAATGTACCTGTGAGTGTTTTCTGAAACCATATGTTGTGAGAATGAGTGAGTCATGCTCTGAGGAGCAATTTTGTCTTAAAGGGCTTCATTTTTGTGTGCACTCCAACAAAAGCCTACCATTAACATTTGGTCTTAGCAAAGGATTGATAGTAACACAGTACCTCTTCTCCAAAGCTTTGTTTTAAATCGTTTGACATTGTTTTATTTTTTTGACAAGACACATCCGTTACAACTCTTGAAAGCACAACCTATTCAAGCCATGACAGTAATTCTAAGAACTTTGTGTAACAACCCTCTTTTCACCTCTTTCAGTGGAGCCTCTCAAAGTGCTTTGGGGTGATGAGGAACATCCATCAGATGTGCTTTGGTACAGAGCTGTATTCCACAAGAACCCACACATCAGGAAGGAGCTCACTTTGGCCCGGGCTGAGCTGAAGCTCTACAGACAGCGGTTGGATGGCTCTAAAGCTGCCGAGCCCACAATTAGGGATGAGGTTCATGTGAAGATCTATGAGACGAAACCGCTGAACTCTTCTCTATTGATTCACACAGAGACCCTTGTTCAGACGCTCGCTACAAGAACTGGAGATTTGACTTTGGACATCAGAWCTGTGGTTGGTAAGTGGAGTGGGAGGTCGGACGACCACTCTCTGGTTGTGGAAGTAGAACTGGCCTTAGAAGAGGGAACTGATCCCAAGAGGACCCCTCAGATGGTCCTGGAGGTAGACCTTGTAGAACCTAGATCAGCAGGCAGAAGAAGACGGACTCGCTCCAACAAAGAGGACAACTGTGACGAAGAYGGTCGCTGCTGCCGGAAATCCATCAATGTGTCCTTCAAGGAGATTGGCTGGTCAGACTGGGTCGTGGCCCCCACTGGTTACAACATGCATTTCTGCGACGGCTCCTGTCCACACAACTACAAGCCAGCCAGCATGCACGCGCAGGCAAAGTCTCGTCTTCACCACATCAACAAGGGAGCAACACCTCACCCCTGTTGCGTGCCGGCAGCCTATGAACCTATGGTCCTCATGCACTATGACAGTTGGGGAAAGTTGAAGCTCACACCCTTCAATGACTTGATTGTCAGCAAATGCCACTGTGCTTGAGTCCTTCGGGGTAAGCTCAGGCAAGGACARAAAAAAGAGTCAGAACAAACCTTATCTTTTAGTGCTACATACTGAAATAGAATGGATAATGTTTTCAAAGGACTTAAGAAAATAACATTTGTCATGCTCAATTAGTGACATTACTAATGTTCTTTTCAACAGCTAAGCAAACAAAAATACCCAACATTATCCATCACCTATGGATTTTGAGAGAAGTTACTGTGGAGCGATGACTGAAATTTACTATTTTATTTRGAAGATAAACTTTGTTAGTCTCATGTGACCCATAATATTATATTTTTCCAAGACTATGTACAAAATTATATTATTTATTGTAATTTATTTAACAGGGTGTCACGCCCTGACCATAGTTTGCTTTGTWTGTTTCTATGTTTTGTTTGGTCAGGKTGTGATRTGAGTGGGCATTCTATGTTGTATGTCTAGTTTGTCTRTTTCTATGTGTTTGGCCTGATATGGTTCTCAATCAGAGGCAGGTGTCAGTCGTTGTCTCTGATTGGGAGCCATATTTAGGTAGCCTGTTTTGTCATTGTGGGTTGTGGGTGATTGTYSCTGTGTCTGTGTYTAACCATACGGGACTGTTTCGTTTTCGTTCGTTTCACTTTGTTGTTTTTGTTCAGTGTTCTATTTCGTTATTAAAATATGGACACTTACCACGCTGTGCATTGGTCCTCCGATCCTTCCTACTACTTCTCCTCAGAAGAGGAGGAAGACGAGCGTTACACAGGGTCTAAAACGTATTTGTATTGTTTTGTAGTGTAGTTTTCAATGTTACACTATTTAGCTTGATCCTTACATCACTGTACTGTAAATATGTATTCAATTGAATGTAATGCTATGTACAGTATTATTTCCAAACATTTTGGAAGTTTGTCYGGAAAAAAAMTTGTTTTTAAAATGTCAGTTACTGTAGTGTGGATATTAAACCTACTGTTTATGTTGGATTGTTGTGCCTGAATGCATATGTACACAAACTTTACAACAAATATTTTTTACTCACAAATTATGTTTACCCCATGTGTTTAATTCCTTAGTAACAGTAAAAGAACTTGAAATGATTGTGCTTTACGGAAAACCATCTAGATAATATTTAAAAGTTAGGGTGTGCCGTGAAAGACGTAAAAGATATGATAGCCAATATCTTGCAGCTGTAGCTTGAACCATTTATACAGTGGCTTTGACCAAATACTGAATGACCTACGGGACAAATGAACTAAGTATTTGATTTTGGATGACAGTAAGAATAGCACACAGAACACATTACGACATGAATTGTAAACTCAGCACCATGAACAGATATCATATCTCTAAACAATAAATACAATTTATTTTAATGTAATTTAATGTGAAAGGAATGTGAAAGGCAATACTGTATCTCGATAACCACAATGAAATATTATACAGATAAGTTCGGATAAATAAAGAGAGAACAAATAATGCTAAAGATACTGTTTGATAATTATAAGCATCATATCTCATTTTTTATCAACGACAAAGATAACTTAATAAACAACAATCATTCAACAAAACAACTCAATATATAACACGATTGTTTTGGGATATAACCCAACATTTTGGTGTGTAGAAGGCCTATTTTGTAAATTGTGAGAGATTTTGATATGAAAGTCAGAGGATAGCCCATTTCAAAATACATTTTACAGTGTATATATACACAGATATGAATATAAACATATAAACATTTACAAATACAGTATAAATGTGTATTTGCGTATGTTTATTAAAATATTTTATATACTGATATAATTTCAAATTGTGTATTCTAAATCATTAACAYATTTTGGGAACCATACAGCATTGGAGGCTCCTCAGAGGAGGGAGGGGAGGACCATCCTCCTCAGTGAATTTCATAAAAATWAAATAGCGAAACATGAAATAAGTTGGCTTTTTTAGATAAAACTATACTAAATATTCACATATCACCAAATAATTTATTAAAACACACTGTTTTGCAATGAAGGTCTACAGTAGCCTCAACAGCACTCTGTAGGGTAGCGCCATGGTGTAGCCAGAGGACAGCTAGTTTCCGTCCTCTGGGTACATTGACTTCAATACAAAACCTAGGAGGCTCATGGTTCTCACCCCCTTCCATAGACTCACACAGTAATTATGACAACTTCCTCACACAGTAATTATGACAACTTCCGGAGGACATCCTCCAACCTATCAGAGCTCTAATCTACTACTGAAAGCATAAGCTACAGCTAGCTAGCGCTACAGTGCATAAAATGTGATGAGTAGTTGACTCAAAGAGAGAGAAATACAATATGTGAAGAGTTTTGAACAAATGTATTTATTTATAAATGAAGGAGAAACAACTGAGGGAGAGAGATAACTAGCTAGCTATATTTCATATTTTGTTTTCACTTTCACTTTCTCTTGGCTAGAGAATGTAGCTAGCTAGTTTAGCCTACTCAAACATCCGGCTCAAACAGAAAGGGATGCTATGTTAGCTAGCTGGCTATGGCTATCCAACACTGTAACTCTTCCAAGTCAAGGTAAGCTTTTGATTTTATAAATGTATTGCCACCAGTGTAACTGTGTACTGCATGATTGTAGCAGGTTTACTTACACGTTAGTTCTAGTAGCTATGTTGAATAGCGATTACGTTAGATGACATGGTGACATTCACGATGTAGGCTGTGTGTAGCGATTAGTGGTTATGATATGAAGGTTTGGCTTGGAAAGGCTTTTTCACCTGGTTACAGACAGCTGATGTGTTGTTCACTGAAATCCACAAGCGAAGGGAAAAGGTGAGAAGAGAGTGCGTAGATGMGAGAAAGAATTCTACAATGAGCAAAATTATCATGCYGTGATCAGGGGTGTATTCATTCAGCCGATTCTGTTGAAAAACGTTTCACAAATGGAAGCAAACGTAATTAAATGGGGATAAACATACCTGAATTTGTACAATAGAGACTCTCATTTGCAACTGTTGGATTAATGATTACACCCTAGATCAGCTAGATGCAGGTAAGAGTGTGCAAGGTGGTATTGAATATGTCACTGTCTGTCACCTTTTCTCTCGACCTGTGCTCCTACATTATAAACTTTCATTCTTAGGCTAGGTTTTAGCAACCTCATGATAGGTATATGGAAAATGTGAGTATCATGTAGTAGCCTAAACCTATCGATGTTACATTGAGCTGGGTGAATGGAATATGAAATAAAGTCATCCAATATGCTGTAATAGAAATAAGGCCATGCACATTAAAAAAAAGTGTCCTSCCTCATCTTAAACGTCACTGACCGCCAATGGCATACAGTACTATGTACTGAGGTCACATGTCCATTACTTCAGTAGATTGATGATGGGTGTGACATATCAAGTGTCCGGGAAGTTGAATATAAGTAAGTGATCAATCTCCAGACATATACAAATATTGACAAATATTGCCGTCTTCATTTGGTAAAASTACAGCTAATGTACACCAGGAAACTCCCCAAGTTCTTTGTTCATGCTTACTAAAAGTCCATCCTCTATTTCTCCACAGCCAAGACCTGATATTAACACCCTCAATCTTACGTTTTGAAAGGTCTTGTTACCACCCAATGTATACAATTTGCAGGGAATGAAAATCTGAATCAGTCTTCATCATTGTGCAAACTTGGGTGGGTGGCATTGGATGTTGAGTGTGGTTATTCAGGAGGCAGTGTTATAACGGGCTTTGAAATTAAGCTGTTTTTAACATTCTCTCTTTCAGATGTACTCACTGTGGCATGATAAATCTGAAAGGTATCCCATCACAAACTACAGTACCACTCAAAAGTTTGGACACACCTACTCATTCAAGGGTTTTTCTTTATTTGTACTATTTTCTACATTGTAGAATAATAGTAAAGACATCAAAACTATGAAATAACACATATCGAATCATGTAGTAACAAAAGTGTTCAACACATCAAAATATATTTGAGATTTGAGATTCTTCAAAGTAGCCTACATTTGCCTTGACAGCTTTGCACACTCTTGGCATCCTCTCAACCAGCTTCATGAGGTTGTCACCTGGAATGCATTTCAATTAGCAGGTGTGCCTTGTTAAAAGTTAATTTGTGGACATTTCTTTCCTTCTTAATGCGTTTGAGCCAATCAATTGTGTTGTGACAAGGTAGGGTGGGTATTAAAAGGATAGCCCTATTAGGTAAAATATCAAGTCCATATTAAGGCAAGAACAGGTCAAATAGGCAAAGAGAAACAACAGTCCATCATTATTTTAAGACATGAAGGTCAGTCTATTCGGAAAATTTCAAGAATCTTGAAAGTTTCTTCAAGTGCAATCGCAAAAACCATCAAGCACTTTGATGAAACTGGCTCTCATGAGGACCGCCACAGGAAAGGAAGACCCAGAGTTACTTCTGCTGCAGAGGAAAAGTTCATTAGAATAACTGCACCTCAGACTGCAGCCCAAATAAATGCTTCACATAGTTCAAATAACAGACACATCTAAACATCAACTGTTCAGAGGAGACTGCGTGAATCAGGCCTTCATGGTCGAATTGCTGCAAAGAAACCACTACTAAAGGACACCAATAAGAAGAAGAGAAACACAAGGAATGGACATTAGACCGGTGGAAATCTGTCGCTTGGTCTGATGAGTCCAAATTTGAGATTTTTGGTTCCAACCGCCGTGTCTTTGTGAGACGCAGAGTAGGTGAACGGATGCTTTCTGCATGTGTGGTTCCCACTGTGAAGCATGGAGGAGGTGTCTGGTTTGCGATCAGTGGGACTATCATTTGTTTTTCAACAGGACAATGACTCAACACACCTCCAGGCTTTGTAAGGGCTATTTGACCAAGAAGGAGAATGAGGGAGTGCTGCATCAGATGACCTGGCCTCCACAATCCCCCGACCTCAACCAAATTGAGATGGTTTGGGATGAGTTAGAACGCAGAGTGAAGGAAAAGCAGCTAAAAAGCGCTCAGCATATGTGGGAACTCCTTCAAGACTGTTGTAAAAGCATTCCAGGTGAAGCTGGTTGAGAGAATGCCAAGAGTGTGCAAAGCTGTCATCAAGGCAAGGCTACTTCGAAGAATCTCAAATATATTTTTGGGTTACTACATGATTCCATATGTGTTATTTCATCGTTTTGATGTCTTCACTATTATTCTCGCAATGTCGAAAATAGTAACAATTAAGAAAAACACTTGGATGAGTAGGTGTGTCCAAACGTTTGACTGGTACTGTAGGTCAAAGGGATTTTTGCTTCCTTTCTACGTGTTTCCTTTAAAACATTAACGAAACACTATACTACTCACACAAAGTTCACTGCTGGAACTTTTCCAACACACAGGGAAACTCAATCTTAATGTTTTTGGGCCATTTCTTCAGTTTGAGCCTCGCTTCCTCATTTTCAATGTTTTCGCTATTCCTCAGCATTTGACTACCCTAGACATGAATTGCATTTATCTACCTCAAGTTTTAGATCCACAATAAAACCTATCATGGTTGAAACACTGCCGAAGATACTTTTGGTGTCCCCCAGGGGTATTTTCTTGATTAGTCTACATTAACGAGTATCCTGTTGCATGCACTGGCGTTGAAAAACAGATGTTTCCTGATAATATTGTGCATGTAAAAGACAGCAGATAACAGACATTAACTTTGCATTGCTATTTATTTTTCTGGCTAGCTCCTGTCTTTTCTATCCTGAGTTCACAATTCTACTAATTCAGCTCTTATCAGCTTGGTCCCTCTTCAATCTTCCTGAACTTTGGTTGATTTTACTAGCAGTCAGCTGAGCATTAGACATAATGTAGCTGGGCCCTATCCAATCAGAACCTGTTACTGGGTCAAGGGGTAAAACAAATAACATTTCCCTTGCGCTGCGAGACATCATGTTTGAACAATCACACTGACTAGCTTCTCTTCGTCCCCAATGACCAAACGTAATTTCATTAATCAAGCATCCAAATATGCATTCTCTCAGTGCAAGAGGGATGTTATTTATTGCTCATCCCCAGACAAACCATCACCAGTCCGCTCAACAGATGACTTCACTTCACACTATTTGATAACCTATGGTCAGATTCAAAAAGGGCATCCCCTGTCTTTTTCTACTGACTGTTTCTTTCTATTTTATGAGAAAGGAGAAGCTGAAATCAAAGCCATCAGCAACTCTCTAAGTGGCTGTAAGTTATTTATGATGAGGGATACCTGGGGAAAATCTGACCTCTCTGAAAGGAAAATGGATGGCCCTCCCTTCAGTAATATATATCTTTACCTGACCCTCCCTGAACGCTTGGAAAAAAACAAGTGATCCTCCCTTATACCCAGAATAATAATTCAAATATAAAGTGGATAGCAGAGAACATGCCTACCGTTTAACCTCACTCCTAGGACAGACCAGAGCCTTAGATATGCAGTTTTAGAAACTGTTTTAGTATCTGATAAGCTAAATTAACAAACCAGGCATGCATAGCTCACTGCATGATACTCAAAACCAAAGACTGGCCAAACTCGTATTTAAAAAAAATTAAAGGCATTTTTCGTTTCATTACTATTTAATTCCAAGTAATTATTTTTTACAATTTCATTTATACAACCTAAATGCAAACTGTATAGGCATGTTGTTGAAATGCTGAGCGCTCCTGCCAGCCTGTAGCATGTCACAAACGCTTCACAATTAATTTTTTAAATGGCGGGTTATACAGCAGTGTTGTGTTTGAGACAACCTAAAGCGAGACTGATTCGAGACCAAGACCAAAGCAAATCGAGTCCGAGTCAAGACCAAGACGGGGGGG